>NC_028358.1:38013240-38022256 GCF_000741045.1 Vigna radiata var. radiata | reverse complement strand
TTTAATTAATTTGAATTATTTGAGCTTAATTATTCCTATTTCTATTTTCAGGGCAATTTTGGAACTATTCTTTGGGACTTTTGGAAGGACACCTAGCAAATTGAAGATTCTCCACAAAGGCACTTTAGGATTAGTCAATTTTGAATTTAGTAGATTAGACTTTTTAATTTAAGTTTTGTATTATTTGGGCCAATTTTATACTTCTGTACTAGTGAAAAATACCAATTCAATCCTGGATTAATTTTCCACTAAACCTTTTTATAGGGTATTGAACAAACCCACTTTACCCAAAAAAAGAGGAAGGCAGAAAAGATAACATAATATGTTGAACTTTTTAATAGGAAAAGATTATCCAGTTAAAAATCACAAAGTACCTGTTCTTGGCCCCTTCTTAGATTTCTTTGGAAGATTTGCTCACTGTTTCCAGTTTCTATCAGGCAATGAATTGTCTAATGATGGCCAATTACAATAAAGTTTATAGGTAGTGAATCAAATCATAAACTCATGAGTTAAGCTCACCTCATGAGTTAAGCTCACCTCATAATCTCGCCTAGTCCCAGTAACTAGAAATCGCATCAAGTAATCACAAAGTGAACACCATTAAACACTTTATAATATATAAGTCTAAAACAATATTAATAAAAAACAATGGTACTGCCAAGTGTACCACAATGATGAAATGTTCAAACCTGTTATAACTCTTCTCTCCACAACCTCACGATATTCATTCTCTATTTTTTGACTAAGAGTCTAAAACAACACATTGATGAGAAGACAAACAAGAAAAAGGAAAAAACTTCTGTTAGATGCTAAAAACTAAACATACCTGCAACTCTGTCATGAGATCCTTCAATTTTTTAGTCAAGAAACTATGGTTTCAGTAAAATAATTCAGTTTTTTTGGGTCCTTTTATGAAGTACAATGATGAAAATGTGTACCATCAATGAAAAATTTATAACCCATAATTAAAATATTTTTAAATTAAGCATTTATGACATATAATTAAAATATTTTTAAATTAAGCATTTATGACATATAATTAAAATATTTTTAAATCAATCAAGTAATTATACATAATTAAAATATTTTTAAATCAATCAAACATTTATGACAAATAATTAAATTATTTTTAAATCAATCAAGCATTTGGCAAATAATTAAATTATTTTTAAATTAATCAAGCATTTATGACACATAATTAAACTATTTTTAAATCAATAAAGCATTTATTGACACATATTTAACCTGTTTTTAAATAAATAAAGCATTTATGGTGTAAGGGTCTGAAAAACTAAGGAGGGGCCATTGGCCTGGGAAGGGAAGCCAACCCATCCGACTTGAGTTCTTGGACTTGAGGGACCTCTTCCTCTAAATCAGATTTTCATTTCTGTATTTTCCCTCTCTCTCTAAAAGAAGAAGTTCTTATATCCTAACCAAGTTCTTCCATCTTCTCTCTAAAATTCCAGAAATCTGAACCGTGCAAATTTTAATTGAGTGCTGCCAAACCCTTCCTCGCGGAAAGGGCTTCCATTTGAACCGAACACTTCTCAGTTTCAGTCTGTAAGTAAGTTTCCTCTTTTCCCTCCATGGTCCTAACCTAAGGCAACCAATTTTCTGGTTGCATGTACTTTCCACATTTTATTTTCCTTCCAATTTGTTCCAGCTCTAAAAATGTTGTTTCTATCATCAAAATTGGTGATTTATAGGTCCTGTCCTGTTCAGCACAATGTAAGGGTTACTGTTGGAGCGTTCCCTGAATTTTTAGTTGTGAACTTTCCAGGTAAGGGGAGTTGATTATATAAATTAATTTATTTGTGTGATATGATGGTATATTAAGTTCTGAAATATGTATATTGTTGGGCCTGTATATTATGTTGTTGTGCTTAAATAAAAAATTTATATGTATGTGTGGTGTGTAAAGTTTATTGTGAATGATTAAGCAAATATATATATAATTTGGATCATTATGGATTATTGTGAAAATTGGTGCTTAGTGAAAGGTTCATGCAATTGCAAGTGAGGATATAGATTTCAATGTTTAAGTTATATTTTAGAGGTAATCAGAGTACTGTAACAGTTTAACTTTCTTATAAACATCAATACAATATATATGTAGTATATATACAATATAATATACAACAGTGATTAAATAAAGAATATGAAAATATCTGAATTCTTTTATGATGTTCATTCGGTATTGGGATTGGTTCAACAATCCTTACGTTGTCTTATGATGTAGTATATTTGGTTGTTTAAGTAGTTTAAGTCAAGTAACATATATTTCTTTGGTAGTTGATGCAGGAAGTTTATTTTAGTGCAGTATTTATGGTTTCTTTTTTTTTTTATAGCTTATATTATATTATATTCTCATATTTTATAAAGAAGTATTTGAAACGTTATATTGTGTAATGTAAATATAAGGTAATTATGTTTTTAATATTATATAAGCTATATTATGTAATATTAGTATAAGTAACTGTGTTTGGAAATTTAGAAAACAAAAGTGTGGCTTACGTATGTTGCAGGATTTTTGGATTTAAGTGTTGAGTAAGATTGATAATAGTATATTATACTATATTATATATTATATTTCGATGTTTCTTCATTTTCTTTAGGTTCTTTTATATATTACATAGTATCATATATAAAAGGTGCAGGGGAGTAATTATATATAAATTATATTAACATTATATAGTTTTACATATAATTATTAGGTTCGTATAATATAATAGTATAATATTATAATATGAATGTTGGTTTAATATAAATTAAAAATGTTTGTACAAATGGTTTAATAGAAAATTTGTAATAGAAGTATGGTTTAATATAACTATTATAATATAGCAGAAGGAAACAGAGTTTTATATCTGTACAGGATCTAGGTATTGGAAATAAATTGTAAAAGATTATGGTATCGATTAACTTAGATTAATTTAGGGAATAATTATTTAAAAATTTGTGATTGGTGAGTAAGGCATTGTTGAGATTTTGTATATGTTGATTGTGATATAAAGTATATGATTACAAAGTGATGAAAGTACGATCTAAGTAGTAAACCAAGTTCCATAAGTTCAAGATCTCTTGGTGAGATCTTTAGTGTTTTAAAATGGAAGTAGGGGCTCAGCCTTGGGAGTCATTCTGACGCTTCAATGGTCAATCAAACTCACTTAGAGAGGTTGAACCATGTGGTGAGAAGTAGCAGGAGGTCCTTAGTCTTGGGGGCTCCTAATATGCCTCAAGGCGCGGAACGGACTAACCTCGTGAGTGTGGCAGGGTGGGGAACCCAAGTTTCATAAGTCACCACGGGTGCAAGACTCGCCATATCCCGACTCTCATTTTAAAGTCCGGACGAGTCAGTCTAGAAATTCACATGCTTAGGTTGTGTTCTTCAACTGTTTGATAAGAATTATGATTGTATGTTATATGTTCTAATCTGAGTTGTTTGATTTTATATAATTAGCTCACCCTTGCTTGTTTGTCTGGTTGCTTTATATGTTGTGTGCTTTCCTGTTGCGATGATCGTTCATTTATGGATGTGAGCAGAGGAGAATGAGGTCTCTGTGGAGAATGTTCTGGAGGAACAAGAAGACCCTGCTGCTGCCTAGACCCTAGGAATTTTCTTCTACCAATTTCATGTTNTGTATTTTGAAATACTTAGAGTTTCTTCCACGTTTATTTTAATTTTCCTATAATTCTGGATTACTGTAGTTCTAACTTAATTACCTTGAACACTCTAACTGCTTTATTATATCATCTATGATGACATCTTAATTTTTATACCTGCATGAAGTATAATATTGGGATGTCACATTTATGGTATCAGAGCAGTTTGTCCTTGGGTTGACCTGTGTGTTGCAGGTTTATCTTGTCTTCTATGTGAAGAGTTGGGTCTAAATGCTATGGTTTACCATTTATTCCAAGTCTAGATAGAATTGTTATGAATCTAACCGGAAGTATTAGGAATAGAAAACATCTTGATAAGAGTAGTGAGGGTGCACACTCATGATTCTATATCAGAGATGATTTTCCTTTCTTAATTCTGAAGGTCTAGGAAAGAAAGAGTTGGAGTTCCAGTGTAGTTTTCCATAGAAATTTTTGTCTTGTTCTTGCCTTTGTGGCAGTGTACTGTGCTATTTAGTAGAAGGGTAATGCAGATTCAAGGACAACTTGACTTGTATACCTTAGAATTGATCTAAGCCTTTGAAACAAATTCTTGCCTCAAAGACAAAGATTTAGAAAACCAAAATTTAGGTTTCAAAGGACGAGTGAATATATTGGGATTTAGAAACTGAAACTCATAATTTTGTTAATTACTACACTAATAAACATTTTTCCCTTGCATTCATTGAGCCCAACATAGTGTTGAAGTACTAGTGGAAACTATTTTATATTATAAAATAAGACACTAATTATTAACTAGCTCCAAATAAAACAGTAAGTTTGTATTAGTTTCTTTGCTTTCTATTCATATGTTGCACGTGATTCAGTGTCTACAATGGGTTGAGCATCCACACTTGTTTGTTTTGTTTCTGTTTCGAGAGGGTACATGGCAATTAAAAAAAAAAATACTTATGAAAAAACTAATTTCACAAGTCTCTGTCAAGTTGAACTAGTTTAAATTAAACCCAGTAAAGGAGCTAGTTTAATGTTTATAGTTGTTTGGTGAATGCTGGTGATGTTTAATCTCTTTTTTTGTGTGAAATTCAAATAAATAGAATGAAGGGAGAAGAGGTGATGTATGCTTTATCCGACAAAAATTAATTAAATAAAACCAATTATATTTGAGATTTTTGTCGATCCATTTTTGACTTAAACACTGATTTGACCTACGGTGTTTTTCCTAATTTTCTAGTTTTTAGACTTTTGCAGTTTTTTTTTTTCTTCAGAAAGAACTTTAAAATTTCCTTGGGGTGCCTGGTTTTCCAGACATTGAGTTTCACAATTAGTCTTATAAATTGTTGTTTACTTTTCATTAAATGAATGTTGTTGTACTTGAGTATGTTAGCATTTGCTCAAAGATATATGGTCATAGTTTCCATATGTGATTTATTGATATTTGAAGGCTTAACTTAGCTACTTTTCAAGTTTTTATTTAATGCTTTTAATTGGTATCTGTATTCGGAAATTCATTTATGAAGATCATGCTTTAAAATTTCTTACCGTATTATGCTTGCAACTCTCAGCAATTTCCCATCTTTGTAATGATTTGTTTGATGTTGGTGAAGATTGGATTTGCCACATGGTCCTCCCGAAGTTCTTTTACGTGTTAATTTATGAGGTTTTGGTACCAGATATGCTAAAAGTCTTTGGTAGTATTTTCAATTTGTGGTTGTTTGTTGCATGCGGCTTGGACGAAATGCTAGGATTTTCATTGATCAAGAGTTGTCTTTGGAGTTCATGTGGTATCAAGTAGTTTGTTTCAAAGCTTCTTTGTAGTGTTGAACTAAGGCTCGCATAGATCTACAAACTTTTGTTCACATATCCAAAACATATCATGTCTTGAATTTCAAAAATATTACTAAAGGAATTAATTGACAAATCTTCTGATAAGGACTTATAGGAGAGAAAACTAAGAAAAAAAAATTAAATAAACTTCTCTAAATTAAAATTAGTCTGAAGTCCTTATAGATTAGTCCAAACAGACCCTAAGCATCTAACTTCATCATGAGTAGGGTAAATAGTGAATTGGATAAAAGGGTGGCCAACAACAGTAGATTCACATTTTATCTTCATTTTAGTAAATAATTTTTTATCACGTAGTTACACTCGTATCATGGTTTACACTCACATTATACATGAAAGAAAAAAAAAATCATATATTCCATCCCCTTATGGAGTTGAGCTTTATTTCACAGTAAGTTGAACATAGGATATTTTACTCTAAGAAACACAAAGCATCATCAATACACTTTACATCACATACGCCGACAAAATAAATGTCTCCATGATAAATTAATTCACAAGATCATTCTACACACACAAATGGATTCACATGGACACATTAAATCCAGAAACATGTTTATCTTCTCCAATTATAGATTAAGGTATAACTTTATTGGAAAATATTCCCATTTCATCAGCTAATGATAGACTAAAAAGTACAAACATATGTAGTCGTTGTTCTCCTTGCTAAAAAGATCTCACTCTTATACATCAAATTCAAAGACAGTTTTATTTAAAAAAAAAAAACAAAAAAACAAAAACTTCACTCTCTTTCCTCTTAAACCACCTTATCTACTTATTTCCTTGACTAAGAAATTCCCTTCAAAATCAGAGTACTTCACTACAGTCGAAGACACGGAGCTTACAATGACACAATACCATAATTCTTTCCACCTACCATTCCACCCTTTAAACTAAATGGACAAACTCCTACAAGCATAGAAGAAACATAAAAGATTCAAAAGAAGAACACAAAAACCAAGATTATTGTTTCAAATGTTACTGACTTTTGGCCAATGTAAAAGAAGTGTACTTTTCTGCATTAGAAACACGTCACATACATCAGGAGATATAGCATTTCATTGCAATGTATTATTTGCATAAAATGCTCTGACTCTGTGGAACTTCCATCGATGTGTCTAATGCAATTCCTAAAACGCTCCTTCAATTTCTCATAATTCCTAATGAATTTTCCCAATTTTACCTCTTTTATTCTACACTGCGATTTTGATGAGCATTTCTAGGGTGTTGCCAATGGCACCCAAGAAAGACTGGAGTTTAATGGAGAAGTAAAACACAAAAGAAAAGTCAATGGGGGATGAGGATAAGGGTGGAAATGAAGAGTAAATCTTTTTTATGTAAGAGTTTCCAGTTGGTGTTCCGAAGCAGTGTTAACGGGGCCAGAACTTGTGCAGCAGACCATGGAGGAAGTGAAACTCATTCAAGAGAGGATGAAGGCATCTCAGAGTAGGCAGAAGTCATATGCTGACCAGAGGCGGAAACCTTTGGAGTTCGCAGTTGGAGATCACGTGTTCCTCTGAGTGACTCCCACTACTGGCGTAGGGAGGGCCATTCGAGCTAGGAAACTGTCTCCTAAGTACCTAGGCCCTTATCAGATCTTGAGAAGAATAGGGCTAGTCGCCTATGAAATTGCAATGCCTCCGCAACTGGAAAATCTGTATCCGATTTTTTCACGTCTCCCAACTTAGGAGATACATACCAGATCCATCTCATGTCCTAGAAGCTGAAGATGTTCCGGTTAGAGAAGACTTATCTATGGAGGTACAACCAATTAGAGTAGAAGAAAGAAAAACCAAACGACCTCAAGGGAAGAGTACCAGACTCGTCAAAGTCATCTGGGATGATAGAACGGGTGACTCAACCTGGGAATTGGAGGAAGAGATGCGAGAGTCTTACCCTCATCTATTTCCTGGTAAGTTTTAATTTCGAGGACGAAATTTTTCTTGTTGGGGAGAATGTAAGGGTCTGAAAAACTAAAGAGGGGCCATTGGGCCTGGGGAAGGGAAGCCAGCCCATCCGACTTGAGCTCTTGGACTTGAGGGGGGTCTCTTCCTCTAAGTCAGATTTTCATTTCTGCATTTTCCCTCTCTCTCTAAAAGTTCTTATGCCCTAACCAAGTTCCTCCATCTTCTCTCTAAAATTCCAGAAATCTGAACCGTGCAAATTTTAATTGAGTGCTGCCAAACCCTTCCTNGCNGANAGGGNTTCCATTTGAACCGAACACTTCTCAGTTTCAGTTGGTAAGTAAGTTTCCCCTTTTCCCTCCATTGTCCTAACCTAAGGCAACCAATTTTCTGGTTGCATGTACTTTCCACATTTTATTTTCCTTCCAATTTGTTCCAGCTCTAAAAATGTTGTTTCTATCATCAAAATTGGTGATTTATAGGTCCTGTCCTGTTCAGCACAATGTAAGGGTTACTGTTGGAGCGTTCCCTGAATTTTTAGTTGTGAACTTTCCAGGTAAGGGGAGTTGATTATATAAATTAATTTATTTGTGTGATATGATGGTATATTAAGTTCTGAAATATGTATATTGTTGGGCCTGTATATTATGTTGTCGTGCTTAAATAAAAATTTTATATGTATGTGTGGTGTGTAAAGTTTATTGTAAATGATTAGGCAAATATATAATTTGGATCATTATGGATTATTGTGAAAATTGGTGCTTAGTGAAAGGTTCATGCAATTGCAAGTAAGGATATAGATTTCAATGTTTAAGTTATATTTTAGAGGTAATCAGAGTACTGTAACAGTTTAACTTTCTTATAAACATCAGTACAGTATATATGTAGTATATATACAATATAATATACAACAGCGATTAAATAGAGAATATGAAAATATCTGGATTCTTTTATGATGTTCATTCGGTATTGGGATTGGTTCAACAATCCTTACGTTGCCTTATGATGTAGTATATTTGGTTGTTTAAGTAGTTTAAGTCACGTAACATATATTTCTCTGGTAGCTGATGCAGGAAGTTTATTTTAGTGCAGTATTTATGGTTTCTTTTTTTTATAGCTTATATTATATTATATTCTCATATTTTATAAAGAAGTATTTGAAACGTTATATAAATTATATCCTGTAATGTAAGTATAAGGTAATTATGTTTTTAATATTATATAAGCTATATTATGTAATATTAGTATAAGTAATTGTGTTTGGAAATTTAGAAACAAAAGTATGGCTTACGTATGTTGCAGGATTTTTGGGTTTAAGTGTTGAGTAAGATTGGAAATAGTATATTATACTATATTATATATTATATTTGATGTTTCTTCATTTTCTTTAGGTTCTTTTATATTATATAATAATATATTATATTGTATATTAACATTATATAGTATTATATATAAAAGGTGCAGGGGATTAGTTACATATAAATTATATTAACATTACATAGTATCATATATAAAAGGTGCAGGGGAGTATATAAATTATATTAGCCTTATATAGTTTTACATATAATTATTAATTATTAGGTTCTTATAATATAATAGTATAATATTATAATATTATAATCTGAATGTTTAGTTTAATATAAATTAAA
>NC_028358.1:37892927-38012340 GCF_000741045.1 Vigna radiata var. radiata | reverse complement strand
TAATTACCTTGAACACTCTAACTGCTTTATTATATCATCTATGATGACATCTTAATTTTTATACCTGCATGAAGTATAATATTGGGATGTCACATATGGCACATAATTAAACTGCTTTTAAATAAATAAAGCATTTATAGCACATAATTAAACTGTTTTTAAATAAATAAAGCATTTATGGCATATAATTAAATTATTTTTAAATAAATAAAACATTTATGGCACATGTTTTAAATTCAATCAAGCATGGGTGACACATAATTTAATTGTTTAAATCTAAGAAAATGAGTGAATATCTAATTTTATTACTTAAACTTTCAAGTGTTGGTTTGATTTTATCAATAATAATTTCATACAAATGAGTTTATGAAAATTCTTTTATCATGAGTACAAGTATTTTTTTTGTTATTAAAATCTTTAATAGAAATATAAATGTATAATATTAATAATAATTTTATTTTCATTTGACCATTTTATGCTAGGAGAGAAATAAACATATTGAATTAACCAATAATATTTTTTAAACGAAACCCAAAGCCATAAAATAATTCTTGCATCTAAATGAAACATCAGAAACTTATTCCATTACACTTTACTCTACCATTACTATCAATTAACTCTTACATCTCTAGTATCATAATGTGTCATACTACAACAATACTATTTCACGAGAATACACCACCTTTTGTAATTTCATAAATTAAAATCATAAACTCCAAACTCAAACTCAGTATCACAAAACTAACTATTTAAAAAACCCAAAAAAAAAATATGCAAAAAATCAATTTTTTCCTTGAAATGTATTTTTTGTGCAATATGTAACAATCAAATATTTCAAACATGCAACGAGCATAATAGGTTTTCAAATTAAACAATTAAAAAATGGTTAAGAAAAAAATAATAATGAAAACTTTAAGTTTACATAAATTTTGTTTAAAAGATTTTAAACATTTAGAAGTATTTAAGTATGGTGTTACTTTGCGTCGCACAAACCTTAACACTGTGTTCATTTGGGGGTGATCGGAGGTGATTGGAGGAGAGTGATTGAGTGGATTTGAGGATAATATTTTTTGTTGTTTATTTGAGTGAATTTGGAGGTAAAGGAGAGTGGATTTTGAAGTAATTTTTTTTAATCTGTCATATAAACTAAATCCTACACCAATTCTCACAAACTTTATTTCAAAATTCACTCTCGTTTACCTTCAAATTCACTCAAATAAACAATAAAAAAAATTACTCTCAAATCCACTCAATCACTCTGCCCCAATCACCTCTGGTCACCCCAAGTGAACACACCCTAAAAGATGCATGCGTAGAAGTGAAAAATGTCTCTATCTAACATTTAGATCTTACCACAATGTTTACACAATTATTAAAGCAGGTCTCCTGTTTCCATTTTCATTAAACTTTTCATAAATTTCTTGCGTTATTTACTTCTGGTTCTTGTGTTGTTTTGTTATTTTAAAGGATAAAGTTGCATTAATATGCTTTATTGTCTATATTATTTTTGTTCATGGGTAAAAGTTATGTCTCGGCTTCTCCATTTAATGAAAGGAGACTAACAAAAAATAATTAATCATATTTTTGTAGGCGTTGAATAATGTTTTTCAAAATGGAAGATTCTCTGCTTAAGTTTATTTAACTGATTCTCTGCTTAAGTTTATTTAACTGAATTTAATTATTTTTAAAACTCTGTGAAATTTTTTAATTTTTTATTATCTGAACTTAATGTATTCATGTTACAATAGATCTTTTATTTTAGTTCACGGAATAAAGGCACGTTATTCAGTAAAAAAAAATTGCATGAAACATGGTAGCGAAAAAGAACCTTAATACCAAAATGTCTAATTTTACCGTGTGTTTTATTTTACATTAATGAAGTTTTAACTCCACCTAAATGCATTAATCGCGGTTTTGAAAACCACCGAAAGAAACAACGTCTGTAATAATTTCCGACAATTTTTCAAAAATTTGCTATTATTTCCGAAAGTTTTCACAAAACCGCCAGTAATTTATATGATTTCTAGCAGAGCATGTATTTACAGAGATTTTATCAAAACTGTGGGGAATAAAAATATTTTTTTTATATTCCAAATATTATCTGATTTTCATTAGAAATAATGTTTTAATAATAAAAGACACAATTAAATAATTTGAAAATAAAATTATTTTTTCATTTCTTACTATATTATTTTTATTCTTTTATATTAATTAACTTTCTGGTTACTTATTTTTATTTCTACGATAAGTTTAAAACTGTGAGCTTGGATTATCATTTTTTATTGTAATTATTGTATTATTGTAACTAATTATTTTTCAGAAACCTAGGTCCTGCTTCCAATGCTACTCAAATTATGTCTTGCATAATAAAAAGGAAGATCGAAGATTTGAGTACATTGAATATGTAAGTACATAATAGGTGTTTATTACAAGTAAAGTGGACAGAAAAAAAGCTTAAAAAAATAAACCTCGAAATATGTGTCTAAACTTCCATTCATTATCATGAAGATCTCTGGCAATTAGATCTTGAGCAGGAAGCTGCTTGAGTAATCCTGTTCCAGAAACATATTAGTCACATCAAGAACTGACAAAACTGAGAATCAAATATATCACAAAGTTAATATGAACGAGTTTGCTGTAACAAAGTCCAACACACTTCTTCTCTCTTGTCTCCTACATGATATTTAGTGAAGTCATATCTCACTTGAGGTGAACACACGGCCAGTATTATTTAAGCAAGGGTTTGTTAATTTAAGGAAGGGAGTTTTTCGGTTGGTACATTTTAGTAAAGTGTATCAAGTTTCAGGTTACAATATCTTTGTTAAAAAAGAAAATCAATTTTAAATTCAAGAGTATTTTAATAATTTTAAAATTTAATTTAAAAAAAAAAAAGGTAGTTATTAAAAATTTTGATTGGTCCACGTGTAAGAGAGAAGTTATTAGCTTTTATTTTATTTTTAATTTTAAAAAATAACTACCTTTTATTTTATTTTTTATTTTAAAAAACAACTACCTTTTTTATTTGAAAACTGAGTTTATGATTTATAGAACCCGTCGAGGTTTATAGAACCCGTCTAAGTATATAGAATGCGTTTGGATTTATAGAACCCGTCTGGGTTTATAGAACCCGTTTGGGTTTATAGAACCCGTCAGGGTATATAGAACCGGTCTGGGTTTATAGAACCCGTCTGGGTTTATAGAACCAGACGGGTTTTATAAACCCAGACGGATTCTATAAACCCAGACGGATAAAGTCGTGGAAAATAACTACCTTTTTTTATTTTTTATTTTAAAAAACAATTAAATAGAGATATTTGTATAACCTAAAATTTAATACATTTTGTTAAAATATACCAACTAAAAAACCACTTTACCTGAATTAGCAAACCCCTTTAAGTAATATGTATTTATTTACATGTGGCAGGAAATTTTGAGTGATTAATAGATTAATATATGTAATATTAAACTAGCTTAACGATGGGTAAGAAATAAAACTAATCTAAACTCCTACAAATAAAACATTTATGTGACCAAGTTGCTGCAGTAGAATTAGTTGGACTCGTGTTTTTCATGAGACAAATTTTCAGAATTATGAAATCAATTTTCAGAATCAATTTCATGTTTTTTTTTTTTATTGTTGCACCAAATTTTATTTTTATGCTTTCAGAATGAGTATCTCATTTTCTAGAGATTTTAGCCTGTGTTAAATGATATTTTTACTCCGACAGATGCATTTTCAATATCTCTTGTACATCGTTGGTATCAAACGTTCAAACAAACCCACAACAATTCAGGTTAACAGTAAATTTGGATAGGGTATTATTCCAATTTCGACTCAACACCTTCATCGTAAGAGTTACCTTTACATGACATGGATTGAATAATTTTTTCTCTACACGAGTTTTTTTGTTACGGTTAAGAGACAAGAATAAGATTAAACATCAGACAACAAAAAGGTTAATATTAATACTGATTAATTTAAAATAAAATATGATTATTACTAATTAAATTATAATTAAATTGTGATTAATTAAAAATTTATTTTAAAATCTATAAATATAAATATAAGTAAGAAATAAGGAAGTAAATAATTATATTAAATACAACACAATCTTTACTCACTTAAAGATTTCGAGTATCATGCAGGTAACTTCCCAATTTATGGAGTGAATTTACCAAATTGTTGACCTCTGTCCCATATTCCAAACACATTATTATTGAAAAATTATTTTTTGATTATGAGGGGGAAAAACAATTTAATTAAGCATATACCTCAGATTAATCTCTCAATCAAACAGATAACTAACGTCGTTTTGGTTTTCAAATTCAAGCCTTTCAGTTTTTTTTTTTTTCATGGCGTGCCGTAGGAAATTTGGAATTCCTTGGCCTGAATGCAACGACGGTCTCTCCTACGACGACGTCGTTCGAATCTCTGATTCTGGTTCAGTGCTCCTTCTCAATGCTTCTACCTCTTTCCCCTTTCACTTTTCTTTATCTAATCATATTGCAACTCAGTTCTATTTTACGCCCTATCAATTTTCAGGGTTGACTCTGATAGAGTTTTACTCTACCAAGTACAAAAGTTCTGCTCCCTTACAAGGGTAAGTTAACCCCTCAACTGCCAACTTACGTTTTAGTCATAAATTTTGAAAATTTTCTCCGCTTACATGTTAACAACGGAAGAAAAATGAAGCTATGCTACTGGGATTATTATTTTTTAATTATTTTCGTTTTTTGCTGGAATTTCAGATTCTGTTTTGAGAATTTAATAAAGGGTTGGCATTGATGAGAAACAAACATGACCTAGCCAAATGTTGTTAACTGAAATTTTGAATTGTTCCTAAGAGCTGAGGGGGAATGAAATACATTAAGCTGATAGTTAATAAGATACAAATACAAATTTGGCGTTGCCAACTATGAAACAATTGAACCGGGGTTATGAGTTCTTAGTCAGCAGTATCTTCCGCTGCATTTGTGGGGGATGGAAATTTGAATGGTCTTTTTGCTTCTATTAGCTTTGGTAATGGGGTTGATTTTTGTCAGATTTGCTGAGGTATTGGATAGCTATTTTCGTGCATTTCTCTTTCCCAAAGCGAGTTTTGGTTTTGGCAAAATTGTTGATCCTCTTGTGTTTTTTTTTTTTTTTCGATTTGGTAACATTATTACTCTTGGGAATCGCACATACTGATTTTTTTAACAGTTGGTTGCAGCGTATAAAAAGTGGACAGGTTTGATCATTAACGAATCTGAAATAGTTGACTACAAGGAATGTTCCATCTCGGCTGTTTGTCATATTAATTAGTGTGTCATCTACAGATAACATTTGATGGAAGAGTTGTTACTGATTCCAACGCAGTCCTCAGGTTCTTTGATAGAAATTTGTTATCCTTTCTAATGCGTGGTTTGTTCTGTTTATGATGTTTCCTATCTTCATATTAGAGTTGGTTCAAAGCTAGTCTATCATAGACTTCCATGGAAGGAACCTGATGCCCCACATATGATTGAAGTATTGTATGAAGATGATGACATGGTTAGTGTTACTTTATATGCCCCATTTTTTATATCTCTACTTGTTCAATATGATTGTTTTTCTGATTAATTATATTAAATATGTAAATCAAATTTATGAAATTATTTTCTTTGCTAGTGGTGCTTTAGAATGCAAATTACAATGTCCAATTAAGATTATACTTATATTAATGTAGCAAAATTCAAATATGTTTGGTTCATGGGAAGGATGGAAACATTAGATGGAAAACTGTCTCCTAAGTAAATTAACGATGTTTTTCTGGCTGATTGCTTCTGATGAGTGTTTAAAATGAGTTGTGAGGATCTTTACAGGAAGTTATTAGACTACAGAGTTTTCTGTTATCCCTACTAAAACATATTATTCTAGTAAGAATGTCTTAAATATAAATCTTTTGATTGGGGTGTTGGTGCAAATTCAGATTGCTCTAAATAAACCTTCTGGCTTGCAAGTTCTGCCAGGAGGGCTCTTCCAGCAAAGGACAGTTTTGACACAGCTTCAATGGGAAGCCAATTTGCACAAAAAGTCGCATCCTGTCCCAGTACATCGCCTAGGGAGGGGAACTTCAGGTTATACGGAATATTTTGGTTGAAAAGTGAAATTGGTAGATTCTGTCTGTAATATGTTGCATAGTTTAAAATTTAATTATCACAAAACTTGTTTAGAACTCTGACAGGAAACTGGTTTTATCTTAATATTATATAAAACATATTTGTCTGTAGTCAAAAGTTTACTTAATTACCGTCTGCTCAGTTGATTGTTTCACTACAAGTGGTAGTGGTATTTTTATATTTATTACTTACCAGAAATGTTATACAAGTATGATTAGATCCTTTGCTTAATACCCTTCTAACGTTATGAATAATTAGCGCATGATACTTTGAATTGTTTTGGATTTTGATTGATTGCATCATAGGAATTTTGTTATGTGCAAAGACAAAACTAGCCAGAGCTCGTCTTGCATCTTATTTTGCTGATGGAACTTCTAACATTGGAGGAAAAAGGTTAGGAAAGGACTGCCTTTTTGGTTTTTTGCATTTTATAATTCACTTGTGAAGTGTTTTACCTTCTAGCCTGTTCCTTATCTTAAGTTGAAGACACTTAAGAAGAGCACGGAAAAAAAATGGTTCAAAATTTTGAGTTTATATTGTGCACTTCATACTCAGTTACCTTGTTTGCTCATTATTTGCTATTGTGTACTGTATACTGCTGTTATGGAAGCAGAAATACAAAACAGGAAATTGGGAAGATTGCAAAGATATACCGAGGACTTGCGAGTGGGATAGTGGAGAATGACCAGGTGATGGTGCATAGTTTTTCCCTCCTCTTTATAGGCACTGTTGACAAGTGACATGACTCCCCCTTATCAATATTAACAAGTGCTTTTAGGCTGCATCCATCCCGCCCACCACCCGAGTAAAAGTAAAATGATCAGAAATGGTGTACGAGATTAAGAAAGCATGGAATATTTCGTTTTTCCTTTTCATAGTGAATGTTGAAAACAGCTGCAAGAACTCTCAGTAATATTCTAATTTAATTTATACCGTAGAGATATTATATTCTTACAATCATATATGCTTTTTGAAATTGAGAAAAAATAAATAAATGAGCTGGAATGCACACAATTTATTTTAGGCATTTTACCAAAGGCAATGGCATTTATCAAGTAAGAAAATGTTTAGAGAGAAACTGAAGCTATAAAATTCGGTAATTAGAATGGTAAGTGAATAAACTTAATCACAAGAAAGAATGTGTGATACATTTCTAGCGAGGCCGTTGACAGCTAACTAAAATTAACATTCTAGCTACCTAACAGCTGTATACGCAGCAAGGTGAGTCAGCAGAAACCAGAGGCTTACATTAGAAGCTATATTAACCTTTAGTGAAGTTGCATGGGGACTGAATTCTTTTGACTGTTAATTTCTGGAGAAAAAGACTGACAGTTTGGAAAAATTAGAGATGTCTAGAACCCATGATTCAACTTTCTAAAATTTTGATTATTTTTTGTTATAGAATCCAGATGAGCTAACGATGCTTCATCATTTCAACATTGTCGTTATCTTTTTATAACTGATTTTCCATTGTATATTGCGTATTGCTTTCTTTTTCATTTTTAGTAAATCTGAATTTTTCAAAAAAATGGTAACCGTTTGAGTAAGCATGGTTTGTTATTGTTACTTGAATATCTATCATGACTAGTCCATTTGCCTTGTGTTTATTATCAAGATCAAGGGACTATTTAGTTGTTATTTTGTGCTTATATGGAATAATTTGATGCTGAGTCTGTAGTTTGGGACAATTTTGCATGTATAACTTGAAGGTTGTTTTGCTTTACAGGTGACTGTCAATCAACCAATTGGAGTAGTTAAATATCCAGGTGTTGCTAAAGGGTTATACGTTGCCTCTGAATCAGGTTATTTTCAATCTCTATTTTGTTTCAGATGGATGAGTTCCAGAGGAAATGCTTATGCTTATTGATTTCCACTAGTCTGATTTGGTTATAATGTCTCCATTTCTCTTCTTTCTAAGAGTTCCCTCCAAATATTGATCATCTAATCATGTCTAGTTGTTTTCATTGGACCAGGAAAACCAGCACTCAGTGTGGTGAGCATTCTGGAGAGAAACGTACAAGAAAACAGCACATTGGTCCAGGTAGCTGAATTTCATGCTCAGGACCACATCATTTATGACAACCAAGTGAACCTGGGATCCTAGAAATGACCCACCCAAGAGTCACATCCACTAAAAATAATATCAAAATTTAGTATATAAATAAGAACAGTTTTAATTTAATAAGTCGATTTTATAAGATTAAATTAAAATTAAATTAAATTGCTTTGTAAGACACTTTTATCAGTAAAAACGTTGACAAAAAATACCATCGTTTTAATACTTGAGCATTGATAAACGTCATATAAAATATTGTTAATTTTTAAATAGAAGAAAAGTAAAATATTATTTCTGATAGATAATATTTTTTCTATGGTTTTACAATGTTAGGGTACAATGTATGTTTACAAAAACAATGAAACTAAATCTCTAGAAAAAAGGTAAAAAAATAGTATGCGTTAGAGTGGGTTTAATTAACAAAATTGCAGCATTGCTCTGTTCATAGATATTATTCAATGTTCACTGATGTCACATCAAATTCACTCTTGGAATAGTCATTCAAAATTTATTTGCTTGTATTCCAACATGTTTTGCTGCCCAAAGTTTTGCTTGTACTCAGCCCATTATAAATCCCTTTCAAGAGGCAATAAAAGAAAGAGAAAGGCTACATTAAATCAGAAATCCAGACTCTCTAACATCTTCTGGTTGGCTTGTTTGTCAGGTTAAAATTCAGTCTGGACGACCACATCAAATCCGTATTCATCTTTCTTTCATTGGGCATCCTCTGTTAGGTAAATATTTAATGCTAAATTGTTCATGGTGCTCCACGTAAAATAATAAAGGTAGACATCATATACGATGTACACCACTAAAATAAAATTAAAAAAAAAAAAAAAAAAAAAAAACCTTGCAATTTCCACCTCTCTAGTAAATATGTTTTCTGGAAATATTTCATTTTTTCTTTCAAACTTTAATTTTTTGTTGAGGTTTCAATTTGATAAACATTATTGAGAGGATAACTAAACATAATATTTCCCTGCATCTTGTGAAATCTCATATTAACTAATTCGCATTCACATTCCAACTTCTGTGTAACATGTTTTATTGGGGCACAGCCATTCTTCTCGTTAGTCTTGTCTGACTACATTATCTTTTTCCTTTGGTTTATTTGTAGGTGATCCCCTGTATGGTGTCGGCGGGCAACCTAAATGCTTAGATTGTGATTCTATAGATGAGAGTTTTGCTGAAGATGGGTAAATGCTTGTATTATAGGTTTCCGAGAATCATTCACTTAACACGATTTTCCAACGGTATTAAATAATATCAATTTTGTCTTGTGAAATGAACTTTCCTTCATCTCACTTGCATATCGAACTCTAACAGAAGAAACTTACAATGAATCCCAGTAACTTCTGAGTGCAGTGTTCTGGAATGTAGACTGCTTCCCTCTTAAATACAAGTATATGTATGCCAGGGGGTTGCTTCTGTGTCGGCATTGTGATAATTTAAATAGAACTGTGTTTATATTATGCGATCAAACTTACAAGTGTGTTTGACATTCAATTCTCGATATGATACTTAGTTTTAGCCTCAAATATTCAATTCCAGATTGCCCCTTTACTCCTTAAATTCGTTTGGCTGTTCCTTGTGTAGGGGTTATCACAGGCCTATAAAAGCAGTTCCTGGAGATTGTGGGTATAACTTGCATGCACATAAATTGGTTCTGTCTCATCCATTAACTGACGAGGTACATCGAAAATTATTTTTAGAGCTTGTTAAAGATTATCTTTCTTTATTTCAGTTGTTTTTTGGAAGCATAAATTATTTGCAATGTTTGCCTCTTATATGAAATCGTTTCTGTGAATCTAAAAATTTCTGACTTATATAATTTTTTGGGAGATTATTGAAATAAATTGGATTTTTGAAGCTATTATAATCAGATTATTGAAGTGTCAAAATTTACACTTATGTTATGCATTTTCCATTTGGGTATGTTATTTGAAAAACAGCGCACGAAGCAGTTTAATTTACAGTTATGCCCTTCAAAACATTGAGAGGTTTCTTCAGGATGTTATGTTATCTATCCGTTCCGCAATTAGTAATATGGATTTTATACTTAGTTGATATTTGGGTCTAATAATTCTTCGTTTCGGTTCTTGCAGATAATTGAAATCAATGCACCGCTTCCTTCTACCCTTCAGACACCTGAAGAGGCAAAGGAAATTGCTAGTATGAAGCAGACTTTTCAAGATGTTTAAGTGAAAGATATATGAAGCCAAAGTAATGACGTGTTATCTTCCTTGCCAACATTTGTATTCAAAAGTTCTATCAAACACGACTACTTGATATCTCAACAAATCCTCATTTTCTTCACGAAATTGTTTCACTGAATGATAATGATCTCCAATTGCTCAACATATTTGTTAAAATTTGTGAGACTTAATATTTAGTTAGAAACTGATTGAAGGTGGAAGGAATTGATTGCAGAATTTGTCCGAAGCAGTGCCAAAAAATTTCTGCATGATTGGATGAAGCTGAATAACCAGTAACTCAACACTTATTTATACCGAATTCCCTAATTCTACAATTAGAAACGCCGCAGAGTCAATGCCTACCGAAATAAAGTCTACGGGCAGAGTTGAAATAAAGCATCTGATCTGTAATGGCCATCTCTGGAACAGGTAATTAGAAGCTCGAAAAGATCGTCAAAATGAGTAGTGAGACAGACGGCAAGGATCCAGAATTTGGCAATGGTAATGGCAATCGCCCCTCCTAACCTTTTCAGAGATTATTTCTGTATTTTCATCAAATACAACAAATACAAAGCTGCTGCCATATTACAAGCACCTAAATATTTTACCAAAAAGACGGGCTTGAGAACCATTAAATCGCCCTACACTGTATTAAGCAATAACAAAAACTATAATACAGAGGGCGGCAAAAAGAGGTGTTTGCCGCTCAGTCCCCCTTCCCTCCCCATGATTCATCTTCTCTCGCAATACTCCCAGACTGACCACCGTACTTGTCAGAATTGGAATAATGCATTTTGATTGCTGCCACAGGATCTGAGACACCACTGCACGATCCTCCTACCAGAATCCCCGGTCTGCCAACCCCATTCATTCCCATTACTCCCCTGCTCTGCTGCTGTAAACTTGAGATTGTTTCAAAACCATTTCTTCTCTGCATCTCAGAGAATACATCCTGGCAGTGCTTCACATCTACCATAAATGGCTGCACTTTCTGACCATCCCTTCTAAACATCTGATAATCAATCACGGCATTACTTCCATTTAGGAGCCGTTCATTATTATTCTTGGAAAATGTTTGCAATGACGGTTGCTCCAATTTGGCAGAAGATGTGGGATAATTACTGAAGGCTGCAGGATACTTTGCTAGCAAGATAGCAGAATCTGGCAAAGAAGAGAGACCAGTCTGTATTCTGTTTCCATCCCAATAACCATAACTCCTCATGGGAACATTTTCAAGGCCAACATAATCATTACAGTCAAACTTCAAAATTTTCAAATTCCCATCTGCATTATGTCCGGCAAATTTCACACCAGAAGGTTTGCTGAACTTATGATGGTGGATACCATTTTCTTCACTACCTTTAGCACCCACATTAGGTTTCTGTGCTGATGAAGGATTGGTTAGTATCTTCCCAAAAAGTTTGACGTCACCATTTCTGGATGTTTTATCTGAATCCAACGACTGTAATTTTTTGGTTTGATCATCAGGCTGTTCAATCTTCTGGGACAAAATATGTAATTCTGCTGCTGAACTACTACAGTTCATATCATCATTCATCTCCTTCTTAATGGGAGCTTGCAAGGGATAGCCCTGGAGAATACTTCCGGTATCAACATGGTCTGATGAATTCCCAGTAATAGGGGGCTGCTCATCGTTTCTAACCTGAATATCACAGGTAGAAGATAGTCGATCTTGGCTAGCTGTTTTCTCACACTGAATATCAGAAGCAACAGGATTTTGTAAAAATGAATTTGAAGATGCTTGATGTTCGTCCACAGACAACAGAGAGGTATGAGGCTGTCCAATGGGTACGTTCTTATTTTCAGTACTAGAACTCAATCCTGAAGAGGAATTTCCAAATGACGAGACGGGAGCATTTACCATAGTGCTTAGAATGTGCACAGGGCTTTTCAAATCAACTATGACACCCGAATCAGCTTCCTGTTTACTATCTCTCTCATCAAGACATCGGGGTGAAGACACTCTCTGCCTCTCCAATTCATTACCAGGTCTTCCCGAAGAGACCTCGGAAACCACCATTCTATCCTCAACAAAAGAATTAATCTCGCATGGTTCACTGCTTGTATCTGGAACAGATATCAATTTAGTAGCTTTATCTCTTCTAATTTCTGTTCTATCCGACATGATTACAGTTGTTTGTCCACTGACAGAACCACACAAGGCAAATATACTACCATCACAGCCCAGTTTAGAATCAATATCAATTGCACATGCATCAGAAACCACATTTGCATCTTCAATATCGACTTCTGTCCCATCAGTCCCCTTTGATTCATTTAATTCTGCTGACAGGTTCCTAGCTTGCACAGGATTGGACTCATCATTGAATGTTTTTGTTCCATACAAAGGCAGGTCCTCATCTGTTTTAGTGCCAGACTTTTCAGTTCCAACCACTGAGCCTGTCTCCACAACACATGCATCATCAGTGTCACTCTCACCCCCATTTGCATCATCGTTCACTGGGGATCCAACATTTTCAGGTATTGGGCGCATGAGATCTAATCCAAGACATTTGCGGCCTTTGCTGAAGAAAACTTTGCACTGTTCTTGGGACCTTGTCCTAACACACCGAGCTATTTTGGCAAAGTCTTTCCCAAAAGAAGATACGGCCTGAAGAAAGGCAGCCTTCTCATCATCAGTCCAGTCTGTAGGATCCATTTCACCACAACTCTCATCTGAACAAGTCTCATCATCAACATCCTGAGTAACATCTGGTGTGAAGGGCAGCTTGTATAAAGGGTTTACTTTCAGGAACTTCCTATCCCTGCTACCTTCTACTGCATCGACAGAACTTGTTATGCAGGAACCAATAGCCTCTGATGAAAGAGAACCACATATACCTGCCAATACATCAGCTGCAGCAGCTGTCTCTCTTTCATCCCCAAGAATGTCAAAACTGCCTGATTTCTCAATGAAGTCTTCAACCCTCGACGTCTTTACTTTACCATAGCCACCCAAAAGTGAGCTTCCTGCACGGATTTTTTTATTACCTGCAATGCCACCTGCCATCAGCGAAGCTGCACTCAAAATTTCAAGGGAAGCAGCATTCAATTCACGATTCCATTTTTTACCTGATGCCACCAAGTCAGTTTTAGCTGAAAATGACTTCCCCAGCTTACCAACATCTTGCTTCTTAAGTTTCTCAAAACAATCAGATTTATGATTTTTGTAGTAGAATTCAACACAGTCAGCAGTTGTCTTGTGGTCAAGAAAAGAAGCAATTTTCCTAAAATTTTTTCCAAAGACAGCAAATTTCTCCATGAAAATTTCTCTCTCTTGTGGTGTCCAAGGATTAATCAAAGACCTTTCCTTCTCAATAGCCAATGGATCTTCAACCAGCCCATTACTAGTTACAAACTTTGAAATCGTCTTCTCTTTTTCATCCAAAATTAATGCCGGCATCTTCAAAGTGTTCCTCTGCACTTTAACTTGAGATTCTGAAAGCAGTTTGCTTGTAAAATTAATAATCTCTGATGTTGGAACCAAGCTCAGATGATTTCCTGCTGCAGACAGAAGAAAGGAGGAAAAAAAAGAAAGCATGATCATCATCAAAACAGAAAGGCAAATAAATTAAGAAATGAACAAACTATATCAAAGATAACTTGTGTTACAGCACGATCACAAAATAATCCTGAATAATATAAAATAATACACTGAACAGAAGCCCTTCACTTCACGTGTACAAGTCAATCCCTATCAAGACAAAATATGTTCTAAACAAGAAGTCATATAATTGAATACACTGGAAAAAGACTTTTATTCAATTATTAATTTTAATCAACAAAATAAATCACCATATCTACAATCAGACTTTTCAGGTATGCATGTTTAGATTGCTTACTAGCCACAATTAGTTTCGACTTTTCAAATTAGTCATGACTAACAAGATACTACACAGTATGACATGTGCGAACAGCAACTTTCGGAAAAGTAGTCTAAACCCTATGCAGGGATATAGTTAATTTCACTAACTAATCAAACCAACAAAAATTAGTGAAGCTATCCAAACCAAAAGCCACTCATTTTGCCTGAGCTTAAACCTTCCGACTTACTTTACAAACAGCCAAGAAACAACGGACTGGGGGTTACTATTCTACTTCTGAACACGGGAATATATGAAAACCAAGCAAGTAAGCAGCAAAAATACAGCAGATTAATAGCATCAAAATTAAACACTTTTTTCTTTTTCAAAAAATCCAAACTACAATAGAAAACTAACCACCTTCTTTAAACATTAGCAAAGCTTATTGTCATATAAAAAATATATATTTTACTAGCTGAACTAATCAAGCAAAGAAAGACCACAAAATTACTGGAACAAATAAAAAAAACTTGAAAATATCCATACCAGGAAAGGGAAAACGTGATCGAATGGATGATCGGTTCTTCTGGTTACCATTGCAGGTAGTTCGCACACTTAGTTCATTCTTTTTGTGAGATTTTGGTCGGCATTTCCTGATAGAAAGTAAACGCATATCTTCTTTCCACAAGTGATGCAATGCTCTGAACTTAAGTGCAATAACTCTCTCCTTAAACCTAGCAAATCGCTTTTTCTCAACAAACTTTTCCCTAATCAAGGTCTGATTGCATGTGTCACTGCTGGTTCCCATCCTCCCAATCTTACAACAATCTTTGGGCAATAAATTATCAAACACCTCACTAGCTTTGTTGGCAGATTCCTTATTGGAAGAAATAATTGTACCACATAAAATATCCATGCTATCATTTACCTCCAAAGAAGTCTTGCCATCAACACAAGGTACAATAACATCTTTCCTAGCAGTACAGGGAATTAAGTATTTCACAGCTGCGGATGGAACAGAATCCAAGTCCTGGGAGAAATTAACATATCCTCCTCCAGCACCACAAGAAACAGGCAGAGGCTCAACAAATTTAGAAGTAGCTGTTCCAGGACTATCAATATCCTCTTCCTTTACATTTTCATGAACACTGTGTAAATTAGTTGAAAATGGCACCTTCTCTGTATTGGCATCATCAACAATATTCATCGGTACCGGCCGGGTGACCTGATCAGAGACTCCAACATGTCCTTCAAAGGATTTTTCACCACTACCTACCATCTGGGAGCCCAGGGATACCGCAAATGGACATGTAACACCAGATTCAGATTTCAGCGACTTCAGTTCATTTTCAAGTAAATCTATTTCAGATTCAGTCATCTCCAACACCTTTGAAATGTCAGCTTTCCATATCAGTAACTTATTAATTGCATTGGACCTCATTGGACCAGAATCTACAGAAGTTGGATCATCAGATTGTACCAGCTCAATAATTGAAGAACCCAAATTATTCAAGGAGCCAATATCAAATTTCTCTAAGTTAAAGGAAAACCTCTGCAAATTATTTTCAGACAAAGGAGCGGGTGAACAAGTCAAATTACTAACATCATTGTCTACATTTGTAGTCTTTCCGAATAATTTATCATCCATACCTGGTAAAAAGGTTGAGGTTAGCTTTCTACACAAGGGAAATATGTATAAATAAAATATAACAATTACAGTACTACAAGAAAAACGAGGGGAATATCCTAGTTGGCATTTTTCATCTAAGCTAAGAGAAAAATGTTAAAAAAACAGTAAGGAAAACAAAAGCTGGAACACAAATGTTCAAGAAACATGGTCTCAAATATAGTAAAAAACCTCGAGCAGCATGCAACTGCTAAAATGTTGATTCTTGCCTACATTGATAAATCGACATTTTACAGACATTTTATGTACTAAACTTTAGGCCCTACTCAGTAAAAATCAAGTTTTTCAAGAAACATTACATTTTACAAACGTTTTCAATATATTACCTAACGGTATTTTCTGTACATAAATTTTTTAGTAAAAAAACACATCTAAATTAGCACACAATGAACAAAAAAGCACATGCACTAAAGGACTAGAGTACCTACGAGTGTCAAGGGGACACTCAATAAAAATGGAGCTCATAAAGGAGAACATATATGCGAGATATTACGCACAATAAAAAGTTAGAGTCGGGGGAAATACTTGTAAAAGGAGAAACCTAATCGACAGAGAAACACATGTAGTAAACAAAAATGAAACATAGAGAATTTTCTAGCCAGATATCTGACTACTATTCAACCACAAGTCTCTATGAAATACCAATTCAAACCTCATATTATCACAGTACACTTCACTAAAATTCTATATACATAGATATAACACATGTTACTGCAATGCAGATAGTAAACCCTTCATCAATTTGCAATTTTCAAATAAATCTTTCAAAGCAGGATTTAAAATAAAAAAAAGATAACGTCTAGCAACATACCAGGAGAGGAACTGCAGGCGACAGAAGATGGAGTTGCAGGAGATGCACATTCAGAAAATCCTATAACTTTTGGACTTTTGTCAACCAAGCTGGTACTGAGGGAATTGCAAGGTTCGGTGATACTAGCAGACAAGACAGGACCGTCTTTGTTTGCACTTGCATCAGGCACCTCAACTTTTTTCTTCTCATACTTTGCAAGTCCCTCGCCCCAATTCAGCCTTGGCTTTTTTCTAGAAGCCGTATCTTCAGATGGCACAGAAGATGTCGCACAAGCAGCTGCTTCCCCTGAATGTGACTCATTAGCAGCTGCACTTTTCTGTTGCAACTCGGCCTTCTCTTCATGCGAATCCGCTGCTCCCATGCTCCTTGAGCTACTTGAGTGGCTAAAACCCGAGCCTCGAGAAGACAAGCTTCCAGAACGGGTCCATTTAAGCGGCTTCCAGTCACCCAGAGAGTTCTCTCTGTCACTTCTGGAGCCAGTTCCCAACCCATTGACACTACCTATCTTCTCATGCTGGTCTTTAAGATGATGCTGATCCCAAGAGTTCACGAAATCGGAATGTGGATGAGAAGAGTATCCTAGGGCGTCGTCCACAGCCCTCTGGTCATTGTTCATATCCTGCGGCCTTCTGGGTAAATTTACGGTACCATTGGAGGGCTCCCACGAATGCCCTCTCCAATCTCTCTGACCAAAGGGTCCTCTATTTTCCCTACTGCTCCTGCCGTACTTCCCATCACCTCGTGAAATCGAGGGCCGACTATCTTCCTCCAGGATCTTGTCACTGCTTGACCGAGAAATTGCATACCCATGACCTGAGTCCTCAGAAAACAGGTGCCAACCGCCCTGCTTACCATGCCCTTCAGAAAATATTCAAACAAAAAAAGAAACAAATATCAACACAAGCAAGGTATATATTCTCGCACCCAGAAAGCCATAGACAAAGAAAAACGAACACAGAAAACTTGCGAAAAAGAAAACCCTATTAAAGGCTTGACTAAAATATTCTAACAACACCAGCAGGCACAGATCTTCAAAAAATAAACTAAGGTTCACCCTCAACAACGCACCAAATGCGCAAAAAGAACAATCTCTCAAAATCATAAACCTCTCAGAAACTCCCACCAAGAAAGAAAACAACAAAACCTAAACAAAACACCGATGAGCGCCTATTCTGGGGTGTTCCCGGGTAGAAGACCCTAACTCAAAAAGAAATTAGGAACGAATGAAATGATGAATTGAAAACCCACCTGGCGGTCTGCGAAAATCTGCGGATCCCCAGCGATTGAAGTCGCGGTGGTGCGAGGAATCCCTCCATCTGGCGACTGACCCAAGCGACTCAGACCTCTCGTGCTTCCTCTCCTTGAAGAAGTCCTTTCGATCCCAAGGCAATGGTTCAGGCGGCATCAAAACCAACCCAATAGCATGGGCAGCCACAGAAAAAAAAAAAACCTAGGGTTCACCGTAAAGCAAACCGCAGCGCCGCGAACGCGACCTCCGCCTCCAGATCCAACGACCTAGGGTTCGCAGGGCTGAGCCACACGACGCCGTTCGGCGAGATCGAACACAATACCAAACGCGGCAGCCTAATCGGCGCGCCGCACAGCAATTTAGGGCTTCCGCGGAGCTGGTACACGGTAATATAGAGAAAGCGCAGATTGGAGAGGTTAAAGGGATTAAACGGCGACGGAACGAGTTCAGAGACGTGGATTCAGATCGAAGAGTGAGGCCATGTAGCTGAGAGTGAGAGAAAGACAGAGAGAGAAGGAGAGTCTTGTTGTGATGTGCTCTCTCAACGGTGGTGGCTCTGAAAATTTTCTATCCGTTTCTTGGCTGGTGGAAAACCTGTATGGGGGCAAGAAAGTGAGAACGTGAGGTGATAAGGGACAAAGAGAACCTTGAGAGAGAGAGGGAAGAGAGAGAGAAGGTGATAGAGATAGAGAGAGAAAGTGTGGAACCGGATCTCAGCGTTTCTCATAAAACCATATTTCAAACTCCTTTCGATTCCGCCCATATAATATTTCCTTTTGTTTTTTTTTTATTCCTTTTTCGTATCTTTCACTTTTTTATTTATTTTTATTATTTTTCGTCAATCAGCTTTTGTGTATGGGCCTCTCGGGTAATCAAAGTGCCCATTTTTCGGCCGTTATTTACGCCAGCAGTAAACGCCCTTCCCACTTTTACCGTTTTACCCTTCTCCTATGTAATAATTATAATCATACTTGCACTCAATTTAATTGCTCAGACTATATCACTCTTAATCATCTCATTCAACAAAATGTCAACAAAAAGTCTTCAAAATTATAATCAATTTTCAATTCTATTATTTTTAAGTATAATTTTATATTATAACTTAAATCAATGTGTTTAAATTTGTTAAAAAAAACCACGTGTTTAAATCAATATGTTTATATGTATATATATATATATATATATATATATATATATATATAATTGTAATTAAAAAAATAATATTTTATAAGGTTTCAAAATAATTTTATATTAAATTTTTTTAGTATAAATTTTTATTATTATTTTAACATAAATTACTTATCTTAATCTTAGGAGTTTTTTTTCTTTGATCGTCTTATTGAAAAATCGAAAATATAAGACTGATTTTTGTGATAAATTCTTCAATTTGAATGAATTAGTTTTTTAGTTTGTGTAAGTTGAATTTTAACTTGTATTTTTCTATTATATGTTATATTGTGAGTATTTTTCTACTTGTATGCATTTTTTTTTAGTTATATATATGAATTTTTACGAGATTGTAACAATGTGCCTTTATCCTTCTTTTGATGTTTCTATATGCAGATAAAACATTTTGCAAGTTGGAAAGAGTTTAAGTGGTTGATTTTGTAAGTTATTGATCAAGTAAATGGAGCTAATTGTTTTGGTGTGCATGAGTTTGATAATTTGATGATTTGCATGTCGATGAATTTGATTGTTGTGTATGATTGTTTTAAATTGTATTATTGGTTCATGATTGTCTTTAGGTTTGTGTGACTAAGAGTTTTGATGCTTAAAATTATTTTGAATCAGTGCATTGAGAAAAGAGTAACTATTTGAGAAACTGATTAGGTCAAAGTTTGTTTAAAATCATAAAATCCAATTACTGTCAACTGATATGACACTGAGCGGTATCTGAGTGGTGTTGTACGCCAACTTGTATTGAAAGTACGTGACTATTTTAGCTCTAGGGTACTAAGTGACAAATTGTACCATTAAGCGCCGCTTTTGGTGAATGTTTTGGTGTTGAGAGGCAGTAGAGCACTGTTGAACGTCATCTTTGTATTGCATGTCTAGATCATTTTAGAAGTTGAGCAATAAAAAGTGTGTTGAGTGGAAACTTTACGAGAAAAATGGCATTGAGCATCAATAATGTCTTTGAGCACCGCTCTTTGCTAAAGCTTTGACGTTGAATGGCAAATCTATGTGTCGGTTTATATGATTGGATCTGTTTTCTTCTTTGGTTGTTTGAGATAAATTTATGATGAAATTAATGTATGTTATAATATTGTTTATTTTTTATTAAGGTGATAATATGGTTATGGACACGTATGGCGATGCTATTGAAGAATTTTCAAGAAGAAATTATTTGTGGTAATGGTTTGTGCATTGACGTAATATCAATAAGGGGGCATTTTAATGTTATAATAACCATTCACACTCAAATAAAGTATAATGTGTTATGTGGTGAAAAGTAGCAGAATATCCTAATTTATTGATTTTATCTTATCTTGAACATGAATGAGATTAACCTTGCTTGAGGTCGAGTGATAACCCTTTGAGGTTATGACTATAGAGCTTAGAAACTACCACTAGTATACAACTCCACTGAATTACTATGTCAAGGACATGTATTCAGATAATTAAGTCTTATATAAACTATTTGTGTAAATCTATATAATTTACTATATTTAATCAGCTTAGTTTACATTTCATATGATTTAATTATTTTAAGATATTTTTTTTATACATTATATTCTTTTGTATTTATTGTGTTTTGTAGATGAGTCTAAATAGAGAGAAAAAAGTTAGGTAATAATATGCTACAGGTGAAAGACAACAATAACGTTGAGTAATATTTTTTTGGCTTAATACCTCCGATGGTCCCTATTTTCGTCAAGTGCATTCACTTTTATCCCCATGTTTATTTTTTTTGTTCAATGTTATCCTAAAGAGTATAAATTTTGTTCAATTTAATCCTTTTTGCTAACACCGTTTAAACAGTTAATGACAGACAGTCCAGGTGCGCACAATAGTGTTAAGATAACTACTGCCACCAAAAGTAAAGTTTTGTGGCAGCCCCACCTCAAAATTAGGGTTCTGCATTTGGGGGAAACCTTCTTGCATCCGTACCACGAGAAGAAGGAAAATGTTGCTCGTTTTGCTTCAATGGAGGATGATTTCGCGAATTATGCAGTTCATGGTAGCATGAAGAAGACGAACCTAGTTGTGTAAGAAAGCACTCATGGTAGCCGGTGGAGGCAAGCAACGGCGCGATTCTAGGTTTCTTTTATTTGGAATTTTTCTGGATTTCGTTGTGGTACTCTATAGGTTGGAGAAGATGATGGCCTTGGAGCTTTGCACAATGGTGGCAAGGATTGTCACACTGACGATGAATCTCTCGATTTGGATGATTCATGGCTGATGCACGAGAATGAAGATTCAAATGGAGTTTGAGATTAGGGTTTCGTAATTTGGGGGAGATTGGGACTTTGATGGTGGTGGTCATGGAGGTTGGGCATGATGGCTGCCATGGTTCTCCGCAGGTGCGACTTCACGACGACATAATGACTTTGGACGATCTCTGTGGCGGCGGTGGCGTTAGGGTTCGGTGGGCTGAAGGTTGAAGAAGACGGTGACGTGGCAGTAGTTAAATGTCATCTCAACACTGTTGTGCATACCTGAATTGTCCGTCGTTAACAAACGGCGTTAGAAAAAGGACCAAATTGAACAAAATTTACACTCTTTAAGACAACACTGAAGAGAAAGGAAAACGTGGGACCAAAATGAACGCACTTGACAAAAATAAGGACCATCAAGAATATTAAGCTTTTTTTTTTGCTTTCAGTTAATACGATCATCCTTGATTGTTTTATAATATATATATATATATATATATATATAATTTATTTCGTTTTATTAATTTTATAATATTATTTTGTATGTTATAATTTGATATTTTTTTTTTAAAACAACACAATTTAAGATCAAAATATATTGACTCTAACATTAAATATTATAAAATTTTGATTCAAAAAAATATATCATTACTTAAACAAATAACGTGTCAAATCATATTATGTATCATTTATAAAATTTAAGTTTTAACGTGTAAAAATAAATAGAATTATATTTATCTTTAATCAAAATCGGATACCTTAAAACGCTTTTAAAAAGAGACATGGAAATTAGAGACATGTCATATAATGATATATTTAAAGTTGTTTTTTAAATAATGTTTTCCAAACAGTTGTTTTTAACAAATGTGGAACAAGATAATATTACATTAATTAATTCCTAATTTCTATTTTAAAATATGTTTATAACTGGTTACTTTAAACATTTATAGGCAGAAATTAATGTGTATTTTAATTCAAATAGAATATTTCCTTTTTGATACGGTACTAGATTAAGAGACGTTTGTTATAATAATGTATATTTCAATTTTTATTTTAAAATATACTTTATAGGATAATTTATTTAAATGCTTATACCTGTATATATGAAGCGTATATTTTGTTCATATTTGTTTTTTAAATTTATCTTTGAAATAAAATTTTACTGTTTTTTAAATTTAACTGTTTTTTCTTAATTTAATCTATTTTTCTAAATTTAAACGTTTTTTAATTATAAAATTACTCATGAAATAAAATACTTTATTTGTAATAAAACTATACAAATTATTATATTTGATTTCATAATTATATCAATAACAATAAAATTAATAAAAAAAATTATTATAAAAATAACACATATAATATAAAGTTTGTGCTTTGATTGATTTATTTAAAAATAATGTATTTTTTTAATGTAGAAAAAGATAATTTTGGCACGAATAATTGTATAAAAAGTTATATACACGATAAATACGTGTTATGCTTAAAAATTAAATAATTAATATTATGCAAAAATATGTATTAATTTAATGACATTTTTTCTTTTTTATAGTTTATTTTATTTTTTTTTATTATTTATTTAGTTTCTTTTAATCTTTAAGCTGTTTTTGTGGTGATAGGTGAGAAGTTTAGGTAATGGTCAAATGAAAAAAAAAATTGTTTTTTATTTTGTTTTATAGTCATTAAAAACTTGTTTAAGTTTTTAGTTAATTGAAATCTTATGTAGAACTCATTGGTAGTTTATAGATTGAGTTTGTATGGTTTTTTATTATTTTTAAGCTTTTTACTAGTGAAATTCTAAACTAGATAGTTTAGGTTAAAGTAGAGGGTTTGCCAAGTTTTGTGCTAAAAAGTGTAGAATTGAATTTAGACACTTTTGAGTGGTTGAATTGGCATAATGTACCTAGTTTTTTTGTCTAATGAGCGAAGTGATATTTCATTTTAACCATAAATATGTTTTAGCATCAATTCTAATGTTTAAGGAACTTACTTGATCTATTGACAAGTTATGGGTGCAACCAAACCAGAAAAATCACGTTAAATGTCAAAACCAATATGGATAATGATTATTTTACTTGACCATTGATTATTTCAGCCAAAGTATTATCTTTTATTCAAAACTCTATGAAATAATCGATTATCACACATGATAATCGATTATTTTAGTGAGAATGTCGTCTTTGCATGATTTTTCTCTGGAATAATCTATTATTAGGTGTGATAATCGATTCTTAAAAAAAAAAACTTAAAATTTAAACCTTTGATAGGCGTCCTGTATGTAAGTTTGGTTTCTTTTTTTATTTATTTATTTCTTGTTTCCTATGAATGGAAATGTAGTTATAATGTAAGGCTTGTTTAGTAATATTAATGGAATTTTATGAGGTTCTATGCATGAAGTTATGTATGTTTTCAAGTATGGTTTGAATAGAGTTTTTAGGCTAAAATTCTTAATGGTAATTTCAAGTAGAGTGATGTATTGATGTAGGGACTCAATCTTGAAAGTTATCATGACGCTTCAATTATCACTTCACATAAGGGGATTATGTTGTGAAGAGTATGAGGTGGTTTTAGTTTATTATGGTCTGGTGTTTTTTGTCCATAGGTGATAGACAAATTATAACCTTGTGTGGTAGCTTGGGGTGACCCAACTCTTCCACCACTATAAGTACAAAAACTTGTGACATTAATACATATATCTGGATGAGTCTGGGTTTATGGTATGTTTATGATATTTGTTTAACTATTGTATGAAATGTAATGTATGATGAATATATATATTATATGTTTGCTTCTTTTAGCATTAACTTACCTTTACTGTTTTTGTTTGTCCGTATATTTGTTTTTTCTTTTACAATAATTATTTTAATGATGTGATTTTAGGAGATGTTGGAATAATCATTTTAATGATATGAGTTAAGACGTATAATAGAAAATTTGATTTCAATAATCTTTTGTTTTTTAAAGACATTATTATGTTTTTTTTGTTAAGGATAAGATTTTTTCTTTTGTATGTTACAAATATAACAAAATACAATTAATTATTTTACTTGATTATAATATGATATTTGTTATTTCCAAATGTTATTTATTAAGTATAACTTCTTATTTTGAATAGAAATCAAGATAAAATAACTTTTTTTTTTGTCTTTTTTATACGATATTGACATATAAAGTTAAAATATAAAAGTAATTTCTTATTATTTAAATATATTTTTAAAGAAAATTACTTACATCATATTGTTAATTTTACAAAATTTATATAGTATATGTATAGTTTCAATAAACTAATTATATAAATAAAATATAAATTTGTAATTTTAATTTTTTTTATTGGATTTTAAAATTTATAAAAAAATACATTATTTTTAAAATTACATATAATTCTAGTAACATATTATCATTTAAACATTATTGATATTATATTTAACATTATTTAATATATATAACTATTATGGTGTTATGTTCATATTCTGTATATTAAAAATATAATATTTTATACTTTGGAGAAATCAAAATTTGGAAATCATAAAGAATTTCCAAAATTATTAAACAAATTATATTTTAATAATTTAAAATTACTTGTTCAATCAAATCTAAACTCAAGTTTTAAGATGCTAAATATATTTTGGTGTTTTAAGAAAAAGTGTGCTCAGTTCTAAAATAGTTAATTAATTTTTTATATTCCAATTAATTCTTCTAGTTTACACCAATAAATTTTGGATTAATTGAAGTGATATAGACATTTGGACATTGACAAATATTTGCTGAATATATATATATATATATATATATATATATATATATATATATATATATATATATAAAATTAACAAACAGTTAATTAAATATGAAAACATTCTCTCATATTACACTGAAGTCTTACAAAAAAAGTTAGTTGAAAGAAATATCAATACGACAACATTGTTTTTCAAATAAAATTAAAATTTTATGAACTTTTATGTCTATTTTCTTTTCTATCATTTATAACACGACCTGTTTGTCAAATTTTGAGTTCTCTTTCACAACATAACAATAAATAAAAAGAACACAGTGTCTGAAATTATTAATGGATTCACTATAAACCCTAGAATCCTCTTTATGTCATACTAAACATGCCAAAATATGGATCATGTCATTCTTACATAAATATCAACTACAGTTGAGGAATGCACTCTAGTTAACTCCGTACTCTACATTGAATTTTCATTCACCAAATTTAGATACATGTTCTTCCCTGTTTTACAACAATAAAATATATTTTTTTAATATGCATTTTTTAAAATTACAAAATTACTTATATATATTAACTAATACTTTTTATTAAGAAAATAATTCTCATTAACAATGATTTGAAATTTAGTAACACTTTTTTTTACATATCCTCACAATCACTCGTCACTGTTCAATTAATGTGCTTAAAAGATATTTTTTATATTCTCTTACTATTTTAGTGTCTTAAGAATATACCGATACATCACAAACTTATTATTGAAAAAATTAAGTTGAAAGTAAAATTTGGATTTTATTTTATTTAACTGTTTTCCTGTTATATTTTTAAAATATATTAAGTTTAATATATTGGTATGGTAAAATTAGTGTATTTTAAAAATAAATTAATAACATTACAAGTTCTGAACTCATTAGGCAGGTAAACTTCAAATAACTCCATTGACTTCTTTTGATGATATCTATATATTTTATTTTTACTCTAAGTTTTGCACAGTTTCTTGTTATTACTTTTCTCAGTTACAATTTATTTAGAAGAATTTTTTAATTATTTGCATGATATTTGTTACAGTTTACATAAAAATATTTATAAAATGTAAAATTTTTAAATATTTTTCATATTTATTTAGTGTAGTTGTTAAAGAAGAAGAAGATAAGAGAGAAAAATAAAATAAAATAATATTATATTATTTTTTTATTTTATTATATTTGATGAATATAATAAAAAGAAAGTTACATTTTATCATATTGATTACATTTTTTTGTATTTTATGAATTTTTAAAGAATCATAATCTTATTCGTTTCAAAACCTATTCACCAACGACAAAGAATAATTCCAATTTGTTTCTTTTTATTTTATCACTTTTTTACAGTACAACCTGTAAACATTATCTTAACATATTTGCAAATAAGGAAAAAGGGGAGGGCCTTTTGGGACGAAAAACTGCTTGAACTGTGTATGCACCTTCTTGTCATAGCGCGTGACTCTGCGTATGGGACGATGAACTGCTAGAGCTGTATATGCAACTCGTGTCAAAGCGCGTGACTATGCATATTAGGGCTGACGTGTTAAATCTTGGTAGGCATATTCTTCAAGGTCTTTGGATTCATTCCTTTCTTGAGTTATTTTTTTCATTTTTTTTTTATCTTTTACGTACACACCTATACATTTAAATTAATATTACTTTTATAACAAGATTATAAAATATTAGAAAGATAGAACTATATATTTCAATTTCCATATTTTTAGTTCCTTGACAAGACTTAAATTTTGTTATTTTACAACATCAATTAACATCTTAATTTGTGTTCATACTTTCATTTGAATTCAGAAATATTTAAACTAAGTCTGATTACTTTAAATAAGTAGTATTTTACTGTGCAGACTCTTATTGTTCATTTATTAGTTGGAATCCAAATTACATGATTCTAACCCTATGGAGAGTATTGGACAAGAAACCTTCTCTCTCCATCTTTTTCTTATTTTCAAGGAAAAACTTTATTCTGCCATTAATGTTTTGGTAGAAAAATACTTTATTCTTATCACAGTTTCCAAATATGGTCTTGGTATATTTCATTTACTATTTATTATTTTTGGATGATGTGTCGCTAAATAAATCAAATTCCAAGTACCATTTTATTTTAATATTTTTTAGCAAGATTAATTAGGCTACATCTAATGCTATGTTTTCTTCCCGTGTCCCATTTGAAATATAAAGATAGCTTGTACCCAATTTTTTCAATTGCTAGATTTATAAAAGACATTTTTGACATTAATGTTATCTCATTTAAGTTTGTTAGATAGTATTAGATGTGATATAAGGAAATGTAATATATATGTCTCATGACTAAAATAATGTGTGAAAGCTATGAAGGAGAATGGTGGTTTTGAATAAAATTAATTTTTATTTTTGTAATTTAGTATTATAGACTGTTTATAAGAGTTGAATGGTCTCTAAATAAGATTGAATATTTAAAACTTTTTAGAAAACTTCCGTAAAATCATTAAAAAGATAATAAAAATAAGACTTATTTTTATACTGGTTTATTCTAACTAAGTCACAACATATACTCCTTTAATATTAAAGGACTTCATTATTTTTGAAAAGATATAACGATTTTCACAATTCATAATTTACAACGAGTATACCACTTTTGGTATAAAATACTTTAACTAACTATAACGTTTAACTCCTTCTGAATTAAACAACAAAGTGTTTTAAATCACTTGTGATTACCCAAGAACAACAAAATATTTTTAAAACAAGTATAAATAGAAACACTCTCTCAAAGAGGATATTTGTCAATAAGAAGTTTATCTGGAAAACTTGTTATAAAGAGTTTTCTTTTTCAAAGGATGACGTAAAAGAATGACAACGTAAGAGTATATGAAAAAATTGTTTTATTTTCTTTTCATGTGAAGAAATATCTGTTACTCATAAGCATTTAACATAGGTGTTGTGTCCTTTTGTACTACGTCAAATGCTACTTTGCTTTTGCAGAAAAAAAATGTGTTGCTTGTACGAATTAGACAAAAGGCATTAAAGAAACATTCTCATAATGTCTTCATATCTTTTAATGTTTTTTCTGAATCAACTTAGAATATTTGAATAAAGCATTTGTCCTTTGTGTATCTGTCCAAACAAAGAGAAATAACACAATAGACAAAAAAATATTATTTGTACATTTGGATTTAAAACATTATACGTTCATTATAGTGTTTAGTATGATCCATGTACTATAGTGTTTATGCTAATCTATTTATCAAATTGTTGCGTTTAAAGTAATCTATCGTGTTTTTGTTGGACTATTCTCTTTAGCGTTTGGGATAAATATTGCGTTCAGGATATTGTTTAATCATATATAGTGTTTAGCTTGTTATCCTAGATGGTCATTTTTATAAACACTATTTCCTTGGACACTTTTGTTAAACTTAAAAAAATAAAAGAATCATAGATACACGTGACTCTGTCTTCACAGGGTCCATCCACAATCTCTTGACATGATCACCAATGAATGATACAAAATATTTATCTCCCAGAATATTGGTGATTCCCACACATTAGAATGAAACAGGTCTAATATGTTTTTGTTTATAGTAGTTACTATAACAAACTTAATTTATGTTTGATATGCTTCTTACTTCCAGACTTTGATCTTTCATGAGTTTGACTCTCACTAGATTTACATTTTGTTGATATACCTTTCATCATGACCAAAGCCTTTACTTACTTTGAATTTCCATCCTTTTCACTTTACTTTTCAAATTGGATTTTTCTCTTAAATTATCATTGATAGAATCAATGTAGGAGACCATATATATTGTTATTGGTTATATTCACGATGAATTGATGATACAAATCAAGTAAACTTTTAAGTATAACGATAGTATCACAAATATTCTTCATCGCAGTCTTCTTTACAATGTTGGATGAAATTTCATCAACCATTGCTAAGTGCAAATTTGCGATAACATTATCATTAATATCTTTTTCACATTTTATCAATGATGTTGACATGTCTTTCTTCAATTGCTTTTGCATAACTGTCCTTTATCAAAATTACCTTCTTCAATAGTTTTCACGATGAAAAATTATTCCCGTTGAACTTCTCCATATCGTATTTTGTTGTCATGACTTTAAAACCGACTTATGCACATCTTACTATGAATAAGATTGTCTACCAGAACAATAAAGATAAATCATGTTCTAATGCACATGGTAAATTCCAAGAAAGAAAATTGATAAATTAATTTGGCCCACTTAACCTTTGTCACGAGATGTCACTTATAACAATCATCATGGTCAGACCTAAATTGAGTTGAGCTTGATTCAACTCAGTCTCATCTTGATTTGGGTTAGACCGAACCTAATTCAAACTAACATGTGTTTAACCCAACCTATATTTTGATTTGGCTAGACTCAAACCAACCTACTTAAACCTAATTTAATTCAACCTGCCTTGGGTTCAACTTGACTGAACCTTACATGACTTATGTTGGACCTGGCTTGACCTTTCTCAATAAAACATAATTTTTCTTGAATTCAATCCTACTTGGCTTGACCTTGGTTAGCTTGACTTAACATAACTTTGGCTTGATCTAAGTTCGACTTAACTTGACTTGACTCAACTTAACTCGAGCCCAACTAAACATTATCAAATATGGATCCAACCTATGTTGAGTCTAACTTGACTCAACATGACGTATGCTTAACCTAACTTTGTTTGATTTGGACTTGATTCAACTCGGTTTAACCTAAACTTAGGTTAACCTTGGGCTGAATTGAACTAACGAGGGCACAACTTGATTCAACTTAACTTTGACCTTATTTGACTAGGTCCAATGCGGGTCTAACGTGACTTTAGTTGGACCCGTCTAAGCACAACTTGACTTGGTATGAGCTAGACTTAGCTTGATCGGATTTATGAAAACTTGGGTATGATTGTCTTAACTTGACCTATATACTATATTGGTCTAACTTGAATCTAATCTAGTTTAACTTAATATAGATTCGACTCAACTTGAACTTAAACTTACTTAAAGAAAAAAAAATGAAATAAAACTTCAATAATTTTTTTTATCACTTAAAGTTCTGAGTATTTAAACTTTTAATTGGTTTAATTACTCGTTTTGTCCTTATTTTTATCTAATGTCGAGTTGTTCAATCAATTTCTTTAGTCTCAATCTAATTCTGATTTGTAAAAAATAAATGGTATTTAATTCTAATATGTGAAAATTTAATGCAATTTGGTTATTTCTATTAAACTTCTTAAAATGAATCAAAGATTTTTCATTGAAATTGAAACTTTTAATAAAAATGATTTGTTTTGTAAGTGTGATTAACATAATCCTAATGTCAATATTGATGAAAAATTATTAATCTATTTTAAAAAAATTAATTGAAAGGAACAATTTGTATCAATTTTTTATATATCAAAACAAAATTGCATCAATTAATCGAGACAAAATTAAGACTAAAAATAACTAGATAACCATTTAATATTTTTAAACGAAAACAAAAATTAAATAAGTAATTAAACCTTTTTTATTTTTATTTTTTTAAACTGTTGTAAACAAAACTTTATACGAGTTGAACATTTAACTAAAACTGTTTTAGGTTAATTAACGATTTCGGGTTTCAGTCTTAAAAAACAACATATCATGTGTTACATATTTAGAAAATGAGACTTTTATCAATAATAAATAATCTCATTTTTTTTACCCGAGGACAAGGTTCAATACATCTTTATGTTCTAGGATTAAGCTCACCGACACTCTCCACGTGGCACCTTATAGTATTATATAATGAATTGCTTAACTAGGGCCAAAAAAACACAATCCATGATTCATTCAAATATCAACTGTTTTAACAGTTTTTTCCATCACACATTATTTAGTGTCTTAAGAATATTACACAAAGTAAAATATTTTCATTACAACTAAATTTTATTAATATCATCAATACATTTCAGCATAATTTCAGATACTTGTATATTTAAAAAAATATATTATTTGATATATTTAAAATTTTTACATTTATTTAATATTTCTTTTTTTTAAATTATAAAAAATTAATTCTTTTATCTTTATATTATACTATGTGTTAAATGAATGTAAAAGTATGATTTGATATCATTATTTACAAAAAAAACACAGTGAACAACTATTTAACGGCTGATGGTTGGTAACATACAAGACTCTGTTCGTGTGTTGTGTCTAATTATGTATATATTAAATTAAGCACAATCCTTGTCAAATTAGGCAAAATTTTCGAAGGTTAGGTTTAATGTTTATATGTATGTTGACTAAAGACTAAAAAAAAAAAAAGATTCATTGGTTTCTTTTACTCATTATCTCTCGACAATGTTCTTTCTTTTTCAAAATTCAACGAAAATTAATTATTAAATTATTTTAGATCTGATCATCAGGTTCAAATTTGCATGCTTGGTGGATCTAGGTCAGTCAAAGGAACAGCGGGAAAAATTAAGTGAGGTCCACAAAAACCACACTTAGTTTTTATTCTTCACAGGTTCACCCTTGTCGAACCAACATTTTGCAGATATGGTTATTTTCAATCTTGATACTGTCACAAATGCATCACTAGTTCATAATCATAGCATCATACAACACATTAATATACATCACACGTTTGAGAATCTTCTGTGATCAACATTTCTTACATGTCACAATTACTTTTGGAAAATCTACTCAACACTTAATGGTGATTCACAATCTACTAAGTTCATTTTAGGAAATACTTTACTCAACTGCTTCCCATAATGAAAGTGTTGATAGGTGAATTTGGTTGATATATATGTTGACCAAGACAAAATATATTTAGCAAAGAGAATTACAGAACCAACTGAAGAAAAAAATTCTTGGTGCTCCCATGTGCGCATTCAACTACTTCAGTGAAGTTCTGATACACAAAGCAGCAGTAAACAGAAAGAGCAAAAGAAAAATTCAAAGCATTGATGATTTAGTTGACGACCGAATGCATGGTGCTTAATCAATTGCAACAACTCATCATAACAATCATTGGCACTTCCTTATAAATATGTTGTCAGCTTTATGCAATGTGTTTCTCACTTCCTCACACTTTCTTTCTCTCTCTCTCTCTCTCTCTCTCTCTTTGCTTTGTTGTTTTCTATCCTCCAAGAACTCTCTTTTCTCCTCTTTCTCTCTCTCTCTCTCTATGTCTCCGTCTAAATCTGATGTTGGACCAGTAGAACTGCTACAAATCTCTGGCATTGGAGTGTAGATCTTATCTATCACTGTGTTGGGATTTGTGTGTGCTTGGACTTTGACCCTGTGTAGTACTACAACTCACTTTCATATTGGTTCTTACGTTTTATTTTCCATGGTTTAGAAGGAATCATCTGAAAAGGAATTCCAACCCAGAAATATTGTTGTACTTTTTTTTTTTCTGGGTATTCGTTGAGTTTGGCAGAATCATGACGGGTTATTCTTCAAGATTCTATCTTGTTTTGCTTTGGTCAATTTGTGGAGTGGTTTCTTTGGCTTCCCCCATTGAAGATCAGAAGAGAGATAGAATTACCCAGCTGCCAGGACAGCCAAAGAATGTGGGGTTTGCTCAGTATTCTGGCTATGTGACTGTGAATGAGCAAAGCGGGAGAGCACTGTTTTACTGGTTGGTGGAGGCACCAGTGAGTCGTGGGCCAAAGTCAAGGCCACTAGTTTTGTGGCTCAATGGTGGCCCCGGTTGTTCCTCTATTGCTTATGGTGCATCTGAAGAAATTGGTCCTTTTCACATTAGGCCTGATGGAAGGTCGCTTTACTCTAACCCTTATGCTTGGAACAAGTGTAAGTGAAATTCACATTCCCATTGGTTCTGTTTTTAGTTTTTCACAACTTATATCATATCTTTATGCCTTTTTTCATTTGGGGTACTGCAGTGGCAAATATACTGTTTCTCGATTCCCCTGCTGGTGTTGGTTTTTCATATTCGAATAAAACAACAGATCTGTATACATTTGGTGACCAGAAAACAGGTAATGTATTATCTAGTTGTTGTGAAGGGAAATGCATTTGTAGATGCAGGATTCACTCTTCATACCAATTCTGTTTGTTTTAGCAACAATGATCTGGTTTATGAATTGTGATTTTGACAAGCTAATGTGCATCTGGGATCTGACTTTCCAGCTGAAGATGCATATACTTTTCTTGTTAATTGGTTTGAAAGATTTCCTCAGTATAAGCACAGAGAATTCTACATTGCTGGAGAGAGTTATGCAGGTGATTTTATTTTTTATATGTCGGTTTTCTTACCTCGAAATTTTGTCCCGCAGTTATCGATCAAATTTCTTGAACATAATCTTTCAGGTCACTACGTTCCTCAGTTGGGTCAAATTGTTTACCAGAAAAATAAGGGAATCCAGAATCCAGTCATAAATTTTAAGGGATTTATGGTGAGACTGTAAGAAACTTGAAATAGTTGTGCATTTTTGTAATATTAACGTAGAATTGCCACTACCTTGTTACAATCACTAATGATTTTGTTTTTCTCTGTTTATCAGGTTGGTAATGCCGTTACTGATGATTATCATGATTATATTGGCACATTTGAATATTGGTGGACCCATGGTTTGGTTTCGGATTCCACGTATAGGATGCTAAAAGTTGCCTGCAATTTTGGGTCCTCTCAGCATCCATCAGTGCAATGCATGCAGGCTCTGAGAGTTGCAAATATGGAGCAGGGAAACATTGATCCATACAGCGTTTATACTCAGCCTTGTAACAACACAGCATCACTCAGACGCGGCTTGAAGGGTCGCTATGTAAGCTATTTTTTCACTTATTCCATTTACCTATAAACATCATTTCAAATTTGAAGTCCTTTCACTGAATTATAGTTGTCAAACCAGAATAGTGTACATTCAAGGGAAACTGCTGCAACTATGCTATTAGCATTGATTTTTTATATTGCTTATTGAATAGTTTCCATCAGTATTATCTCCTCTAGCCCTATATTGTTTTTGAAGTGGTTAATAAGCTTCTGAAATCAACATGTGGTAAAAGCTATGAAGCAATGAATGGGAGAATATTATTGAGCAGTTTGATTAAAATCTCTAGGAATTTAACATAGGTTGGTTGGTATTTAACATTGGCATTTTGCAATTGCTAAACTAGCTGAAGAAAAATAGATGTTTGAACTTTTCATCGCAAGTTTCAGTCTTCAGATGTATAGCACCTATAGTAGTTAATATTTGGGTCACGAACTGTTACATTGATATTTTTTGTTTCTTGTTTTCTTTTTCTCTTATGTTTGGCTTCCAAACTCAGCCATGGATGTCTCGAGCATATGATCCCTGTACTGAAAGGTATTCTGATTTGTATTTCAACCGTCCAGAAGTTCAGAAGGCATTTCATGCCAATGTAACTGGGATTCCTTATGCATGGAAAGCATGCGGGTATGCATCATTTATGTGCAATTCTTGAACTGTTTTCTTGAGGCCTATTCTATTTTTTTTTACTATAAGTTAGAGCTAAAATGTGTTTCTTAACAGTGATATTGTTGGGAACTATTGGACTGATTCTCCATTATCTATGCTTCCTATATATCAAGAACTTATCCCTGCTGGTGTCCGAATATGGGTTTACAGGTACCTGCATTTTCTTTTTATCTTCTCTTAATTATAGCTTTTAGAGAAGAATTTACTTACAAAGAGATAGTATAGGTGCACTGTTCTAGAAAAATTTGCCACGTGTCTCTTCAATAGCTTACACACACACACACGCTTGTTATTTGACACCCACACTTTTTTTTTTTTTTTTACTTATAAAATTAGTGCATTTTGATTTTGAGTAATTTTTTTTTGGTCTCATTATTGAAAACTTGTACTATTCTTTTATCCTTAATATTATATGATACTAATTAAATGCTAATGTGTTAAACAAAAATCATTGTGAGTGACGCACCATATGTTATACAATCATTTGCAGTATCTATTGACACGACACATCTTTATATTAATCATTGTCCAATAAAAAGTGAAAATGTTTTTACCATTTGATCTTCAATGCTTAGTTTTTTGTTTAACTGTTTTTTAATCATCCCTTGTTCTTTTGTGTTTGTGATTGAAAATCTTAATCTTTGTATCTTTGGCTGCAGTGGAGACACTGATGCCGTGGTTCCAGTGACTGCTACTCGATATTCAATTGATGCCTTGAAGCTACCTACCATCATCAATTGGTACCCTTGGTATGACAGTGGCAAGGTTGGTGCAACTTCTATCATTAACAAACTGTCTCATGAGACAGACACACATGTGATATTTTTTATTTTTATTTTTTGCTGTACCTAATATTATTTTCTGTTATGTTGTAAAGGTTGGTGGTTGGAGTCAAGTTTATAAAGGGTTGACAATGGTTACAGTAAGAGGTGCTGGACACGAGGTTCCTCTTCATAGGCCCCGACAAGCATTCATTCTTTTTAGTTCATTCTTGCAGAACAAGTCGATGCCAACTACAAGTTAGACATTTGTTCATTACCACTTAATGAATATTCACACAAGTATAGGAACATTAGTACCACCATTCTTGCACTTAGGCCAAGAATAATTGCCATTCATATATCTATATATACTGGAACAGTTCGAGACAGAATAAGGAATTCACTCCTCATGAGTTCACACTTGGTTTCTCTGCCTAGAAAACTGATAAATTTACCAACAGTAGTTCTTCTACTTGTATTTCTTTGTGAAAATGTGATTATTTGTACGAAATGCTATTCTTTATACTGTTTTCGTAATTCAAAGACCAATTCCATATCTTGTATATTCAAAGGATGTTGTTCTACTAGTAATAAAAATTTCTTATACTAGTATTTAATTACTGCGGATAAACTTTAACATTAATCAAATGTACTTGAAAACAAATGGGTTGTTGCATTCTGAACTGAAGAAGAGAGATTGAAAGTGACATATTGTGACAAAGCATTCAATGCTATAAAGCCTGCTCGAATGCTCCTTGGTTCTGTCATACATCGCTTTGCTGTAGTTGAACAGATATAGGGGCACTGGCTTCTGTGACGTTGATGTATGTAGAGAGAAATTAATAATTAAATTTAATTACATATATACCAATGCTTTGTTTTTATGATGTTACAGTCAGTGACTTAGCATGTACTTCCAATTCCACTCTTTTGACGAATATTGCGGATTTTGGGGTATTGAGAAATGGTGGACTGAGGGTACCCAATCCCCTTATAAGCTGTACCAATGATTGTATGGCTCGTAAATCAGTATCACAATATATAATAATAGATCTGTTTCTGTCCACTGTGTTTAATTTTGTATTCAGACCATTTATCAGAAAAGTTCATTTTCAAAAGGTGATTCAGAAGGAGAAGAAAAAATGAGTGTGGTTTGAGCGTCTGAACATTGATGCTACAATCAAGTCACTGATAAAAAAAGGCATCAGCATTCATTTAATTAAGGAACTAGAAAATCACAGTTCTAAAATAGCAAAAGAAACGTTAATTGAACAGCTGAAAGGTGAACATTTGTATAATGGTCATGCTGTAGCAGATAACCACGGATATTTTGCCAATAAAACTTTTGGAAGATGGCAATGTTTATGCATTTAAAATTCCATGGTAGAGCACGATGTATCAACAAGACAAGGTGCTTTGCCAAAGGTATTTGTCATTGACGAATTAAAGCTCGGTGGAACTTCTTTTAAGAAAAGAATTAGGCTACCTAGTGGAGCCGAATAGACACATGGTATTGGTGTGATAATAAGATTAGATGAGACAGGATAAGAAAGACAGAGCATCCCACATACTGTATCATTATTCTATAATACCAGTCTAACAATACCACAAATCTCGTTCATGATATTGCTTCGCAAAGAAGTCCTATTGGGGTCCATATCTCAAAAGCAGTAGCATCATTTGTAGTTACAAAAAACACCATCACTTGTTCTAAATTCTTTGCTTGCCTTGCCAAAATTCACATGGAATTGATGCTTCTGTATGCATCAGTATTGAGGATAGATACGTCAATTGTGTCATTAGAATACTTACAAAAACAAGACCGGGAAAGGAGGGAAGAAGGGCAGATTCGTCACACCAAGACAGAAACTAACTTCCTTAGTAATTAAGAAGGACAATCTCATTTCATTTGCTCATTTTCACATCCCCCAATAAAAGTTAGAGTTTGAAGCACAACATAAACAAAGCAAAATGAGTGTCACCATCCCTTTTTAAATGGGAAACAAAGCTGAAGACAGCGCAAGAAGCAGCTAACAAAGGACAAAGTAGAGATAGAGTTAGAGTTAGAGTTAGAGTGAGAGACATGTATAGGTTCAGCAACACAGTGATCGGGTTCTTGAACTTGTTTACACTTTTAGCATCCATACCAATAATTGGAGCAGGTCTATGGATGGCAAGGAGCAGCATAACCTGTGAAAATTTTCTCCAAACCCCTCTTTTGGTTATAGGATTTGTTGTGCTGGTGGTATCACTAGCAGGCTTCATTGGTGCATGCTTTCATGTGGCATGTGCACTATGGTTGTACTTGGTGGTCATGTTGTTCCTCATAGCAGCACTGATGGGTTTGACCATATTTGGTTTTGGTGTGACTAGCAAGGGTGGTGGTGTTGAGGTGCCTGGAAGGGTTTATAAGGAGTATCATCTTCAGGATTACTCACCATGGCTGAGGAAGAGAATACAGGATCCTCGCTATTGGAGCACAATCAGAAGCTGTATTTTGGGGTCTAAAACTTGTGAAAAGCTTGCCTCTTGGACCCCTCTTGATTACATGCAGAGAGATATGTCTCCAATACAGGTACAACTAGTTATGTAGCTTGTTTTTCTTTAGAACTTGTTTAGGCTTTTCAATTTTTCCATGTCTTAGTTCAATAAAACAGCCAAAAAGACTTTTTTTTTTTTTTTAATCTTTTCACATCGATCATTGCTAAGTTATAATTGTGTTTTGGGTTATGCAGTCTGGATGTTGTAAGCCACCAACTGCTTGCACTTACAACATGGCAGCAATGATGATGACACAAGACCCTGATTGCTACAGGTGGAACAATGCCCCCAATTTGCTCTGCTATGAGTGTGATTCTTGTAAAGCTGGTGTGCTTGAAGACATAAGAGGGAATTGGCACAAGCTCTCGGTTCTCACTGTCACCATGCTTGTGCTTCTCATAGGAATTTATTCCATTGGCTGTTGTGCTTTCAGAAACACAAAAAGAGCTGAAACGGATTATCCCTATGGTGAAAACAGGATGACCAAAGTTCGACCCAGATGGGATTACCATTGGTGAGTCCACAATTCTCCAGAAAATATAATCATGTCGTTAACCTTTTTCCCTTCCAACAATAAAAGAAACAGAAATAGAGTCTTGCAGTATTGGAAATTCAAAAATTTGTTAAATTTCACCATGATGATCTTAAAAGTCATATGAATAGTACCTTATATATGATGGAAAGGTAATGTAAACACACTGCTAATAAACTCTAAATACATGGTAGATTTTATTGATTGCTATAAGTACTGCCTAAAATATCAGAAGAAAATTTTGTGTATACGTTAAAACCGATTTCAGATGCTTTAATTTAAAGTCTTTTTCTTTATGTAAGAAAGGAAAAGTCTTTTGCTTTGGGTATTACTTTTATCGCATTGAAGTGTGGGAATTTTAAACAAATCTGAATGGTGATAAATTGAGCACAACCTTTGAATATGAGCAATTTAGCTACTGTCTAATGCTTTTTGGTGTGCTTTTTTCCCACAGTTGGAGGTGGCTACATGACAGAAGAGAACAACTTTATTAGAAGAGAAACTCTGACTATGAGCCATGTTTGGATGCTCCATTCCATAGTGGAAGAATTCAGTTGTTTCTCAGTGTATGGTGTAGAAGGCCTAAAGGCTTTTGTTTCTACCACCTTTCCCAAATGACTGCTTTTGTATGTATAAAGCATAATTTTGCTTTTTGTGCCATTACTTTATTTTGCCTTTTCTCATTAGTGGATGATGGTTTTTAATTTTAATACATGAACTATGTGCAACGGGGTTGGATAGAATAGAATAGAATAAGCAACCTAATCCCACTTGCTTTTCTGTTCTTACACAAATCTCCAAAAAGTAAAAATAATGGAAGATGGAATAATCGAATAAGTTCTAAGGTAGGACTTTGATGGCGTGTTTTTCATCCAAATGGAACATCTATATCCCATCTTAGAACAGAGTTAAACCAGAAAAATACTTACAAAACTAATACCATTTGATTTCGTTTGAAAGAGTTAAACCGCTGAGATAAACCAGAATAATTTTAGTATAAAAAACAAAACAATACGTATAATTGTAATGTTTCATTTCATTTTATATATCTCAACACTGACTAAAATTTTAGAATTTAATTAAAATGTATTAACAATGTAATGTTTCTTTTTCAGGCCATGTTTTCCTTTTGCACTTTACAAATTTAAATATGAAAAATTTCTCTGTCCTTAAAAAGAAGATTTGTAATTCAAAAGTTAGTTTTTGACGTAAGGAAAAACCTTTTGAATTATACTATTTGAAAATAATTGTTAACTTTTGGATTATGTAATTTGAATATTTTTTTATTTATTTTCAAACTATATAATTAAGAAATTATTTCTAAATTATACTATCCAAAAGTTATTTTTCATATGAAAAAGCTATTACATATTTTGAATATAATTTTTTATTCTCAAATTGTGTAATCGATTTTTTTTTTTCAAATTAAGCAATTTAAAAGTATTTTTTTTTCATAAATTATTTTTTTGGATTGTGTAGTGTGTCTTTTAAATTGTACAATCCAATTTTTGGAGTACTTCTTTTCTTTGAATCCATTCATAACACAAACATAAATAAGATAGGGATGGCAAAGGGGTGGTAACGAGAAGGGGGTGACGACGGCAAAAGGAACTTTTGGTCTTTTACCAACCCCTATGAGTGTGCACATGGAAACAATGGGGTGCAGAAAAAACTGGACGTATTATTAATGAAGCTTGTAAGGACCTATTTGTTCAATTGGGCCCAATGAATAAGTTAAGGGTGTTACTCCCTACACCTCCCCATTTGCTCCCTCCACCTCCCCCTTTCTCTTTTACCCCTCACTCCATCTATCTATTCCTATTTTATCCTTTTTACTTTTAAGGTTAAAATTTTATAATTTTTACTCTCTTTCCACATACACCCAGAGAACCTATCTATTCTTTTTTACTTTATCCTCTCATTGTTCCTCTTTTATGTGGGAATTCTTTCTTTTTTCTTTCTTTCGTTATTGTTGTGACGTGAGAACGTGGTGAGTGATAGATTGCAGGTAGAAAGTGGAAGGAATTGTTGTAGAGTTGAGAAAGTTCAGTCTCAATGTTTATTTTCAATGTGAATAAGCTGCGAGTGACGAATCTTGAATTGTGAAAACCTCTTAATCAGATATGGGCATTCGTCAACGGATGTCAACATCCATTTAAAGTGAAACGGATGTCGACATCCGTTTAAAGTGATTTGGGGCTGGGTTTCCAAGGTTTGGTCGTTGTTGCATGTAGACCATGGTAAAGGTAGGGTATTCTTTGTGGGTTATGCGGCTCAAAGAATGAAGAAGTGTTTATGAGCGAGTTACCTTCCCGGGAAGAAGCTTTTGCGTGGATTAAAAGAAGAGAGTGAGTTGCTTATGGAAGATAAGGATCTCGTGGGGTGCAAGTGTGAAAGGTTGGGCTGTTAAGGTATGAGTGCATGGGATGATGGGTGTAAGGGGATGTTGTGTGAGTGCGTGAGTGAATAGAAGAGTCTGTAGGAGTGTGTTAGACTGTGAAGGTTTTGTTTGATGAAGAAAAAGTAGAAAAAAGCTAGAAAAGAGTTGAGAGAAGATGAAGGGAATGAGAGTCGATTGGGAGAATAATTATGGGGAAAGGAGGTGGTGGGTGTAAGTGTTGTAGGAGAGGAGTATGAGTGGAAGAAAGGGAGAGCTTGGTAGGTTGCAGGTGAAGGACTTAGCAGTGAGAGTGCCTCGGGTTGGGTAGCATGAATGAAATAATGTGTCTTTTAAGGGCTTAGTTTCTCATCGTAGTTATGTTGGGAAAGAAAGATACAAGAAGAAAGGGTTGGGTATACGAGTTAAATGGAGCATAGAAAGAGAGAGTTGTGGGATTGGTTCAATGGTGGAATAGTAGCATACAGGGAGAGGAAAGTTGAGTAGTTGTTTTACGTGTGAGAGAAAGATTGTGGGTAATAAAGGAGATGAAGAAAAGGTGTAAAAGGGTATGTTTGGAGAGAACTGAAAAAGAAGTGAGAAGAGAAAGAAGAAAGAAGGTTTGGTTGCATGGGTGGTAAAGTGTGTGAAGCTTGGAGGAGGATGGATGTTGGAAGATTAAAAAAGAGTTGGGTTTGTGGTAGAAGTAGCAAATGCGAAATAGGAAGTCTTGGTGGTAAAGAAAAGAAATGAAAAAGGTTGGAAGAGTTGTATGAGTTTAGTCTAGGATTGCATAAAGAAATAAGAAAGAATGTCTATGTAGTTTTGTAATGTTAAATGAAAAGGAGTTTTAAAGTATGAGAGAAAAATAGGGGCACATGTGAATGATGTTAGAGAAAGTAAGAAATTGAGGAAAAATTGGGTAGTTGAGGGTCTCGTGGCATTGATGAAAAGAGAGTAGTGTTCTTTTAATTTTTTTTATAAATATGCTGCAGGAGTAAAAATCTGGGAGTTTTGGAAATTAGAAAGAAAGAAAGTGTGGGAGAAGATTAGGATGATGCAAATAGAGAAGATGGGGTTTCATTGGGGAAGGGTTTTAAGGTTTACGTGATTGTTTATGCATGGAATGGGGATATAAAAGTGATTTATTTTAGAATAAAAAGGGGCACTGTAAAGTGGTGAATGAAGAAAGAAATAAGAAAGAAGAGAAGATTGCTACTTGAAAGAAAGGTAACGGTGATGGTGATAGGAAGAAAAAAGTTATGCTTTAGTATATGTGAGTAGCGTTGGTGGTAGGAAATTGATAATAAATGGTATATATATTATATTAATATAATTTAGATACACAAGATAAAAGAGGGTGACGGAAGTGGCAAGAAGAGGAAGATCTTAAAACGTAAGATTTCGTAAATAAAAAGTAAAAAAGAAGTAAAAAGGTTAAAACAGTAAATAAAAATGTTATTTTTGTAATTAAAAAAAATTATAAAAAATTGGGGAGGTGGAGAGAGCAAATGAGGAGGTGGAGGGAACAACACCCATAAGTTAATCGATTCTAGGACATGACTAGTGTGACCTTACTACTTCTCAATTATCAATAGTTTCCGTTTTTATGACTTGCAAAAATTTCAAATTAAGTCATTTATTAACTGATACAAGTTATATATTATTAATTCTTATAGATTCATAATACATAAAACAGTTAAAGAAAAAAAATAATTTCTAACGTTATTGCAACATATTTATTTGAATTTATACAACTGAATAACATCTCATTTATCTGAAATATTGTTAGAAATTTTGAAAGTATTAAGTAAAAAATATTAATTTAAATAATTAGAAATTCATAAAGATTAAATGAAAACTCATTTGTGCTTGGTATATCGAAATAAAAGGCTAATACATTTGATTATAGGGTTATTATTCTTAATGGAGTGATTAAAAAAAGAGTATGAATTTAGTAGGATAAGTTGTAATTAAAAGTTACGTGGAAGCCTGGCCCCATAGAAGAAGTTTGCAGCACTTTCCCTCTACCATCTTTCTTCTATCTTCTATTTGGTGCTAGATGCGTGTACAAAATGGAAGAAAATTTAATATGATTGTGATAGTTCAAAGTTTCTAAATCATTTTTTTATTACTTTCCTTTCAAATTGGATTTTAATTTTTTGAGTATTTTGTTGTAAATAGTGCAACCTACTTGTTTTTTCAATTTTATAACACTCATCTAAGTTTCAAGTTTTCCATAATAGATTTTTAATTTGAGTACTAGTTATTTCTTTCTCTGCTTTTGATCATTAACTTTTTATTTAAATATTTTCTTATTGTTTTTAATCAATTTTAATGTTTATTTACCCTTAACTTATAATACGCGTTTATTTAAAGTATTGAATATGCATTAATATGTGTCATTTAAAATATATCGCCTATTACTAAAAAAATAATAAAAGAATGAAAGAGAAATTTATTTATTTTAAATTAATTTAAAATAAATAATATAATATTAAAATAAAATATATAATTTATTAGATACTTAATTTAGAGTACCCATAAAGATAATACTGTGAGAGTCCGAATTATCCATTTCAGAAAACTTCCTTTTTTTCTCTAAGAAAATACTAACTCCTAAGAATATTTATTCCCTCATTCAATTTTTATTCAGCTTTTATCCTATTGAAGATCCAACCCAGGAGAGGTGATGGTGCCAAGTGAAAATTAATATTAGTAACAAGGATGTCAAACTTCCTGAGAATTTTCGTAAATTAATGAGACAGTGAACTCGATTCGTAAATTCGTAAAAAAATATTTTTTATAAAAAAAAATTAAATTCATAAAAATATTTTTTATATAAATATATTAATTGAAATATATAAATTTATATAAATATTATAAACATAAATAGAAATGTGAAAGTCTTTATATCTATTTCTCTATTAATGACATTATTATCTTTGTCATCAATTTTATCTAAGTCTTCCTCTCATGAATGTTGGACATGGATATCCCCAAATGTTATGGAATGAAGATACATTTACATTAGTTTCATTGAATTTGATATATGTTTTAAATTCTTTCACTAAAAAAAATGGCAGGACTTAGGATTTAAAAAAACACAAACAAAGACTTTCATTCCTCTGATAAAACTATGATAATATAATTTTTTAATAAATCATTTACATACTAAAATAAAAAATTTAATAAAACAATATAAATTTCAATTTCAATAAAAATTATTTACATAAAAATAAAATCATAAGTATATTTATAAGTATATTTTGTTTCTGTAATAAAAGAATAAAATTTTATTTCCTAATAAAATCATTAAGAGTAACAGGTTATAATTTTAAAATAACAAAACTTCATCCATCACCACTTACAGCTCGAAGAAGAAGGGCAGACTTGTTACGCGAGGAAGGCGGTGAGGATGGTGACGACGACAACAGCCACTGTGACAGTGATTACAAATCAGATGAATAGTGACGGGGACGAAACACAACCACGTATGGTGACTGAACGAGTGACGATGACCACAATTAACAGTTGGACCAAGCACAATCACGAACGACGATCGAACAGAGCGAAGCTTGACCATGAGCGACCAAGATCAGTGGTGGAGTAAAAAACGAAGAACACTAATCAGGTTTTAAACCCTGAACAAAATGACCCTCTTTTTTTCTTTTCTGCCTTTTTTCGAACTCATTAAATCGCTGTACAATCGTGATTCCAAACGATTCCACCGAGTCCATATCCGATTTTACCGATTTCAGTCTAAAAATGAGTTTGATACCGAGTTAACTCGACAATCTTGACTGAAAACGTAAACTTAGACAAATTAACGAGTTAACTCGCGAATTTGATAACCATGATCAGTAACATATTAATATATTATGTTATGAAAAAACATATTCAAATTTTCTGTTGTACTTTCGACTGTAGTTTCAAACTATATTAACTTTGATATATTAAAAATAATTATAATTCAAAATCAATGTATTTTAAAATTTTAATAGAAGAAAAACATAAAAAATTGAAAAATATAATTGATTTAAAAAGGAGTATTTAAAAGCATTAATGTAGATGGCATTTATCCCTATCATACAACAATACAACACATAATTTATTTTTATAATGTAACTCCTTCTAACATTTAACTAACTAGTTAACATGTGAGAAAACCCAAACAAAAACTCAAAACTATATACATGTCAGTATTTTCGTTATAATTTTTTTACAATTATAATAAAACGGAAAATTGTCAATGATTTGAAAAAGTATATAATTTGTTTTAAAAAGTTAGAAAATATAAGAGAAACGAATACCAGTAAATATTGTAATTCAAAGAATTCTATTATTATTATTTTTATCTAATTCGCTTTTTAATATTTACACAATATAAGGTTTTGGTTTAACTTGTACGCTTCATATTAAAATTATGTACATGTTCTGATAATTTATGTTTCGTAACTAAAACTAAAAGTATGTTTATTAATGAGAAAAGAAGTATAAATTGGAATATATTTGTTCTACATGGATATCTTATAACGGTTTTGGAAAATTAGATTAGATTTAAAATTGATTTTTTAATATAATATTTTATAAATTGATTTTATAAAATTGAATTAAATTAAAAATGAACTTTTAAACATACCATATTCTATAAATTGGTGTGGTCAAGCACATTAATAATTATTGAACAAGTTGGTGAGAGTGTGTATGCAAGTTGCAAAATGCGCATGAGAAAGGGGAATAATAGCTTAGTCTTCAACTCCTTGGACAGAGCATAAACCATTTGGCACCTACCTATGCAATTAATTCGGTGCTATCTCATACAACTTTTAGTAGATAAACATCGCTGTAAAGTTCATAACTATATGGCTCAACTAAGCTACAACAATGGAAAAAGTGTTAATTAAAAACTACAATAGTTTTTTCTGTAACTTCCTTTATACTGTTTCAATATTATGTTTTTTTAATATATGTGTTGAAAGTTCCACATCGACTATAGATAAGGTCAATTTATAATATATAAATGAGGTGCAAACCTTACCTTACAAGTTAGTTTTGTGAAGTTGAGTTAGGCCTTAAACCCAGATTGTAACATGGTATCAAAGTCATGGTTAATTAGAGATAAGACCAATTTATAATATTATAATATATAAGTGAGGTCAAACCTCACCGGTTTTATAAGATTAAGTTAGATTTAAATCCACTTTCTAATAATATGTTTTATGACTAATAATAACTAAATATGTGTTTCATTAATTATAGGTCTTAAATTCATATATAATTATTAGACTGAAACACATTTAGTCAATATCATTTTGTGAAAGTGTAATTTCAGTTCTTGTAAATTTTTAATTATAACTTTATTTTTTAATTTTCTAAAATTAAGTAATTTTATCAAATATGCCATCTAATTATTGATTGGAAGCGGTAATATCTATATTAGACTTTATCATTCCAGCGTTGTAGGGTGGACAAAGGTCCACGCCCTATCGGATCCGGTATTCCAATAATATTATATCTATAAATTTAATTAAACTTATGATTGGAAAATTAATTAATTAATTAATCTAAAGACATTCTCTGGTCAACTCTCTTTTCTTCCATATACAAAATTTAGGTTTCCTATATATGTTTGACTGATTACTAAAGAAACTTGAAATCATCACGTAATCAAATTAGTCTTTATTTACTATTCATTGTTGATATAAAACATTATAATAAAATATATTTAAAGTATCATTTATTTCTAATTTTGTCCTTAAGTTCTGGAAACTTTCTACGGAGTTTCTTCTAATTTGTAATTTTTTATTGACTTAGCACACAGAAAATGAATTAAAAAAAGAAGACTTCTTCTAATTTAATAAATTGTGTGGTTCTTATATCGACTTTTTCCAATAATGAATACTAATTATTCAATAAGAAAAAGACATAAGCCTAAAAGTAGAATAAGAAATTTGTGATGTCAACATAACGAGTTTGGCTTGTAAGAAACATGCCCTTTGTGGACCCTACAATACAACATGTTGCCTCGATGCTATCCTCACTCAACAATTTCACTTTATCTTTTAGGCTGAAATATGTTTTTAATTCTTATAATTTGGAGTGATTTTGGTTTTAGTCCGTCTTTCAAACTAATGTATAATTTAGTCCTTCAATTTTCAAAAACTCTGATTTTAGTCTTTTTTACCAAATATTTTTAACTTTATTTGCTGTTTCAAACACGTTTCTCAGTTAACATTGAAGCAAAAATATGTTAAACAGTGTAAACAATCTAAATGCTATAACGTGCTTGAAATAACAAATAAAGTTAAAAAATTTTGGTAAAAAGGACTAAAACCAGAGTTTTCTAAAATTGAAGGACTAAATTGTACCTTAGTTTGAAAGAGGGGCTAAAACCAAAATCGTCCCAAAGTATAGGGACTAAAAACATATTTAACCTTATCTTTTTCAAATTTTTATATAAGAAAAAATATTTTATTTTGGTGGGAAGTCAAGACGTTTCCTTAACCATTTCTATTTTAGACCAATTTTATCTTCGACCACTCTACTTTTCATCTTCCTTTATTTTATGTATATTTGACATTGGTGGTAAAGAATCCACCAATAAAAATCTTGAATCACTAAATAAATCAATTCATTTCTAATATAGTTTTTAAGTTTTAATCCTGTATTGATGTAGAAAAGGAGTGATTAGTAGAAAAAAACCAACCATAAAAAATGATGTTGTTTTATGTGGAACATGACTTTAAGGAATCAATTAACAAGAGACTATAAGTATAAAACAATTCAAATATGGTTGGTAATTTGAACTTTTATGAATATAATTGATATTTTATAGTTTTAACTTTTTTTTTAACTTATTATCAGACTCTTTTATTTAAATTTTAGTATTTGTAATCACTTACAATAATATTGTAATAGATTATTAGTGAAGTTGTGATCTGTGTATGATTTTAACATTGTATAATTGATTATATTTGCTCATAATTGATTATTAGTATCTGAAAATATGTAAAGATGTACGACTTCATCACTTTTTAAGTTGTACACCTCTTATACAACTTTTTTATTTGACGTCATGTCTGGCTACAAAACTTACCCATTTACATAAATAAATAAAATTTATCTAAAAACGTAATAACAAATTAATTTTTGTTTTGAAACTAAAAAAACAAAAAATGTATTTTAAAAAGTATTAACATCTTATATTTATCTAACTTAATGTTGTTATACTAAGAACTCTAGAATAACATTTTTAATTTTTTTTATTATAAAAATAGAGAGATTGAAAATAAATAAATAGTTTTTAATTTGATTTTGAAAGTGTGAAACATAGTTAATTTACCATAATCATATCTTTATGTTAAATCTTAAGATTCTTTTTGTCATTAAAATTATATTAATAATCGAGAACAAATAATATGTCATTTTTTCGTAAGGTTATAATACTAATCAAAATAATTCATTAATTTTATATATTTAAAGATCGAATAATTCATTTATCCAAAATATAGCCTATTTATTTACAAAGAACAATTTCATATTTTGTAAAAGTAAAAATATACATAAACCAAAATAAATAAATAACATAGTTACTTTACTCGACTAGAAAATGTGAAGAACATATAAAACACATTAACTATGTAAATAATTATAATTTAGTCATTTTATTGGACTAACATATCAGAGACTTAATTTTTGAAAGAAAGAAAAAAACTAATTCTAGTATATAGTAAGAGGATTAGAAGAAGTGAGAGGAATTGGTCTTGGATAAGTGATTTATAATGTCAAAAGATCTCTTTTAATTTTATTTTAAAATGGCAATACGAGTTACCACTACAAGATTGATATGTAATTTTAATTTGAATTAGTTAATAATTTGGGCACAACTTCAAATCTCGAAAGATCCAACTAATAGTATATTTTTTAATAACCATTTGTATGCCAAGTTAAATCTTTCTAATTAAATAATCCGTCACATGCACCGATACTATTTCACCTCTATAAAAGTCATAAAGCCTTTCTTATCTTGAATCAATGCAGCTAAGATAAAACCAAGAATTTCACCCTCCACCCTTAAGAATATACTATTTAATTTAAAAAAAATTAACTTAAAAATCTAATTATTGAAAAATATAACTAAATCAAATTTTACCTTTTTCAAATATATATGAACTGGTATAACTATGCTTCCACGATCACCAGTTTGATTTACACTTTTATATATACATGTTACCTAATATTGGAGCCTGTCTTCAAGCGATCCATTACACATATGATCAAAGATGATTCAGATTTAGGAGATGAACTTGTTACTTTTGGAAGAAACATGAGTTTGGTGATGTAATATGGTACCAAAGTCAGAAAAAGGCTTTGTATAGAATTGATGCATCTGGAAATGGCTCATACAATTTCTTCCCATTCGTTCCACAGCCTCAGTAGCATTAGCTGTTGTTAGATCTACAAGTTCATAATTTTTCTATTCTTCCACTATCAATATCATACAAAAATACAAATACTATATATATCTATATAGAGGCAGTGCATGCATTTTATATTTCTTTCATCTTGAAGGTACTTTTGAATAGATAAATCCAAACACAGTTATATATTATTTAACTTCAACTGTGTTCTTCTTTAACCAAGTGCTCCACGAATAAAAAATAAAGTAAAGGACAATTATTGATTTTTGTATGGTAAAAATTAGTTTGATATTGTAGATTTAGGCAATTTTTTTTTATTTACGTAAATGGATAAGTCGTGAAGTCTCTACACGATTTTTCAAATGAAAAAGTCGTATAGGGAATGCACAACTTTTGAACTGCCACAACAAAAAAGTGAAGTCGTACTCTCCTCATACATTTTTAGACACTAATGGAATACGAGTACATGTAATAAATTACATAATATCAAAGTCAAATAAAGGGGTCATGACTTTACTGCTAATAGATTACACTACTATTATAATCGATTACTAGTGTTGAGATTCGAATAAAAATATTTAATAATTGATTACTAGAAAAAAAAATTTAAAACTAAATTAAAATATGAATTAGATTAGTTATATTAATGAAAATTTAAATTATTAAAAGGATTTATGCATTAAAAAAAGTTTTGATGTTTCCTTTAAACTTATCATAAAAATTATTGAGAAAAAAAAATCATGAAAAAAGAATATATGTGTTTATTAAGACAAAAAATAAAATCATGAAAAAGACCATAAATATTGAGAAATACTTTTTTTTTTCTATATATATTTTTATTTTATGTATGATAGATTCAATTGATTAAATGTGTAGAGAATGATTTTTCTTCTTCTATAGCCTAATATGGTCAATTTGCTCGAGGTGATCATGGTAAATTCACGATTATTCTTAAGATAATTATTTGAAAAAACTTGTAAATTGAAGTGCATATTTTGACCTTGCAAATATAAATAACGACCTTAACTTTTTAAACCAATACGAATTGTTTAATGATATTTTGCTAGGAGAAACTGCACGCATTTTTGTCAATGTACCATCATATTACATATTTAGGAAGAACAAAACACATATATTTACAAGAGATAGCACACCTTGATAAAAAGATAGATTGATCGAGAACTTCAAACTAACTTGATTTAGCACATTTTGGGACATTGTGATCCTACAAATATATAAATTAAATTAATTTGAAAGCTACTTATTTTTAAAAATATTTATGAATTAAAAATAATAAAATATGGCGTTGTATGAATAATTTAACATAGAAATTTAATATAAGTGTATGCGAATATAACAAAGTAGGACCGATTGAGTGAAAAGTCCACCATTGTAATACTCAGTACACTCAAAGCAAGATAAAAACTTTTCCTATATTTTCAAAGAATTTTCTGAATATAAAAAGGGTTTAATAAAGACTGTTCCTCTTATCATTTTTTGACCGATAACTGTTTTGAACTTGTCAAAGTCTTCCTTTCTTTGAAAATGATGCTTCAACACGCTCTTTCGTCTTGCATGCTTCTATATATCTATATCTATCTATCTCTATATATGTATATATATAAGCGCTATAGTACAAGCAATTCCCAACCCTATCATCAGCAATCTAGAGTCTCCAAAAAAATTGGTTTTGAACCACACATACTCTTCTCTTTGAAGAATAGAAAACTTGCTTTGAGTCTTGCAGAGAAATTTATATATATCAGTGCAGAGACTAAAACATGGGAGAGGAAGTTTTACAGAGGAAGTTGGAGACAACTCCTACATGGGCTGTTGCAATTGTGTGCTTTGTCATGCTCGCTATTTCAATCCTCATTGAACATATTATTGAAGAACTTGGAAAGGTACAACGTATCAGAAAGCAACTTCTGCATGTTATATACGCTGTTATCCCTGATCTCTTGCTGTCTTATTTTTGAAATTGCAGTGGTTGAAAAAGAAACACAAAAAGGCTCTTCATGAAGCGCTGGAAAAGGTTAAAGGAGGTATACTAATTAATTAATGATTAATTCACTTCTTCTATATATATATTTTACTATTGTACTATTATACAAAAGCTACTTTTCCAAGATCCTCTTGCTTGGTCTAATTGAAAAGCTATATAATTTGTTTGTGTTTAGAGCTTATGCTGCTGGGATTCATATCCTTGCTCCTAGTGGTGTTTGAAGATCGAATTACCTCTATCTGCATCTCAGAAAGTGTTGCTTCCACTTGGAATCCTTGCGATCCTGATTATAAGAGTAAAGGTCCAGAAGGATATATTGACAAATGCGCACAAAAAGTAAGCACAATTAATACACCCTGATCTTTTTTTGATTAACTTAAATGGTAATTAATTGACTTTCATTGCATGAAAAGGGATTAGATACTGTAGATTTCCAACAGAGGGTGTTTTCTTTCTACAAAGTTTGATTTTGTTTTCGTGTTTTGCAGGATAAAGGAAAAGTTGCTTTTATCTCTGAATATGGGATTCACCAGCTCCATATATTCGTCTTTGTGCTTGCTATCTTTCACATCCTACAGTGCATCATGACACTGACTTTGGGTAGAACTAAGGTACTCTCATCTTATTTCCTACCATTTTTTTTATAATGTTTGTGTTGTTATTTTTAGCTAAAATTAACGTTTGACTTTCATACTCATGAAATAGACATAAAATTTACCTTTATTTTAATTGAAAAATGTAAAACATGTTAGCAGTTTCAAAACTAATTGTTTTGCGTGTCTGAATGGTTTTGCTTTTTGTGGTACGCAGATGTCAATATGGAGGAAGTGGGAAGACGAAACGAAGAGTCTTGAACATCAGTTCTACCATGGTAAGACTCCACGTAGAGTTAAAATCTGAAACAAAATATCTCAATGAATTAAAAACATTATAGTTTGTGTCTACGGCTTTAAGTGTGACATGTACTAGGCAACACACGTCACATCATAAATAAATGTCTTCAAAAACTTAATTGCATGGAGGTTGACTTATCTACCTATTTGGTAACAGGGCCCTCCGTGGGTATTACCGACAAAAAAAAAATTAAGGCCTATTTAATCTTTTTTTTTTTTCAATAACACTGTTTGTTTTGAATTCTGGTAGATTTCATTTTAACTTGTAAAATTGATTATATTTTTTTCCAACTTGATTGAAATTAATTTTAAATAAAAAAGTATGTCCCAATATAAAAATTGATTGCTATTGTAAACCAAAAAACCTTTTAAGAAATGTTAATTAGTTTATCTGTTTGTGACAATAACTTCTCTTGCCCAAAGCTCAAACGTGGTTCTTATTACTCTACTCATTGACGATAATTGGGTCCTTTTGATTTAATTTCTGAAGGGATTATGTATGAATTTTAGGCACACAAATATTGTTAATAATTTATACAAAATATTGGATGATTAATATATTTAAAGCATAAATGCTTTCCTTATTTAGGGGATTGATAGAAAAATATCTTTACAAGGATTGAGAAAGATTCAACTGTAAAAGTACTCTGAACTAAATGATTTTTTAATATAATAATTTTTTAAAAATAAATATTCTTTATCTTTGCTTCCTTAACCCATTTTCTAAAACGTGTCTACCATGTGGCAGAAAAGGATTTATTACTAACTTTCATCAATATATCTATAATAAAAAATGTTAGCCATGTTTTTGAAACTCTTTTTTCAATGAATTGCAGATCCTGAGAGGTTCAGGTTTGCTAGGGATACAACGTTTGGACGAAGGCACTTGAACTCATGGAGTAGATCACCAATTTCATTATGGATTGTGAGTACACAATTATGATACATACATGCATGAATAGACTCATAAATTTCTGGCATTGTTGTTTCAAGAGGATGATGAAACTAGGCCATTAGATAAATTCTGAATTTCAAGCACACGGTTTGTTATTTGTGACACAAATTTCACGAGACCTTTGTATTTTGCTCCAATCAGGTTAGCTTCTGCAGACAATTCTATGGATCAGTTAATAAAGTTGACTATATGGCATTACGACATGGATTCATAGTGGTGAGTTTGTTTTCACAAAAATATGTTCTGTACTTTGATATTTTTTGCTCAAAAGGATATCATAATTCAACTAAGCTATGTAACAGGCACATTTGACTCCAGCAAGTGAGACGAAATTTGACTTCCAGAACTATATAAAAAGAACACTTGATGAGGATTTTGCAGTAGTAGTTGGAATAAGGTAAATATATCATCCTGTGTTTTGCTCTCCTTTCTACCTCTAGCTTCTTACCTTACCAATTTAAGCTGAACCATGGGTTTTTGTTCTTGCAGTCCAACCATTTGGTTCTTTGCAGTGCTAATTCTGCTCACAAATACTAATGGTAAGCCCTGTTCAAACATCGAAACAAGTTTTAATATGACATACGAAGTCATGCATAACTGATGTTGCTAAAAGTTAAGTCGATATGGGTCTGATCGTGAATTATTTGCACCATATTCATGCACTATATTTGTAGAATTCAATCAATACAAGATTACACAGCTGCATATTTTCTTACAGTGTTCAAATTGGAATGCTGTGGTGCACCTAACACTTGATTATTTACTGGACTAGAAACAGTATTAGATGCTCTTTATATTGTAGTTTGTTTTGTTAATGATAATTTTTGTTCTATATGGACAGGGTGGTATTCTTATTTGTGGCTACCATTTATCCCACTAATTGTAAGCAAAAGAACCACTCATTCTGCTTATGTTGTCGGTCTACATTTTATTCAATTGAATTGGTCATAATAACGTTTAATGTGAATCATGTAGATAATCTTGTTGGTGGGAACAAAGCTACAAATGATCATAACAGATATGGCACTAAGGATTCAAGATAGGGGGGAAGTGGTCAAGGGTGCACCAGTGGTTGAGCCAGGAGATGAATTGTTCTGGTTCAGTCGCCCTCGCCTCGTTCTCTTTCTGATTCATCTCGTTCTGTTTCAGGTGAATTTAGTCACTTATTTTCTTATGATTAAACTAACTGTCAAAATGAAGTATTCCAATTCTTGTGTACTGAAAATAGTCGTGCTTGGTTCTGTGCTGCAGAATGCATTTCAATTGGCGTTTTTTGCTTGGAGCACTGTAAGTATTTCATCTTGATCAACTTTCCTATAACTTTTGCTTCATTTGACCCTGTTATTTTGCTATACAACATTGAAGACAAGTTGAAGAGTTGCTTAGACCATGCTTTCTTGTTGAATCTACACCGTAAAAGATTTTTCTTACAATAAATAAAAAAGAAAATCTATCAGTAATAGGAATCAAGAACAACCTTTCGGAACCTCAAATACTTAGGGGAAAAAACCTAAGAATAGTTCTTGATAGGAAATATGACATTCAATGAATATACTTCTGGTGTATATGTGGTTCATCGTGTGTCAACCAGACATTTACAATTTATAGATTTACATCTTGGTATTTTATCTCTAAAGTTATAAATTCTACCATTAAGACACAATTATTTCGTATTATTGTCTAATAAAATAACCACTACATTAAATCACCAGTGACTCTTACACTCTAAAACTGATAAAAGTCTTGAACAAATAAATAGTCCAATTAAATCTATCACGTTTAAACATATTGTAACAGTTCTAACTAATGAATAAAGCAAACCCCATAGCCTAAAAAACTAATACCTTCGTGTCAAGAGAATTGCGACTATTTATGCAGCATTTAGCCTAAAAGAAGTAAAAAATTTCTAACTTTGTATCATACTTTTGTTACAGTACGACAATAAGTTCAAAATAAACAATTGCTTTCACCGCACTACTGAAGATATCGTCATCAGACTTACAATGGGGTAAGTTCACTTCATTTTCCAAAACTGCATTGAAAAATCACTAGTACATTTGACTTGTATTGGAGATAATTCAAACACACTCTATTTTGCAGGGTTCTCACCCAAGTTCTATGCAGCTACGTGACTTTGCCTCTTTATGCTCTAGTCACACAGGTAAGATACAAGAGCATTATATTAAATTCGGCCTTTGTTTACCAATATATTAAGAATAATAAACACCATAATAATGGTAGAACTTATTTCCTTTTGTGTTTTGGTGGCATTATATAGATGGGTTCTACGATGAAACCCATCATTTTCAAAGATAACGTGGCATCAGCACTGAAGAACTGGCATCACACTGCTAAAAAGCATCTAAAACACAACAAGGATTCAACTTCTAACACCCCATTCTCAAGCAGACCAGGAACTCCAACTCATGGCATGTCTCCGGTGCACTTGCTTCACATGCACCCTAGACACAGTGATAGTCCACTGGTTTCTCCAAGAGCATCCAATTATGAAAATGGTCAATGGGATGTTGAAGGGTCACATTCCCCAAGCCACCATGCAAGAGATGTTGACCATGAAGAGAGCATGATGATGCAGCCTCAAGCAGCAGAATTGCCTCCTTCTGGACCCAATCCTATTCGAACTCAACATGAAATCAACATTGCTTTATCTGAATTTTCATTTGGGAGGGGACACAACCCCAGTAGAGCAGATGAGTATTAGAAACATCTCCTTGTATTATAGCTTTGAAGATTGAAGTGAAACTGATGAAGTAAATTTTCTTTGGACAACATGATTTGTTACTTGATTACATTTCTTGTATAAGATGGACTTTCACTTTCACTCTGTAACATGCTTTTTCCATATCTCTAGGATGATTAATATTGTTGATCAAATTCGAAGAAATGTGTGAGGTGATCACTTTGAAAAACTGGCCAAAGCTCAATATATACACATATTGGACACCTTCAATCACTTTTTCTTCATGATGTAAATTTAATCAATCTAACAATTGACTCTCATTAACTTTATTTTAATGATAATATATAAATAAAATATAATATGATTTAACTTTTTATAAATAGGTTATCTAATAATAAATGTTTACATATATACTTTAAAATATAATATTATATGTTAAACTTGATATAATAATTTTTTATATGATAAAAATATCGAATACTACTTTAATTTAAACTTTAAAAAAAGGTATTAAAAATGCAATTTGAATAATAAATCTAAAGTAAATTGATCATTTATAATTAAAAAAAATTAAGCTAACTGACCAAATTATTGGTCGAGTGATTTTAATTTAGTCCCATGTCCAAAAAAAGGAAAAACAGAGAAAAAAAAAGAGAAAAAACTTGAAAGAGCATTTTTCAATCAAGTACTCAGTCCATAATATTTTACCATCCTCATATCAAGAATTTCAAATTTCTTTTACAATACTATTATTTTCTCCATTATTATGACGATAATTACATCTCATACTTTTTTTTCTCTCCTTTCTTCTCTCTATGATGTATAAGTAACATTGTTTTTTTCAAGTAATTTTGTTTATATAACCATAAGTAGGCGTTACCCAAATGAGTAATAACACTATTTCCTCTTAAATGAGAATGAGAAGTTTTAGTAAGAATGTTTTTTTATTTTAGTTGTCATTTTAGATGAAATATGAGATATTCTTTTATAATTCTTAAAAAACTATTTATTTTTAAAAAATTATTTATAATGAAATAAATAGTTTTTTGAGGTAAAAATTATGTATAATTATACAAAATTATTTGTTTGAAAATATGAAGAAATCTCTAAATACTATAAAAATGTTATATGTTATATTGAGTTTGTGACGGGTTTTGTATAGCAAGACTTTTAGAATATATATATTTTTTTAATAATTATTATATAGTGCCTAATTTTTCAAGAATGCGATTTAAGACGTTGATTGGTGTAAAGGCTGAGCACATAAAAAAGTAGAGTGATAAATAATTGAGAAAATGGGAAAGATAATGAAACAGTAGTTAGAAGCAAATAGCATAGCATTAAGCAGTTCCATCCATTTTTGTTCCTTACACACTTCGTTTTCCCGCAAAATTGTTTTTCTTTCTCTGTGCTTTTCTTTTCTTTCTCTTCCGTTCATTCATAAATCTCAGAGACGTTCATCAGATTCAGCGTCCTTGTTCATCTTGATCACCACTCATGGAGGTCCGTTCCAACCCTGCCGCCGGCAACTCCTTCGACCACCGGCGACCGCCCGAAGTTCCGTCGAAGCAGCAGCTGCCGTCTCCTCACTCCGTCGATACCTCCGCCGTTTCTCAGAGGTGAGTAAAATTTTAAATCTTTCTTCTTTTCTGTTTGATTCGTTAAATGGAATCTTTCGAAAATTTGACCCTTTTTCCTACTCCCATGTAGGGAATAAAAGTGAAAAAAGAAATTTTGTTTTGGAATTTCGATTCTTTTTTTCGTTACCAGAATTTAGTTTCTTCATGGCAACCGAATTTGAGTTCGGAAAATTTGATCCTAAATACGATGCCCGGTTAATTATTCAGTTTTTAGATATTTCTTTTTAAATTTTGATACTGGGTTTTGGAATTGTATTTGATGGTTTTGTTTTCATGTAATTGCAGACTCCAGAAGGAACTAATGGCTCTCATGGTATATCTCTTTTTACTCTAGTTATGATTATTGCTTTTTTATTATTGTTATGGACCTTTCCATGACTGTAGAATAAATTCTGATATAGAAAGTTGAATTCGCAAGGAGCATCTAGAAAATCATGATCGTTTTCATTCTATTTTTGGTCCAGGTGACGGTTTAATGGAACAGTTTTATTTTATGAATTGAAGAAAGCATGGTGGTTTATTTTGAAGAATTGAAATTTTTTACATGTACTCTTTTAAATGAGCATCTATATTAGGGTGGTAAATTGTGTAAATTAATTCTATTGGGATATCAACTAAGAAGCAAAGGTGTAACATATGCTTTCCTTTTCCAGTTATCATAGTTGTTATTTTGCTGTCACAGCCACTAACACTATAAAATGCTGAAAATGACTTTTCCTGCAGATGAGTGGAGGAGATCTTGGAGTATCGGCTTTCCCTGATGGTGAGAGTATTTTTACATGGATTGGTACAGTTGAAGGTGGAAAAGGAACTCTATATGAGGGTTTATCTTATAAACTCTCTTTACGTTTTCCCCTGGACTACCCTTTTAAGCCCCCACAAGTGAAGTTTGAGACAATGTGTTTTCATCCAAATGTTGACCAGTTTGGCAACATTTGTTTGGACATCCTTCAGGTATTCATTATTTGTGTTTAGGTGGGTTTGGTTCTACCATTAATATGAATGAGGAGTATATCTATAAATGAAATTCTGATTTTCATTGCATCAATCTGCACCAAGTGTTCCATCCATCACACATATTATCTTGGGGCTAATAACTGTCCTACTTGTGTGTTTCCACAGGACAAGTGGTCTTCAGCTTATGATTGCAGAACTATTCTTCTGTCTATTCAAAGTTTATTGGAAGGTCTGGTTTTGATATCTTTTGAGCGTTACATTCACCTTGGTGTGCTTGTCTGATCAATTTACTTTCTAATAACAGAGCCTAACTTGGAGAGTCCTCTGAACAGCTATGCTGCAGCACTATGGAATGATAAGGAAGGTTTGGAAAACTATTTCTTAAGCTAACAACGTTGTTTCTGTTATAAACTTGTAATGATTTACACTGCCTACGTTTATTTGTTTCGCTCCCCCGTTTTTTCATTTGATTTGCACTTCAATTGCTGTATTCCTAGACAAAGGTTGTTGGATTTTTCTTAACTTAGAGTTCTGGAGATTTTTTTAGAATGCATATTTTAACTGGGGTTGTACATCTTGCAGATTACAGGAGAATGGTTCACAAACAGTATTTTTCCGGAGAAGCTCTTGAAAGCTGATTAATACAATTCCAAAGCAAGATCAGTTAGTTTCCACATCATTGTTGCAAATGTTTCCCTGAAGATATGAATGTCATTTTTTTAATTTGCTTTGATATTGTAACCTGAAACCACGAGAGTTCAAAGTGATTTGAAAAAGTCTTTTAATAACATTCTGTATAAAAGTAGTAAAAGTTGTCATTGCAAAAAAGTCACATGATCCAATTGACTTCTTTGTAATATTTTTTTTTTTTTCTTTGGATGTACAATTCTTACAACTGTATATTGATGTCACGTATTATCTACTTGAAGTTGATACAGGGATTCATCTATTTGGATTACTGGACATAATGTTCTAAGTGCTTCAAAATTTACTCATAAATTATTTGATTGAAATAAATGTAAAGCTTATAACTCTTATTTGATTGAGTAAAAAATTGACATCCTATGATATTTGGAATAATCCCTTAAAATTACTTCCTCAAGTGCATTTTTGTTGAATATTTTCAATCTTCTATAACTTCTTTTGACACACAAAAAAAGAAAAAACTAAAATTAATTTTTTTACTACTATTAAATGTGTTACATATCCTTTATTAAACTAATTGAAGGAAATGTTCTTAAAAAATAAAATTATTTCCTCTAAAAAGGATTTTACCGAAGGCGTGCTTATAGTAATAGATCTCACACACATACACGTCTTCCATGAAAATTCAAGGTTACATTTGATCTCACCACCTCCACATTTCCTCTGAATAATATTTTTTGGAATGCAAAATATAGTTAGTTACTCCCAAAAAAAACTCTTACGTGTACGAAACTAATAATCAAATTGTAATTAACGCACTATCTAGCAACCAAGTTGATAGCCATATTGGTGTTCGTCCATGATATAGCATGCTAAAACAAAAGCAAATTTGCGTTCATAATTCAACGTTTCAATATAAAATGCATATATTGATCTTCTAAAATATCCAATCTTTCAAACTTTAGCTTTTATGAACAAAAATCGTGGTTAACAAATACAGTTGTCCAATCCACCAGAGAAAAAAAAAAGTCAATTTTCCAAAGTATTAAGAGGCAGTAAAATTATGTGTTAAATATGTTTTCTTTTTATGAAAATTTGCATTACATCTTTTCAAAATTTTGATTCAACTCTTAATCTCAAAAATACGTAAATTTAATTATTTTAACTAATCACATTTTAAATATATTTGATGATAATATTTAAGTTTATACTATTCAACATATTTTTGTTTTAATATCAATTAAAAAACATGTTTAAAACGTAAAATAAACATAAATTTGATTAAAAATTTAAATACATATATTTTTAAAATTTTGAAAAGTGACTTATTTCAATAAAAGTTAAAACAACAAAGATATATTTAACTTTAAAATTATTTATTAACATATACGTGGATGCACACAAGGTATGCTATATGAATCAGTTATTCCAGTAGCTTCAAAATTAACATCTATAACAGCACTTTAAATGACTCGATGCCATCTACCTTCTCACACTATCATCATTAATTCGATAACTTTTCAGTCGTGATATAACTAAAATAAGTACAGAGGACTGACACAGAAAATTAGTAGCTGAAATAATTTTTCATTTTCTTAAAAATCGTAACACTTTACAAGAAAAACTTTACATACATGTAGGGTATCTAGATATTGATAACAGCATCAGTACAGAGTAGAGTTTCCCGTGTATAAACTGTAACTAGAAGTCATTGCAATCGTATGCCTATATTTGGCCTGCCTGACACCAAATTTGCTCCAAATCTAGAATACCCAACTAAAGCTACAAAGACAATTGCTTTTGCTGTCATCCGTAGAAATAAACCTTTTTTTTTTCTTGGAAAATTGTTGGATACGTAGAATGATCTCTCTCTGCTGAGAAAACTAGACATTTTAAGAAAATTTCATGCACTGACTGCGTATCTCTTAGGAGCATCAAAGATTTTGGCCAAGTAAGCTTCAGAAAGAGACACCACAAGCCGGTGGCAGGCCAAAGTTGAAGCTGTTACCATTATTAGAAGGGAAGCCCAGAAGAACCGCAACATCAATATTTTATCCCTACTTGCAGATTTTAGAATATTATAGAATATAACTCGGAGTCGTCGGTCTCTAAAGATGAAATTGTAATCATCTGTAGGAAAAGATCTAGGGGATAGACTTGATTCTTTGTTGCTAGGTCCATTAGCCAATACCAACTGGGAATACTGAGTAACTGTAATTCCTTGTCCAAATAATTTAATCATCCATTGGTAAACTACGTCAACCATGATCTTGCAGAGTTCTTGGCGAAAATACTTTCCCTCCTTCGAGACCAATGCTTTGATTAGTGAAGCTCCATCCTGTCCATTACATGGAAAGTAAGTGTCATACATTAAATATTCAGTTTTCCTGCTCACCGGCAATATACTGCAGTAATCAAAAGCTCAAACTAACAACGCAAGACTCGGTATAATAAATATAGTCATAGTAAAATGTTTCCTTTGGCACGACAAAATGTTTTTGACAATGAATTCACCAGAAGCTTGGGCAACCTGGTGAACTGGGTACAATGACAATAAACATACTATGAGATAGAAAAGTTTATAAGAACTCACAGCAGTCATGAGAAGTCTTCTGATAGCAACACCATCTTTGGATGGTAAAAGCCTCAAAACCAAATACGCAACATCAATTGTGTCAGTGACCTTATTTGATAAGTGATCAAGGGGCGTCTCACTATTTGACGCTACTAGTCGCAAGGCTTTCCTGACAAAATAACAGGTATGAGACACTACATCCATAGCAGAGAAATATAACAATTATTGAGTAATAGATTAACTAAAACTGGCCAGTCTAATATCTCTTTATGAAGATCAGCTTGAGTGCATGACAAAAGGGGATAAAAAGTTATCAGCTATGATGCACGAATGCGATAGATGTATCAAATACGACAATACGTTTAATTTGAAAATTATAGGATACTATCCATAATATATACATATTGAAAAATATACCAAATTTCTTAAAATCATGATAAATATGTAATTGCTAGTGCAAATCCAAATTAAAATAACATGTATAGTCAAAACATAAAAATTATAAATTATTATCATTATAAAAGTATTAGTAATTTATAGATTAGATACTTTATTGATAAGTATAGATTATAAAGTATCGGAAACGAATATGTGTAAGATGACACAAACAGAAGTATGAGTGCATCATAAGTTATCAGGAACCAGGTTTAAAGATCCTACCTGTAGAGGGTCAGTATTTGTGGAAAGGGTGTCATCCATAGGAGTACTCACGATAAAATAAGTGTACAAAAGTGGTAGTGTAGATCTTTTAGTGTAATATGGGATAATAGAAATTTGATTCTTAGCATATGTTTGGGAGTGAAGTTCAACATTATTGCAAATTAGAGAAGATCCCTTTGAGATGAGTAGCAATATCAAACAAGTATTGAATTGAGGCCTTCCCTAGTTAGTGATCACCAAGCAAACCGATATCCCTAAACTACTATACCTAGAAGTTTACCTATTTCTAGAAAATTACAATGAGCCAATGAGCTCCAAAATAAAAAAATAAAGCCAAATACTGAGGCAACTATGTCAAAAGGCTTAGGCTTATGTTACTTACTCCTATTCCTTCAACTAACTTGGTTTAAAGAATATGTTTCCTTGACCAATATGCTTTACCCAAATGGCATTCACACGGTGTACAGTGTTAAAAAATAAAACCCAGCACAGAAACTAGAGGGTAAAGAAGAACTTTGTAATTTGAAGGTGTTGGACTGCCAAAAAAATATGAAACTTTGGGATAATTCCAAATATGAAACTCATGTTAAAATTATTTACCATCACGGAAAAGTAATCAATTGGAGTGGTTATTTTGCATGATATATAATGGCATAAAGGAATAGAAAGAAGAACATTAGAGCAAAATCACTAACAGCATTAAGCAGCTAAATTTCGAAGAAGGATCACAAAAGAGTGGCAGATGCATACCACCAACTGTTTAATTTGAATTAGACAACTACAGGCATTTCTAGTTTAATCTTTTCAATCAAAGAGGGCCTTGCTGTTTACTACGTAGTTTGTAGATGAAACTGAAAATACAAAGTCAATAGATCCTAGAAATAAGATAAATATTAGATTTATAAAATACAAAACTTCCCAGAGAGCATACACTAGCATGAATTTTGACATACCTAGTTGCCCCAACCCTCAAGAACATTGAAAGCCTTTGCCACTGGAACTCCTTCCTTCGGTTTAGAAGCACCTTATCAGGAGGAAAATGAGTTTAGGAAAACCAATGAATAATGTCTAGGATATATTCCGAAGAGACTTTATTTAGTACACAATTGCAATGGCCATTAGAATGACAGAGAGGCTGCCTAGTAGCTCACATAATTGCATATGCAAAACTATGATGACTGGTTTGACGAGACATAAAAAGTCATCATGTGGGGCTAAAGTTTGAACAGGATTCATGTATAAAAATATCTTAAATTTCTTTACATTCTTTTTCCAAGATAAGTGCTTAGAATGTATTCTCTATGCTTTAATGTCAGTAAATAAAAACAAACACGCGATGACTTGGTTTACAATTCACTTCTTTGGATTATTGACGCAAAACTATTTGTTCAAGGTTTTTATATTACCGAATGCAATATTTTCCTTGTTGCAGCAGAGTTTTCTGTGAGAAGTTTTCGAACAACATAAGGATATGCAGCTTCAAAAGTCTTGAAATTTTTATCTGCGGCTATAGCCAAACCTGAGATTGTTTCAAAGAAATGATGAGTTAAAAGATAATGTAGAGAGAATAATAGAAATTTAACATAACCAGAATCATAGTGGGGAACCATTCATGTGTCTTTACACTTTACATAATATTTTGGTCATAATGGTTCATAACACGGTATCAAAGCCTTTGATCAATTGGTTTAGAGTTTATTCCTTGTTGCTCTCATCCTTTAAAGTTGAATTTTAGCACATGGTAGGTGAACCTGCACATTATCCACACTTGGGACCAAAAGGCTCTTGTGGGAGAGGGTGTTAGAAATAAAGTATAAATACATTCATGCACCTTAACCTTATAACTTGAGCTTTTGAGATTGTTGGTTCAAGACAAAAATATTCTGAATTACTAGAATTGATGATCCATTATGAATAGAAGCAGAACTTCTAAGCAAGACTCTAAATAAGAAAGACAAAAAAAAAATTGTTGTCGTATTGATAGTGTACCTTCCAAGGAAGCTAGTGATCGCAAGACAAGTGTATAATATGGTGGCATACGAAAATGATATTTGAGTGCTACAGTCCAAATCTTTCCCAGAACCTTGAGGAAAATTGATTGAAAATTCAGTAAGTTGAGAAGTTTACAAGCAAAAGCAAAAATGAGAATAGAAGACCAACTATTAGCACATGTTCAATTAGATGGATACTATTACTTTGGCTGGATATAAATTTAGACAAATCCAGATTTTAAAAGTAAATGCAGTAAGAAGTGCTTTGCATGAATTTCTTATAATAATATTCAATACTAACAACCAGAAAAGATTACTAAAGCCATTTTCTAATTCTAACAGAGCAGGAAAGGCAATCAGGCCTAAACCAGTTATATTTGATGCCATATACAATTTGATATCTTTCGTATCAAATCCAGACGTGAAACCAAGAAAGGAAGGCTTAAATTTTAATCAAACAGCTTCAAACTGTAGCTTAAATTATTTGACAGTTTAAATCAAGAAAATTATAAGTTTTAAACTATTTTAAACAATACACTATAAACTATAGACGCCCCCTATAATATCCATGCAATCCGATGGTGCAAGATTGATAGATTTCTTGGAAGTCCTATCAAAGATTGTATTTATACCTAAGTTGGAATTAAGTTTAGAATTTGTGGTTCTCAATGTAAAGAGTACAAAAATAATTAATTGTACCCAAGTTCATATGATTTGAATTTCACATAACATAATTTCTGTTGAAATAAACCACTTGCAAAGTAAACCATCCATTGAATTATCACTATTGATGATAAAACATGATTAATTTTATGTATACCCATGTCCAATAACCCATGTTATCCATAGACATACATGGTTTGCTTCTGATAATGGATATTGCTCAGTTGATTTAGTTTTGGAAGTGTAATTTTCTTCAGTTATGGTTAGCTTCAAATTGGGGATGATGCATTCTATTTTAGTCAAGGTTAACCCTGCTAGAGATACTAACTAGAGATATTATCAAATTATAATATATAAATGCACATATCGCCTTAAAAGCTAAATTTTTGTGGTTGAATTATGTTTAAATTTCACTTTCATAAAGTGGGATCAGAGCCATTAAGAACACTTCATAGTCCAGTTTGTCGAGCTTAAGATGTCACCCGCTATTGGATTCTTCCTAGTCCCACGTTCGAGATAGTCATTCCTCAATAAGAGGAGATGTTGAAGATCATGTCAACTAGAGATATAACTGAATCATAGTATATAAAGAAATGTAAACCTAATCCTATAAGTTAGTTTTTGTAAGGATAAGTTAGCCTTAAAAGTCAAAAATTAGTAAAATTATTTCCATATTTCTTGACAGTCACAGACCATGGTTTGGTTTATGCAGTCACCAGACAAACATAATTCAATTACTATTCCTCTTAAATATGATTCTCACCCTGCTGAACTTTACATCAGGAATTCCTTCTTTAAATTCTACTTCTCCTAATGCGTGTTCCAGTTCCTGAAAATAAAATATAAATTCAGAAGCCATTGTGTAAGCATAAGTTTCAGAATAACCAAAAACTGGGTATAAGAATGCTGTTCTTATTTGGTTTAAATATTCAATGGCAATATAATTACTAAAGCCTGAGATACAAGTGATATACCAAGGTAACAAGTCGGATATTAGTCCCCGGCCTTACAACATCCATATCAATCAAAGCTCGGACAAGGGATTCCCAGTCACCATTTACTATATGAATTATGGAAGCCAGCATAGCAAATTGATGCCTTTTTTCCATTTGACAGAGCAAACCGAAATCCAGAAAACTATCACGTACAAAGATCCTTTTAGACTTTTGTTGTGAAGGTAGATCATAATTTATTCAGAAGGTATTGGATAGGCAAGGAAAAATAAATACCCTATTTGTCCTGATGAAGTATAACGCAAGTTACCAGGATGTGGATCAGCATGTAATAAGCCTGTCTCAAGAAGTTGCACCAATGTTGCCTCAACGCCTTTGCTGACCTGTAACCAATATGAAAAAGTAAAAAGTAACTGAATGTGACAATTTCAATATAGTAAACACACAGAGTCTCAGAGATCAAACAGCAAGGTTTGCATAGAATCAGTCATTTATAATGGATGAAAAAATGTCAGATGAGTAACACTGGTCAAATAAGTTAACAAAGGATTGATAAAGAAATTTTACCACTACCTCAATCCAAAGCCTTGTTTATTTTGTAATTGAATCTATAAAGTATCTTGAGCCCAAGAGTTTCATTTTTACTCATACTTGTAATTCTATTAGAAAAATATTGATTATCTTCAGTAGTTCGCTAAGTTTCTACCAAAAGTCAATAGTGTGAACATTACTTAACATCCAAGATATACAATACTTTTGCACAATGTGAAGACAAATAATGGATAATTGCATTTTTGTTTACATACCAGATCAAGAAGACGCCTTTTTGCATCTAATTTCTGCCTTTCTGAATATTCGGAGACATTTCCAACAGTGTTTCCAGCAGTCACAGAGAGCAGATCTGTTGGACTTTCACCAACCATCCACTCCATGGTCAAAACTCTCTTTCGAGTTAAATGTGGAAATACTTTTGGCACATACATGAAAGTAAAGGAAGAGTGCACTTCCTGCATTTAGCAAGACCATGTCAATTCAAATAACAAAACATTGATCACTGTTTAGTGATTTTTGTCAAACCGATTAAACCGACCTACATTTTAAAAGTTAAAACCTGATAAAAGATTTCATCAATGTTCTAAATTGACCAGTGCTAGAATTCGTTAATATGTGAACATTACAAAGCTCCAGTGGATATGTCTTTTATTTATTACCTGAAACTTTGAAGCATTCGCAGCCTCTAATTTATAATCAAGTTCACCAACAAAACCTTTCCCTAGTTCATCAGCATAAAGGCGAGGGTCACTCTTTCTCTTGGCAATCTTTTGCAGCAGCCCCAACTAAAATGGATAATATAAACACTCATATAAGAATTTAATAAATAGATAAATAAAGGTAAAACTTAAAATGGTACTAGAGATTCATAGTAGATACAAACCCCGAGGCGAAGGATGTAGATATCCCGCACCACCACATGATGCAGATTAGGACGCTGAACTTTTACAGCAACATTATTGCCATCAGTAGTACGGGCAAAGTAAACCTAGAGAGTAAAAAAATGAATAAATCAGGAAGACATATCATCTCACTTCAAAGTAAAACATAACTAAACTCTCATAAGTAACATTTAATTATAAATGGCACTCCCCTATCATAGGAAAAAGTACCTGACCAAATGATGCAGCAGCTATAGGCTCCTCAGAAATGTAACTAAAGAATGTTTCCAGAGGACATCCAAATTCTTCTTCCATAATCTTCATTGCAACATTCCTAGGAAAAGGAGGAATTTGATCATGCAATTCTGACAATGCCTGCAACAAGAACACAATTGAAAAATATATACGCATATTGTCAATCCAATCATTCAAAATGTTAGCAGTAGCACAAATGTGATAGAATGGCAATACAGACACAGTTGTGAATCTAACCTTGGACATCTCAACACCAATGATATCTGGCCTTGTGGAAAGGGACTGACCAACTGCATCAGCAATCAAATGAATGTAACAAGGATATTGATAATCTTGTGACTGCATGAGAGAAGTGAAAGCCCCAACACCAAAAAATTTAAAGCAATACAAAATACAAAATCCATATAAAGCCCAATAATGGAATTATGACAAGAATTTAATATAATGATCTCATTATAGATCAAAATCCTCACCTTTTATAAAGGTAGGACCAAGATTAAGTAATGTTTCCTTCAATACCATCCCAAAATTATACTGAGATGATGTATCATCCAAATCCTCATCAGGAACTAGACGGAGGAACTTTTTAAACCCCGACGTTCGAATACTGATCATAGCAGTGGCAAACGAGAAAAGTACCTTTCAAAATGAGATATAAGTTAATAAGGAAACACTTCAAGAAAAAGTGAAGACTGCAACATGAAACCGATTTCAAACCCATTGGAATATGTGCATGTGTGTATTTAGGAGGAACTTCTTACACCAAAGTGTGTCAAAAACTTACACACAGTTGCACCATTTAATAATTCTTTACTGAATATATTAAAAAAAACCACTACTGAGTTAGAAGTTTCTATCATATGGATCATATAAGTTTTTATCATATGGATCATATCTACAAAATTTTACGTGAATCCAAAATTATTTCATATCTAACTCATGTATATCAAAATTGACATAATATAATATATACTTTTAAAATATATGAAATTAGGAACTATGTTCTTACTTTTTTCTATCGTTGTCTGTACAAGATTTGAAAAAAATATGTAATATATATTTATACTTTGAAGATTTAATCAATAAAAAACACATATCACTTAAAGTTATATATTGTGTACTGATGCATCAACGGATGTAACTCACCAATGTAAATTGATTCATGTGTCTACTACTGTAAAGTTCATTTATGAAAATAGAATTGAAATCAGATTAAGTTCAACTTAATCCTAAAAGCTAGTTTACTGGGGAAGGATTTTCACAGTCATCACAAGGGGTATTTTGCCTATATACACAACCAATGCCAGATTTTAACAAACCAACTTCACACCCAGAACTAGATATTTGGGCCATGATACTTGTAGTGTTCGGCATCCCCAGGTGACCAGCATAATAACTAGAATAGACTCTGATGTCATTAGAATTGAGAATGGACTACTAGGAGTATACTCCTAATGTCATAAGAACTCAATGGAATATACCTAATTTAAAGTTCCTCAAGAAAGGTGTACTGCCAAAGTCACTATAAACTGTACTTTGTCTATATAATCAATTGATATCGGTGGCACATATTCAGCAATGATCATGTATCCTTGACATAATGATGACAAATTGTAAATTTTAAATTAAAAACTTATATCCCTATCATTAAAAGATAATTTATTACAGATAGGAGTTCAATCAAATAAGTGAATAACTATCAAATGTTACATCAGTTCAGATAAAAAAACCGAATAAAAACTAACAGTCAAGGAAAGAGTTAAATATTACCAAGTCCTAGATATTGTATAATTCTTATGAAACTAAAAAAGCAAATGGACAACTATTACTTGCACTAGATAATCGCTCTTTAGGCTATAGGCAAGTACATGTTCACTAATCATAGTATACCACTTTATATGAAGCAAGCAATTATCTTCAAAAAAATGCTGTTATTACACGATAAAACAAACATTATGGGACATTAAAAGGCAAGTAAGTTTTCACAACTTAATCCGATAATTATTCAGACTGTAGAAAAAAAGAAGAAGAAAAAAACAGTACCTCAAGAACACGAAAGGTCACCACATGTGGCCTAACACTGAAATACTGAGCAACATCCTGAGGATCATAAACTTCAGGAAGCGGTTTGGACCAAACCTTAGACAGATAATAGAAGTAAGAAGCATACGCTTCCAAAGCCTTGAGATCATACATGAACAAGTCCACTCCAGTTAGTCCTGCAACACAACCAGAGACCAAATCAACGCAGTAAACAAACAAACTGCATTTCTGATTACCAAGAACAACACTCTTCACTTAATTTAATTAACATGATTGCGATAGGAACTTTCTCGTCATGTCATTGAAGACGTCAACTATAGTAACTCGATGAGTCAGAAGCGCGAAATTCAGATGGAATTAGGGATGTGGACGCAAACCTGGGTACCAAGGTTGAGGCCAAGAAGGAGAAGGATAGGGAGGAGAGTGAGGTTCTTCGAGATGGCGGAGCCAAACGACGTCGTCGATTTTCTTCGCAACCTGTGGAATGCGGAAGGTGTCGTTGGCCCAGGCAACGCCGTTGTCGATTCCTCTCTTGAGGAATTCTACGTCCTTGCGAACCACCTGAGCGAAGTGGCTGAAGTCCCCCCATGCTCGCTTCTGTTGCTGCTGGTGCTCCTTGCTCTGCGGGCGCCTGGGCAAGGAGGCGCGAACGGAGAGAGACGGCAGCGGAGGCGCTAGCACCGTCAGCATGGACGGAAGGGGGTCAAACGGCGGCAGTGAAGCTGAAATTAATGTGCATTTGTATTGTGTGGTGGTTGCTGTGACTCGGTGAGTGAAAGAGCAGTGGCGTTGCGTGTGTGGCCGTGTTTATGTGGCTATGAGGTAAAGTTGAGATACGATAGACCATGATGATCACGAATAACACACATCATCGTCGACTAACTTACAATTCAAATGCATTAACGTTTTCCTCTTGGCCTCAAATAATTTTTTTAGTAAGCAGATATTTATTTTATTTACATATATATATATATATATATATATATATATATATATATATATATATATTCTGATCGAAATAGATTGATAAAAATAAACTAAAAGTAAAACGTGTGTAATTAAAAAACAAGAAAAAATTGGGAGGAAAAAGCTAGAAAACATAACAGAGATACCTGGAAAATAAAATAAAAAACAAAGGTGTGTTTCACTTATTTTAAAAACATTATCTTTTCCAACTCTCTTATTGATTACTAATGTACGAAAGGCTTACTCAATTTCCTATTCACAAATCTAATCAATTTCCAAATATGGTTGACTCAATTTAAAGTGATTAATTTATTATTATTATTATAAATAAAAATAATTCAAGTTTTTGATAATGTACTTTTATGTCACACATTTTTTATAGGTGTTGAAAAATTCAAATATATGATGCATCACCTTGCTAACTTCTTTATCAAAGTAAATGAATAAAGAAACAAATAAAAATAATACGAGGTTTTGATAATATACTCATATGTCACATATTTTTCTAGTGTTGAAAAATTCAAATGCAAACAAATTTTTGTACCATTTCAAGCATTTTCTTCATCTTGTAAAACAACTAAGCTTTGTATGTTTTGTGAAACAATACTCGATTATCAGTTCTCAGATTTTGTAAAATCGGATATTTATATGTTTTGTGATACTGTAACTCTGTCTGTGGTCATTGTGTGGTTACAAATACATCTGCTGCTGATGGTTCTGTTGTCTAGAATTAGAAGAAGCAAGTGTTTTATGTTAATAAAACTAATTAAGAAGTATCACTAATGAAAATCTTATCCTCTAAAACTACTTTCTAATTATATTCTGTATTTACTGGTTAATAAAAAGAAAACATAATTTAAATGTATCGTAAAGAATTTTTACAATATGAACAACTAATTAGAGATTACTATATATAAGAAATTTGTTAAGTCTTATACTAATTACTTTAAAAGCAATACATGACTTTTAATTTTAGTCCACAATGTAAAAACCTTTTAACAGAAAGTAAAGAGAATATAATTGTTGTGAGAGTTAACCATTTCCATGAGTAGCCCGTTAGTTGGTTAATCACACTCACAAAGATATAGAAGGGGAGTGTCAAGAGAAAAAAAGAGGTGTCACAGATAGAATCTCTCTGAAGAGTTTTAGTTGGGCCTGACTATATAAGTTTAAGGGTAACTTTCTTTTAAACATCATAAAATAAAATTCTTAAATAATCTGTATTCATTTTCAAATGGATTTCCAGGAATATATTTTTATATTTGGAAAAGTCCATTTCAGAATAAATGAAAGGTGTTCAACAATTTTATAATAGTAAAGAAAAGAAAAATGTAAGTTTTGATATCGGTTTTATTTTAAAGAAACTCGTATTAATTCAAACTTTCTACACCTCGTAATTACTTTTCACATGTTTCATTTATTTTGGAATGCCAAAAGGTATTAATTCATATTATTATATTTACAGTGTGAAGATAATGACAGTGTGAGTTTTATGCAAGGTGTTTGATGCAGGTTACAGTTAGAAGTGGGTTCTAGACCTAACTCAACCCCAAAAAACCAACTTATAAAGTGAGGTCTGCATCCCACTTATATATTATAAATTGACCTTATCTCTATTCGATGTGGGACTTCCAACAAAAATGAATATCAGTGCATTATCCACCAAAGTAGATGCATCATTGCAAGTCAAAGGTTATACAAGAAACGTTAATGGCAGACCATCATATGCCAATGCTGCTTCCATTGCATCATGGATGATGGATGATGCATGATGCATGATGCATGACGCATGACGCATGATGGATGATGCCTCAGACTATGTCCACCACACATCACTTTGCAAACCAACAAACTCATCTCTTTCCTCTGAACACTGCAATTGACTACACTCAACTCAATACAAATTCATCTCTCAACACATTAAGTCATAGAGACAAATTTTTCTTACTCCTTTTTTATCATTATTATTATTGTCGTTGTTGTTGCAGAGGAAGAAGACTATAAGTTAAGATCTCTTCTTTTCTTCCGTTCCTTAGTTACTTAATTTTCTAGTCATCAGGATTAAGGTTATGGTTTTTACTTTTATTATTCTTCTTAAGTTCTATTATAGAAAATATGGTTTTATATTTTTTAAAGTCTCTTCTTGTTTTATCCGATTCAGGTAAGGAGTGTCATTTATTGTCATTTAAGTCCTAAATTCATTAGTTTTTTTAATTTTGTGCTTGTTTGTCTTATGTTATTTTACATGTGTAAATTTTTTTTATTTTTTATCTAAAAATAAACTTTTTAATACGAAAATCTTCTATTAAGTCTAGAAACACTTTTATTGGAACTTTATAAAACAATTATAAGCAAAACAAGTTTTTTTATTTATTGTAAAATTGTTTAACAAATAATTATGTCAAATATTTCAAATCAATTAAATAAGATGAACTTATAAATACATAAATGAATCCAAATCTTATTTTTAATTTATCAATTTGATTTATGATTATATGGGTGAAAAATCTTAAATTGGGTGACTTGGGAAATCTAAAGTAAATATATTTATTATGTGAATTTAGAATCACTTATTTTATTCTTAATCAAACTCTTTACCGTACTACCATCGAGAGCATTGGTTTCAGACTCGTTATATTGTTAGTACCAAAAACTATGATCTCGGAACGTGAATATATATGCTTAGATTTATATATATATATATATATATATATATATATATATATATATATATATATATATATATATTTATTGAGAAATTGTGAGATTTGTTATGGAATTATATAAAAAGTTTGACATAATATTATAAATTATTTGTTTAAAATTTTGATTTGGATATGCTTGATAAATTAACTTTAAACTGAAATTGTATTTCAATTAATCTATATTATTAAATTTATTGTATGATATTTATAATTTTATCACCTTAATTATTTATTAAATGACATTTGGAAGGTTTATGAAAATTTAGTAAATTTATCTAGATTTTGTAAATACAAAACTCAACCTTGATTACATCTAATTTTAGGAAAAAAAAAAACTTATGTTCAACATCTCAACCATTACAAGTTGATTAAATTTGTAAGAATTGGGGTAAGATTTAATTTATGTGACAGATTAAAAAAGTTTACTTTCAAATTCACTCTCACGTACCTCAAAATCTATTCAAATAAACAACAAAAAAATTTACCATCGAATCCTCTCTCCCAAATTCATTAAAGTAAACAAGGCCTAAATGATAGTTCTAATTATCTAAAACACTTATATAAATTGAAAGATTTTGATTTTGAAAGATGATAAATGAACAAGGAGAGATAGAGAAGAGAAGAGAAGGATAACTTATGGGTTGTAGATATTTTTTAATTATATAAAACTATATCAAAGTGTGTGTCTTTTTATATAGAGTTGGCTAATAAGAAGTGATCTAGGTTTTTTTGTGGATTAGATTAATTTAAGTTCATATTAAACTTTGTAACTATTTTTAGACTAACTTAGTTTATATTAACTCATTGACAAGTATAATAAGTCGTAAAGTCGTTTTTCAATATATTTATACTTGTCTAGTTAGTTGTGTTTATTTACTGATTCAAGCTATGCATATGTATATGTTAATTTAAACTTTTGTGAAAGATGAAATTAGATTGAAAGCATATGAAGTTGCTTAATTGAAGTTATATGAGGCGATCAAGAAAAATATTTATGGAGAATGTTATGAACTAAACTTAATGCAAAACTCTACACAATATATTTATAATATAAGTCGGTCCTAATTCCTTATAGATAAATTCTAAATCTCAATGTTGTTGGAAGTCCCACATCGACTAGAAATAAGGCCAATTTATAATATATAAGTGGGGTGCAGACCTCACTTTACAAGCCGGTTTTGTAGGGTTGAGTTAGGCCTAAAACTCACTTGTCGTTATCGGACCACCCATTAATATGTAGTCTCACGCTCGAGATGTATATACCTCGGCGTTTAGAGTATAAATGCATTGCATCCAACCCTCATGAATAGGAATTTTATTTATCTATACACATTTAGAACTAAAAAATGGATCAAAAAAGTGGAATTAACAGACAAAAGATAATGGTATTCTTAAGCTATGGATGCACCTTTGTTTCTCCAGTCTTGGATTGAGTTTTCACTTATTAACTATCAAAATACATCTTTTCATTGGATGAACATATATAACCTCTCACTAGAGAAGAGGTTGATTGTGTCAAGGCTAATTGTTCTCATTAGTTGAACAGTTGTTTGAATTACTGGACAAGAAAGAGTTATTCTTGTTTGACAAATTATCTTTGAATCGATCAAGGAAATCATAAAAGTATTTCTTCGTTCTTCTTTAATTTTACATTTCTTCTACAAAATAATCCAACAAAAGGACAATTACTTCTATTTTAAAAAATTATTAAAATCCTGATTCTTTCCATAAAAATATTAATACAAAATGTTTAATACAAAAACAAATAAAATATTATAGCAAACATAAAAATAAAATAAAAATAAGTAATTATCACTAGCTTAAACCTATGATAAGTTAAGTTACTGATATAGGTTTTAACTTACTTTGAGTGTCAAAATTAAATTTTAATATTTTGTTTGTTGAAAAAAATTCTCTAATCAGATTAAAATTTTAATGTGATTATATTTTGATTTTAATAAGAAAACAAATTTACCTAATATTCTTAAATTCTTAAAATAGATAACTATTAATATGTACATAACTTTTTACACTCATTTAAATACCAGGATCTATGTGATTTTTTTTTTGAAACTTAATTGTTTGAATAATTAAAAATTATAGAAGATGTTCAAAATTTTTATTCATAGTAAACTTTTATTATTAAACGTCTCGAGAAGTAATTATAAGATGTAAAATTTATATAAAATAAAATCTTAAAATCTTTGTAATCACACAAAATAACATGTTTAAGTTAATTTATTTTATTTTATTTTAATATGTATGATTGTTTTTTTAATAGATCAGTGAAGATTATTTACTTCAACTATTTACATTTAAAATATTTATAAAAATAAGAGAAAGATAAATAATACTTTAGAAAAAATGACATTATATTTTATCATTGGAAATACTTTTGTCAAATGTTAAAATGTGGTATTATGAATAAAGGTTAATGTTTAGGTTAAAGTATATTTTTAGGTTTGATTGAAAACATTTTCTTGTTTTGCTCTTGTAAATTTTTAAATCACCTTTATAATTCCTATTCTGATTTTAATTTTTTAGTCTTATTAATATATATTTTATTTTGATTTAAAGAATTTTCATTATTTAATTTATTCTCTTTCGAAAATGATATAGACTAAAAGTAAATCAGTAGCAGACAACAAGGATAGAAATAAAAAAAAAAAAACTAAATATATTCCAAAAACTAAAAAAACAAACAATAATAAAAGAAAAAAATATTAATTTGATATGAAAAATATGAATCAAATAAAACAGAATGCATTAGAAGACAAAAATACATTATCACTCCCCTTCCAAAGTAATTTTTTTTATAACTTTCAATTACTATAAATTTAGACAAAAACACTGTCTTTTGGTATTGAAAAAATAGTTAAAAAGGTACTACAGTGAAAAATGTATAAAAATTATTTAAAAATAGAGAAAATAAAAAGTTACTATAAAATGGTATTTTGGTGAGGAGTTGTGCATATTATGACATGATTGCAGTTAGTAATGCTTTGTGTTGTATCAAGAAAAAGGTCCATAATTAAGAATCGTTATGATTATGTTTCTTTTTTTTCCTGTGCTTGGGCCTCTCCACATTTGGGTGGAGTTTTGAATCAAATGGAAAAGTTTATAGTTGCTCCCACCACTCCAAAATCTTCTTTTCTTCTTTGACTTCTGTTATTATACAAACTTTCATTCTTTCCACACACATCCCACTTAAGGCATGTTTAGAACTGCTTTTCAAATCTACCTTTTTTTAACAAATTTACATCCAAACATGCATTTAATTGCCAATGTCATGTTTCTATTTCTAAGTTGTAACCATATTTCCACTTTAATGTTGTCTACCTTGTCTGTTGGATTTCCTTGCATGCTATGTATCCTTCATTTAGCTAACCTATTTATTTCACCATCCATTTCTTGCACACCCTCCCATATATCATTCACATTCTTTCAATTTTATTTGTTATTTTTGGTATAAATCACAATTTTGTATACAGAAAGTCAATCTAGTGTTATAAGTTTTGAATTCCCAGATAATAATTGTTTATTCAGGAGAGAAAGTAAAACAATTTTTTTTTTAGTAATTGCTTGTTATGAGAACATGTAGGAAAAAAAAAACAAATAAAGAAATGGAAGTTCAACCTCACCTTTTATTTATAATTTATAAAATATGAAATTATCTTAATTCTAAGAGTTAATATTTAGGGTTACATTTATCTCAAAATCAAATTATAAAATCACATCACAATATTTATATATGATAATGGATAAAGTTTCTCTTTCATGATTGCTAACATGACATGCTTCAAATATAAACTCTTTTTTTAAATATACACACTAAAATTTATTATTTCAACAACAGATTTTTTTTGAAGGATTAAACTTGAATTTAATTATATTCATAAATACTAAAAATATGCATAAACCTTTTTTTTTTACTCAAAAATAGAAGGTGACACGCCTTTTTAAAAGAAAAGAAAAGAAGATAAATCTTTTGTAGATGAGAAACATCATGCGGTACAAAATTGTAAGCAAAATGAAGAAAATCACTCACTATATTACTTTTTTTTTTTTTCTGAAAGAATCTAATTTGAAAATCAACATAAACAAAAGAACACACAATAACCTATATATAGAAGTATTTGACCTGCCAAGCTTCAAACTTACTGACTCCTACCCTCTAATATTTCCTAATAATGCAATAAGTCACAATCAGTAAGAAAATCAGGAACAAAGTTATTCTATTAATAGACTCCAATAATGTCTGTCCAGATTATTTAATATAAAACATGATTAAACTTGTCTTAAGTTCCAAATTTCTAGTATCATCTGGTAAAAATATAAAGTTTTATAAATTTATGAAAATAACCTTAAAATATGTCATGGGATCATCATAAGAATGTATATATATATATATAATATAAGAATTTCTCCATGTTCAAATTCTTACACAGATCTTAAATAATTTGGTAGCAAAGTCTGGAGTGGGATACCCCACAATAGAACTTCCAAAATTTATATTTTGTACAACTGTTAAGCTAGCTAGAAGCTAGCTGTATGTTACAGACACAGACAAATGAACAAAAATACAAATAAAAATGTTGTAAAAAACATTCTCACGTGTGAGAGACATAAGAAAAACCTACTAGTATGATACACATCAGAAGGATATTTTATGAGTGTTTGAATATTTTGTTTTGAAGCTGCTGAAAAAAGAAAAATAAAGGAATGTTACACCAAACCAACATTTCATTTCTCCTCAAAAGGGGAGCACAAGAATGAAAAACAGATTATATTATACATTATACATGTCGTTATGGGCAGGGAACAAACAATAATAACTACTATAACATGCGTGTTTGCTTGTGTTAAATCCAAGAATAATCACCATTCACACCCCCAACAAAACAAACCCTACTCTTCTTGGTTCAACTCATTTCTTTTTTCTCTCTCTCTCTACATGCCTGCTCAGTCACAGCACATGCTTGTCTGCAGTACTCTCACCATCCACATACCAAAACCAATAGCAGTGTGTTTGAGAGTGTTTGCGTGTTCTTCGAGGCATTAGCTAAATATTCAACCAGAGAAACTTTTCTTTAACATAAATAAAGGAGCCAAACTTATATAATATATATATATATATAGAGAGAGAGAGTTACATATACTTGCAGACAAATATTGAACTTCAAATTTGTCTTTACAATAGAATTGTAGCATGAGTACTTCAAACCAAACACAGTACTAATTTTGGTTAGATTAAACAGTGGATTGAAAGTAAAGAAGACATGTTTGTTAGGATGATGAATAATTCATGTACAGAAGGTATATGATAAAATGATGAAAAGGGGTTGCAGAAAATATAGAGAAGTGTGATGAATTAGAATCTAACCGTGAGAGACACTTGCATACAAACAGAAAGAGAGAGAGAGAGAGAGAAGCATAAGAACACAGAAAGAAGACTGCAATTGGAGGCAGAGGCAGTACTGATGAGTGCACAAAACCAAGAGGGGGAAGAGGGTCCAATAAAATCTGACACCAGGATTCCCACACTTGTTGCTTCCAACACTCTACACGATAAAGCTAGCTATCTACCTTCCCATCTCTTACCATTTTTAATGCCTGTTTTTCTCTTACCCTTCTCAATCCTTTGCCAATTTCTACATACCAAATCCAGGCCTACCTTAGCTAATTCTCCACCTTTTTTCTAGAACCACTGCATTAATTCTCACACACTCCAAACACCAACTAACTGCTCTTCCCTCTTCCCTTTTTCACTCTCATCTTCTTCTTCACACACCACTAATTCTTACCCTTTACTTGCTGCATTCAAAGCTCCAAATGGATGCTGTTAATCATCCAAGTCTTTTACATTTAATATCTGTACTTTTCACTGAAACATGCACATCACCACATTCATTACTTAATTAATTATTAGTATCTCAGACATACATATATAAAATTTCATGACTCTGTGTTTGTCTTGTTCCTCTCCTCCTTATTGTCCCCAGTGTCATGTTCTCCCCTCTGGCCGCCTATGCTACCAATAATATATTGTCCATGGAATTTAACGTTTCTGTTGTTCTTACATGTACAAAAAAAAACATGTACAATGCTATGCTTTCTTTCTATCCCCTTATAGTATATAACTTAATGATTCCTTCACTATTAAAAAAATTACTGGTTGAATTTCTATATGTTAAAGTGTATTAATCAACTGTGTATCTTTCAAAATTTCAAAGCTAATTCTGTACCTATCCTTTCAATACTTCTAAGGCTAATGCCACTATGTTCTTTTTGAAATCAGTTTTGGTTTTATGTGAGAACCCATAATTCTGAAATTAAATTAATTTAGAGCCGATCTTATAACCAATAATATGTAGGATACACAACGGGCTCTCTACTAGCTAGCTAGCACTTTTGAAGTCAGATTTTGTCAGTCATGAGACTATATGTATTAATAAACATTCACTGCAACGTATTCATTGAACATGTTTGGCTATTTTTTTTTTTCAAATATTGCTGCATATTGTACCTTTTTAAAATCCTTTAATCCGTAAAACCTAACGCATGCATACCAAATGAGGAAGATCTACATTCAAAATCTGTTTTATTGTTAATGTATTTTTAATTCACTCTCTTTTCCAAGATCACCAAACTCAACTTTTATTTTATTTTTTATTACAAATTATTTTAAGTATAGTTTTTTAAAAATAATTAATACATAATCAGCAATCTATCTTTAAATAATTGTTTTTGCAGTGTTATTACATTTTAAAAGTTTAAAAATTAAAACTGCTTGTAAAAAATGGCAAGATATATTTTCTTATGGCCTTGTATATTATTAAAACTAACAAAAAAATGATTGAATATATAAGACTATCTATTAAGTTATGAGAGAGTTTTAAAACTTAGTCACTTGTTTATTACGTTCAATGGAAGATTTCTAACACCTATAGTCAACAAAGTTTTAATTACATCTTTTATCTTTCACACTAGTACACATTTCTAACATTTTTGTTTTTCATGAAGTCCAACTTTTTCTTTTAAAAAGTCCTTAGCCTTTTCTTTTAGCTTATATGGCTTATATTTTTTATTGATATATTTTTTTATATCAAGACTAAATAAAAGATTTGACTTGTCTAAAATATTATTAATTTACTTAAAAAAAATTTAAAATGTTATCTAGGAATATGAATTGAAAGTATTAAATAAAAACAACAAAGATATAACATTAAATATTATTTAAAAAATGTTATGTTAACAATGTTAATTATAGTAAAAAATGTTAAAAAAATTTATATGAAAAAAAGTATTGGTGGTAAATCGCACCTCTAGTCTCAAATTTAATTAAAGTGAATAGTTTTTCTACAGGTTAAATCTCTTTTGTCTATCTTTTCAGAAAAATCTCAATATAAATAAATTTAATAATTAATGAGTAATAAAAAATCTATATGTATTAATATGAAATAATGATTTTAGAAAAAAAAAATTATTCCTTTGATTTTTCTCATTAATGATTGAGTTGTAATACATATATATTTCGTTTTTCATAATAATATTATTATTCTCTGTGCAAATTCTTCTGATAATTGCCATCAATTGTCTCACCCCTTACTTTTATCAAAATATAAAATTAAGAAAAAAAATAAAAAACAACAAATACCTTGATTGTGAATGATAGAATAAACTCAACAAACACTGAATCTTAACATGATAAACTTAAATTCATGACTATAATATCATATTAAGAATTAGAATTTAACTAATTTAATATTTGAAAATAAACTTGTAAAGTAAAAAAGTTTGTCCTTAGTTATATAAATTCACTTTATCTCTCATCAATATCATCTAAAAACTATTAAAATTGTATATTGAGTGAATTCCTTATAAATCTTTTCAAACACTCATTTCTTTTTAATAGAGACTCCAATAATCCTTAATATAATGAAAATATTATATGCAATATATTGGATATATAGTTGTACTATAGTAAATTAACAAGACATAAAATTTGTATCCATCATAAATTATTAAAAACCTGATATTTAATTTTTAAAACGTGAAGTCCAAATATTATTGAATCTGAGTCTAATTTATAGACATCTAATTGGAATAACCATGTTATCTCGTCATATTATTAATGCAGTATAATGATAAAATCATACTAAATATATGTGTAGAAAAATAAGTATATGAAAATTAAACTTAAATATAAAGAGATTTATTGCTGTTTAGTGAGAATTAATCTAATATTTAGATTAAAAAATCATAGATTACATATTTTGTTCATTTGATGTTTTGGATCCTATCGTAAAAGATTGTGTGGTCTTAGAGAACTTACTGAAATGCATTCGTTTACCAAACTTTACATTATTAATTTATTTCGTTTGATCAGTATCACTTGTTGATAAACCTTTGTATTTTTTCATTTTTAAGATAGTAACCAATGATGTAAATTTTTATAATTTTACTATTTCAGTTTTAAATGGTATGTAAATAAATAAAAGAGTGATACAATGTATTTACAATTTTACAATTAAAAGAATAAAATAAAAGAGTATTTTATAATAATGTTATTATTAAGTAGTTGATTGTAAATCTAATTATATTTTACAAAATATTGGTTTACAAAATAAAATTTATATCTATAATTTTATCAATTTTATATATAATTCATATAAGATTTTTAATATACTGAATATTTATAAATAATATGATAATGAGAATATAATTTGTTGAAAATCTTGCATCATTTAAAAATAAAATCATATTTAAACCTGCTACTTTAATATGCCTAGCCGACATTAGGATATATTTTAATAGTATGTTAAAAATTTAGGTTTAATTTTCAGTTTTACATAATCAACTACACATAGAATTGATATGGTATAATATGATTTTATTCCTAATGAAATGATCATATAATATAAAATTGTGTGGGAAAATAATAGTAAGTTGTAGGGTGGGGACATTAATTGTTTATTTATTTTGATAGGGTTTCAGTTAGAAAAGTGTGTGATAAACAGTGATCCAACATGGCAGGGACAAAAAACTGACTAAGCACTAAGCACTATGCCCCATAAAGAAGAAAACACGATCAAAAGGAACAATTTGCCCTTCTTTTAACCTATTTATTTTATTGATAATATATTTAGACAATATTTGAACATTATTTATGTGTTATTTTATAATTATTGATCCAAAATTATTTCACAATCAATAACAATAATCATATGGACTAATCACAAAATAACATGTAATAATGTTTAAATGTTGTCAAAAAAATATTGTCTAAATATCATTATCCTATTTTATCATTCATGTACATGTCTTAATCTCAAGTCACATTATGAGAGATACATAAGCTGTTCAATAATATCTCTCACGTAATATTAATTTAATTAATTAACAAAAGTCATCAATATCGTTCAACCATATCTTATTACTTATTTCACTTCCTATAAAAGTTTTGCTTTTAATTTCCCATATAATGACTTGTATTCATCCGTCATTCCTCTTGCCTTTTTAGACCAACAAATCAACTTTGACTTTTGCCAATAATTCCTTAACTTTTATTAATATTAAAACTAATATCTTTTTTTTTTTTTTAACTAAAGAATGCAGAAAACATAAAATGAGAGACTAAAAATATTGGTTCTCTGTCTTTATATTATTGGACGGAAAATTATAATATTTTATTCAGTTGATTGGCGATTACAGATATGTTACTGTTATATAGTCGTCGAATTGAATAAAGGTTTATGAGAAAGTCGCATAAATCAGATAAGATTATTAGATTGGACAAAACAAAAATATATGATAATTAAAGCAGTACTGTTTGATACGTAAATCCATGTGTTGGAATATTTGTGGAGTTTGAGTCTCTTACAGCAATTTCAACACTGTTATGAGTTGCTTTAATATATGTGTTAATTAGTAGGACTAGTTTAGGCTACAAATATATACTAAAGAATCATAAATTTTGTATGGTTTTCGAAAATATTTTTCTTCAATGATTTAGGAAAGCATGTTCAACTATATAATAATCAACATTCTACAACACTTATTGAAATATATTTAAACATTTGAAATATAAATATACATTCATTTGATTGAACATAACTTAACAATAATGAAGTATTCTGATCATCCAGAAAGGTTTTGTTTTGTTTTCTTTTCATAGCTCAATTTAATTAAGATGATTTTAATAATTTCAGAATTAGTTACCATAGCATGAAATTTCTCCTTGTTTCAAATGAAGTTTCATTTCGAAGCACGCAACGGAATATTCATTTATTCCTGTTGTATTCTTTTTGAGATAACCAAACATGCACTTTAAATTAACATAATAATTGTCCTTGTTGGTTGCAGAAGCAATCGGAGTCTTGGAGAGAGTTCCAAAACCCTACTACAGATGACCTGACATGGTAGAAATAACCTTTTCAATTTATTCAATTTTAAGTGATTTAGTATTTTTTGTTTTAATGACACATTTGTATTAATAAAGAACTTACAATAGAAGTTGATATTTTAAAAGTTGGTTTTGTAGGAAAAAGAAAAAGCTTATATGGTGTTGAGAAGTATGGTAGGTTGGTCCTGAAACCCTAGCCCACCAGGGAATGAAGGAAGATACAATAGAGGTGCAGAGCTCTGGAAGTACCATTCACAAAAAATGTTTTATGAGATAAAATCATTACATTCACTATAAAGTCTCCTCCCATCATTTCTTTCCACAATCATTTCACTTCAAATCTATGCATGGTCAAGCCCACAACCCTGTCACTACTACTCAATTGCACATTCTATAAATCATCACACTCATTTTTCTCTTCACACATTTAATACCCACATCAACCTTTTTCTTCTAACTTTAATGCTTTTTTTCCTAAAACTTTAATAAGTTAGCAGGATATTTTCCACCAACTCATGACCCCATATTGTTTTTTCAAAGAGAAAAAATAAAAAAACTTGAAATTTAACATAATGTGACCAGATTACTGGAACCTTAATTGGAAGGATAAGACCACCAACCACGGAACCTCTTTACATAACACCGACTAAGAAACGTAGCATTTGACTATGCATATCTTGTGTAGGGCAACGTAAAAGAATTCTATCACGATAAAACTGAACGTCAGAAGTGATTAAATTTTCGAAAATATACAATAGTTTTATATTGGTTTCTTATAGAATTAAAGTGAGAGAAGTTTTACCAGAAGGAAAAGTTGGATTAATCATGATCAATTGGATTGCATCAATATGAAAGACTGAAAGCAAAGAGACCTTTTTACGCGTGTGTGACTCAATTAACGATTTTTTTCTTTTGCAGCTCAGCTACTATCTAATCAATGCTGCTTGAAAATCATATAACAATCAAAGTAGTGATTGAATTTACAAGAATTTTAAGTATGAGTTTAAACTTTACATTAAATATAAATAAAAAAGTAGAACAACGTAAAGATAAATATTTATTAATTTATTGTTTGAAGATTTTGGATAATGAATAGTGTTAATTTTTTATGTGATTGAGTTCAAGTTTTATTAGTGTTATGTTTCCTAGTGATTCTTCTATTTTTTTTTTATATTTAAATAGCTCCTATTTGTCTGCCCATTTACTTTGTCGGTGGTCATCAAGTGTATAATAAAACCACTAAATTACTTACTGGTTTATTTTATTAGTTTATAAGATAGTCTAATTAATAGAAATATATTTGATAAATATTAATGGGAAAAACAGATAACTAACAAAGAAATTATATAATGTTTGAGCAAGATATATGCATTATTCAAGAGATATATGTGCATAACTAAAAGTATACAAACTCACTTAATTAACAAAATTAAAACAATTAACGTATCATTTAATAGCATACCCTCACTTATAATCACTAAATTTCCTTGCCATTTACTGATTACTAGATGCTCTTGTTATCATTAACTCTTGAGATATATTATTTCATAATACATCATCAAATGATATTCACATTCAATATTTAAACCTTATGTTCAGTTGTAAAATTAAAAATCTTACCATAGTTGTCTAATATCATTATCATACATTCAGTATCATAAAATCCTTCTTTTAAAATTCAAATTATACCAAAATTACTAGAAAATTTAAAATTCATTCAAAAATTGCTAAAGGAAATTGAAGTGCATATAAACAATCATGAATAAAAACCAAGCAATTTAACAATTCACATGCAAAATACATACCCTAATTGAAATTGTTACCTAATTTGGTTCTCTTATCTAGATTTTTCATAAACTGCAAGAAAATTGTAACTTGAAAAATATAATGAAATACAAAAAGAATCCTTGATCACATCCAAGAATCAATTCCTAGTCATAAAAGAAATACTCCAAAGATAAGTTTAATCCCTTATCAAGCCCCAAGGGTGGATGGAAAAAAAATGAGAAAAGATAAAAATTTCAGAGAAAGAAAGATGATTGAAGAAAACATTTACAAAAAAAAAATGTTCTAAACTTTATCTTAAATGGAATGTAAACTCAAATCTACCATTCATTGGAATATATAAACTTAAAATCTACTATGCAAATAAAGAGAAGTTGTGATTTTCAGCTTTGAAAAAGAAGAAAAATGATGAGTTTAAGAAGAAGAATGAAGAAAAGTTTGAAGCAATTTTTTTAAAACAAATAAAATGATAAATTCCTACTCATAAGCGTACTCCTTAGTGTCCTTACCCTTCATTCTCTTTATTTTCTATTCTAATCCAAAACAAGCCTAATTGTATTTTCTATTTGCAATACATATATAAAGCACTTAATTTTCAAAAACATTTCATTAATTACGTGTATGTGAATGTTGAAAAAGATAAGAAAGACTATCGTATATTTTTTTCTTAAAGAAAACTAAAGTAAAAGCTACTAAATGTACCTGATTCAATAAAATGTTCATATAGTTACATAGTTTAACAAGTGTCTTCATCTTAAGAAAAAAAAAACATTAGAAAATGAAAAAGACATCTTTAGGCTTGACACTGGAAAACTTTCATAAGAATAATCATGTTTATTTATAAAAGAAAGACATAAATCAGGGAAAAGACTAGAAAGAAGAAAGATAGGTTTGAAAAATATATAGCCTTTCTTTTCTTCAAAAAGTTTGTCTCCCAAAGGTTTATGGAGTGTATATATAGATGACTTTCACATTCACTTCTCTTTCAGATTTTATTAAATATTTTACAGAAAGATAAAAAGAATTAACTTTATACTTTTCTTCCTTTCATATATATATATGTATATATGTATTTAAATCTCCTTTGTTTTGTCTTTTTTTCACCTTTTTCTTACTTTTATTTATTTATTTTTGTATCTATACATATATGAATGTATATGAGAGTTAGGGTACATCTCTGATTACAATCCGTGCATGTCTTGTGTCTAACATTCTCACATGCTCCTCATGTGCTCTACTTTCAGGTTTCAAATTTTAATTAAATTTTAACATTAAATAGGTGTTCAACGTTTTAATTATTCAAAAACATCCTTAAAGCTATTAACTATAATTCTTCTTTTAGCAGAAACTTCTGTAGTAAATTATGTAATGATCTAATTAATACTTAATTACTAGTATGCTATTGTAAATAAAGGTATCATATGCATACCAAGAAAGTAATTAAAAATGATTTATAATTTATGACCAAGAAAAACTACATCAGCTTTATTGGTTTGCATTGTTGAAGAGTTTGAGTTTAGATATAATTGCAACAAATTGTACTTGTTTGAAAAGGTGTGCTAGGTGTCTTTGAATTTGAAAGTGATTTCAAATTTATATCATATGGTGGCATCACAGTTAAAGACAGAGAATATATACAAAGACAGAGAGGGAAGACAAGGAAAGCAGATATAAGTAGTTTGGGATTCTCAATCTAATGTCATAAATGTCACATCCTTTATTTTATTTTTTAAAACAAATAATAAAATAAAACCCGATTTGTTTATCTGGTTACAGCTAAGTTGAAATCAAAATCAAAATTAAAAAAAAAATAGGAAGAAATGTTATTATGATGAGGTTGATTTTATGTTATGTTGTAATTTGTGTAGAAGAAGGAAAATAATTCACAGCTGTGTAAAGGGTGAGAAGTAAACAAAAAGGTTGAAAATGGAAGATGAACCCTGACACCTGTTGTTTTCGTTGTCAACCCTAACATTCTATTGGTGGTCATATTTTGACAGGCAAAGATTCTCTTAAAGATATAGACAATCCGTAGATCAATCATCCACGGTAATTTTTTTCTCACTTTCAAAGGATTATGTTGTATGTTAATGTTGTTCTTACATTAACACTGTATATTATTTTGTTAAACTGGTTTATGTAACATTTTGAAATTTCTATTTACTATTAAAAAGAAACATTGGAGGATGTAAAGAAAAAAAAATAGAATTTTGTAGTTAGCAGATGTATTAGGTAGATTTGAAGACTATAACAGTTTATTGCAATTAAAATAACTAACTTAATTAGAATGAATGAAAATATATCTACGATTTTACTCTTGTTATATTATTGCTACCTTAATACTATTTTTTACACTTTAAACTATCCGTGGAAAGTTAATATTATATTTATGTTATATATATATAACATAAATATAATATTAACTTTATAAAAAAAGAGACTAGGTTATAAAAATTAATTGTCATAGTTAGATTCGTATCATACAAGTTTCTTTTATTTTTTGTATTTTTTTTTCTTTCATATAAAACATAAACTTAGGAATGCATTCATATTTTTCTTTTGTTTTTTTTAAGTATTTTCTTTGAAGTATGAGAGTATTACAAGATGATATAGTATGTACTTTATATTTATATTTATTTATATATATATATATATATATATATATATATATATATATATATATATATATATATATATATATNTATATATATATATATATATATATATATATATATATATATATATATATATATATATATATATATTTAAATTCTACCATCAAAGTAATTTACACCACTGCTATCCGATAAGCCGTATGCAAAATTTTTTTATATACTATTTCCAAAATACTATAAGTTTTTCTGTTATAAGCACAAGTAAAATGTATTCATGGTACTTCTCCTTTAACAAATACAAATATATTATTTTATTAAAAACACTATGATTAAAATATCTTTTAACACCTCACTATTATTTTTAAGTATAAGAAATTTTATACATTATATTTCTATTTTAAGATATTTAATTTTATAATTTGATAGGCAAAAATACACTATAATTTTCACATACATAACAATATCTGTTAAATAATTTCTCTCTTTAAAAATTATAAATATATATATATATATATATATATATATATATATATATATATATATATATATATATATATTTATATTTATATTTATTTATTTATTTGTGTACACACGTATGTTTGTACGTGTGTTTATGTACATATGTTTCTTTTGTGTTATATTCTTTTTTATAATAAATATTCTCAATTAAAAGTCATTTTGAACCTTTTATATATTACATAACACTAACAACAAATTTGATTAGATGTTTTATCACTGTGAAAAAATTTACCTTGAGATGTGAGGGTAGAACAACTAAATAAATTAGAAATATTTTAATAAATATAAATTATTAAATATTTAGAAAAATTAATGTTGTTTTTTAAATTAAATAAACTGAATATTTTAACATAAAAAAAGTGATAATGTAATTTATTTTAATAATGTTTAGACAAAATAAAGAACAATGCACTACTCATTTCCCATTAAATAAAATAAGAAAAGAAGAACCTATATTTCAACATAATTTACTCTTTTTTTTTTTCTATATATTATATGGAAAATAAACTTCTTTTCTAATTCTATTATAACATCCATTAATGGTTATTTAAAAGTTTTAAATAAAAAATTGTCTCATACAATAATTTTGAGATTTCTTTTCATATTTAGATAGTTAATGAAAAAAAAAAGTAATTTTAAATAAATTAAAGTTAAAATAATATTTTTTTTTGGTTTTGTTCTTTCTCTTATGAGTAAAAATGGTACTTTCTATTTCTAATCTATATTACCTCTTATTTTTTCCACCACAAAAATCATGTCTATAACATGTATATGAAAGAATATATATATATATATATATATATAGTACATAAAGTTTTATTTATTGATTCTGCATGTAGAATGGTGAAATTAGATTTTTTTTTTCTTTGGACATGAATGATCATGGTGAATAATTAATGAAAAGAATGCATGATAAAACACATTTTTCTAATGCAAATAAAAATAACAAAAATTCTGTTTGTACAGTACATGTAACATTGTATCACTTATTGATTTGGTGTGACTTTATATGCTTTTTACCTTAATTTTTGTTGTTATTAACAGTATCACTAAAAATTAGAGTAGGGTCTAAACCAACATTAATTTTATTATTTATAATTATTTTATATAATTTCCCGTATTCTAAGCAGGGTGATATGATTGCCTTCATGGGTTGAATGTTTTACTTTTTCAGAACAAAAGTCAGTCAAAGTGATAATTTGTCAAAAATTGTAGAATGTGTCTATCAACTTATACATACACCTTATTGCTTTTATAAAGCACTAGCAAAATTACAATGGACAAAATATATAATCTATTTTTTTAAATCACATCATCAAGTCCTTCTCTCTCCCCCATTCCTCTCTCCTTTCTCTTAAGTCATAAACATACTTTTAAATTTCAATTCCCCTTAAATAAACATTCTACATAATTAAAACCAAATAATGGTCTTCAAATCAACATTTAAAGACATAACTTTCATGCCTCTAAACCCTGATTATTTGCTTCAAAATACAATTACATTAATTTTAGCCATTAATTTTTCTTTACAATTTAAAAAAAAAATTCCACATTCAATTTTTTTCCCTTTTAATATAACTGTTTATTTCCCTATTTGTATATTTGTGAGAAAAGTTTTTTTAATATAACTGTTTACTTTTAATAATTTTTTTGACAATAAAATAAACTATATGTCATTATTTTATTTGTGTGTATATTTGAAGAGTATCAATAATAAGTTATCATATAAATAGTTGTAAATATATTATAAAAAAATTGTTAAAAAAACTTTTTTTCTTTTTTTTTTCTCATATCAATTTAGCTCTAATTATTTTATTTTGGTATATATTAGTAAATAATGACTAAGTGGAAGAATTTGATGGAGATATTTTGAATAGTATATTTATATGTAATAGAAATAACCCATTTAATTTATGAATGAAAGAAGAAGAATGAAATGAAGAGATGAAGTTTAGGAACAGGAAAAGAGTGATGGTGTAAACAAATGTAGCATGTTAGAGCAAAAAAGGAAAAACAGGGAATTAAAGGGGTTAATAATATAAGAGTGGAATAGAGGGTAATAAAAGAGGTGGAATTAGGTGACAGGGTTGGGGGCCTAGGAAGGATTATTCTAAAATGTAAACAAAAAAGGGTTAGTGCAAAGCTGTCCCTGGAAGGAAGTAGTATTATAATCAATTGGTAATAAAATATGATTGCATATAAAGCAAAGTGGAAAAAAAAATAAAATAAAAAAATAAAAAAAAGTAGATAAAGAAACATAGAGGTGATGGGGAAAAGGAAAAGGAAAAAGAAGGCACATTTTGGTAATACTTGTCTTCCTTTATCTTTCTTTAGCTTTATTTTTATTTAAAGAAAGTTGAGTGATGAGGAATCCATGTCCTCCAAGCACTCCCAGACAAAACGAGCTTCAGAGAAGAGCAAAAGCACACTTAACTTTACGACCCAGAAAAGGAGATTTCAAACAACATAAGTCTAGCTTAGGAAATTGCGTGGTTAGTAACCCTATTCTATTTTTTTTCTCTCTCTCCTACTACTTCTACTACTCTTACTCTTTCTCTTACCCCTACCTAGCTACTTTTGCTCCTTCTGTTCCTCTCTATATTTAGTGGGAGAGACCTTCGCTTCAGGGTGCAACCACAACCCCACATCCTCCTTCTTTCCTTCTCAAAACCACACACTATTATTAGCCACACCTTAATCCCTCTACCTTTAGCCCACTGCTTTCCTTCTTTTATGCCAATTCACTAGGGTTTTTGTGGGGCTTTCAACCCATTTCATTTTCACTTACTTTCATCTTCCTTATATACTACCTCCATCCCCTTCACTCTTACTCTCTACTACTCTCATCCCTTTTCTCTTCACATTCATCATCATCATGCACTCACCATCACTTTTCTATATTCATGCATCATACTTATCCTTTTTCATTCATTACTTCCTTTTAATTTCACCACCATCATGCATCTTCTTAATTAATTAATTCATCTTCATCATGCATACATATGTCTATGTGCCTGGCTCCCTGTATGCCATTTGCAGAGCTCATCGAAATCTCAATGACCTCCGTGGATGGCGTATGAGGAGCCAAGCATATTCCATGTAGGTACATGGAGGGGATCGTGATCGTCTATAGTTTTAATTTCAAGGGGGTAAAGGATAATAATCCAAGATTGAGTTATTTTGTTTTATAGTTTGTTTTTCTTTGGTTTGTTATATCAATCATGAATTGTACCCACTGTTGGAGGTCATATACACAGTCTATATATACATATAGGCCAATTATTCAAGAAAAGCACGGCATTGTCATTTTCAAAGGCACAGGTTGTGCTTCCTCAGGACTGAACAAAGGTACATCTTTTTTATCTTCCTTTTACATCATTGCAAAACCTTGAATCGAACAGATTTTCTAGGGTTCTTGCGAGTGATGCATATGTGATCTGCAGACTATTAAATGGGGAAACATATTCCATCATTTACCAGCTGGGGGCTCACATGTGGATGTGTATCTTTTTTTTTCTCTGTTGTTTGGCTTCAATTTGATAATCATTTTTCACTGGGCATGGGAAAACAGCAAGAACCCCAAGTTACCGTAAATTAGAACTATTCCTGACAATTAACATGGAAGTTATAAAAAATTTACTTGCTCACCCTTCTTGTTACCATGCTTGTCTGTCTAATGGACATTTCATATGACCTCTGATTATACCAACAATAGCCTCAAAAGAAGCAACACTGTGTCATATAGCATACAGTTACATACAGCCATCTATCCCTATTATTTTATTTTAATACTCCTTAGTCATTAAATATATTTATATATGGAACAAAATTGCTAGCTGCATAATCTCAGCGGTTTTTTTTCCTATACAATCATTGTTAGCTTAAAAAAAACAATTTCGATTTAGTTTTTTTATTTCATTATACATGTTATTAATTAATTAATTAATTAATTATATATATATATATATATATATATATATATATATATATATATATATATATATATATATATATATATATATATATATATAATGTTACAATATTTTCATGGGATTTTTTTAAAATATGATTACATTAACAAGGACTTAAAACAAGCAGTGCTCATCATAACATCCTCATTCTCTTTAATAACAAATTTTAATTCATTCTACTCTCTTCAGGGTAAATTCCATGATTTCATTTTACATTAATAAGGACTCATTAAGATTTTAATGTATATTTAATGAAATTAATCCAAAATAGAATCAGTGCTTTTATTGAGAGTTCAACTCTTATCACATTGTATTATAAACATGAATAACAAAATCAATATGTTGATTACTAGAATGTCACGAATATTTTGCTGTTAATTGGTCATTTCTTTTGCATGGTCTATGTTATTTTAAGCAGTAATTTTGTTCTTAAATACATTTTACCTGGTTCAAAGATTGAATACCAATGGATGAACACTTTGGAGCAGAAACATAACTGTTACACTTTCGCAACAGTAGTCTATTTATTTCTTTTGTCCTTAGTCACGTTTTAACCCGTTCAAACATTGGTTACTACTTGATATACAAGTGGAGTTGCAGCTCATCTGTCACAGTCTGTGAAACTGAAAATTTTTCTAAGGCTATAACAAGTTGCTGATCAATATCACTTAGTAACAGTAATTTATTTCTTTATGTTCATTGATACTTTTTACCCCCTCAAACATTGGTCACTAAATTAAGGAAACCCTTTGAAGTAATGAGAAGACTCCGGTAGAATCTCTGGATATTGAAAACCAAATTTACTACTGAATTGATAACCCTTTTTTATAATTTATAAACCCCGTTGGTGAACTTAAAGAAAAGAAAACACTATTGTTTAAATATATGTCTGAGTTAAGATATGTAAATGAAGAAGCATGAATGTGTTAGTGATGACAGAAAATTGTGTGTATGAATGAAATAGGAAATGGGAAGCAGGTAGAAGAAGAGAGGTAAAATGAATGATTATTGTTATTCTTGTTGCTTAGCCTTATATGTGTAATGTGAAATGGAAGGTGGATGGGCTCTGAAAGTGCAGGTATAAGAGGCATTGAGGTTGGCAATGGGTAGGTTCTCCTACCAGTGTTCCTCAGCTCAGTAATGATTCACACTTAACTGAGTTTCACTCTTTGAGCTTAGGTAGGTGTCTGTGATACACACGCATGTCTGGCCAGGGCTTGAAGAAAGTAAAAAAGGCAAGGATCCTGGGAAAAGTAAAAGCATGATTGTAGCAGCTGGAGGATTATCATTATAGCCACTGGGGAATCTCATACAAAAAGGAATGGACCACTCTCTCTCTCTACTTTCAATTGGTTTGCAGGGAATATGGTATACGGTCAAAGCAGGTCAAAAGCTTACAATAGGACATTATTGGTCAGGCTATTGTGGGACCACCCACATCCTAACACCTCCTGGGGAAATCAATTCTAGGATTTTGTGTTTTTCTTCTCCCCCTCAACATTTCACTGCACTTTTCTGAAAAATCTTTCTTTTATTACCATAACCATTCTCATCTTCAAAACTAAAACATCACTTAATTTTTCATACACCCAAGTTTAAGAATCTGCTAATTCTTATTACCGTTTGAAATAACACAGATTGAATTATTTGAACCTTAATAATGCCATCATGGGTTTGATCGGAATAGAATATTAGAGAAACTTGAGGTTGCAACTGTAATGTAACCTGTGGTTACATTGGAGAAAGAAAGAGATGGAGAGAGAATAAAATTATTAGAGTAATCATATGATGTAAGATGCTGGCTTGGCCCGCTTCCTCAGTGTTTGATGCCTCTGCTGGCAGATTAATTGTACTCTTCAGTCTGAGAAAGTAGATTCTATACTATTCCTGTCTCACTTTCGCCATGGGAATATCATTTGCTTTTTTTACATCTAAGGATGAATAATGAATTTCACTTTACATCTTTCTCTCTGATTCTTCTTGGTTTGTTTCCTACCCTCAAATGCACATGATTATTATGAATCTCAGCACACAATTAGTTAATTTATCAAGAGTCGTCTCATACACCAGAAAATTAAGCATGTGTAGTTAAGAAAAGTTTGCAGAAGTTAATTAGCTTTGTGCTCAGCTTAAGTTGTCCTTTAAAACGGGTGTGATTGTGCAGAAAAAGGGTTTCTGTAAATTTTTCTACTAGAAAATGCATTTGCGTCATGCGTGATGCTAAAAAGTCTCCAGATATGGAAAATTTTGTAAGATTCTTCACTGCTATATGCAAACTGCAGTGTCTGGCCTGCTGTCTTGTTGTGTAAGAGTATCATTATGTTGCTAGCTAAATGGTATAACACTCTTCCACATTCTTTCTTTTCTTTTTTCAAGCAAACACATCAAATGGACAAAACTAACAACACATTTACAGACTCTAAGGTTGTAACCATTCATCCCACAAATATAGTTTCTAAGACTTTTATTATATATTGTTCATAACACGAGAGATCAGTATGGAAATACATAAACTGACTTGTAAAAACTAAAAGCCTTTCATTATCTCAAAATCAAACAAACTACCATAATCCTTTATAACAATCGATCTAATTAAAAATAGATTATCAGCATTTGAAAACCCTTCTAACTGTGTTTAAACAGATATTATATTTTGTTTATTGTAGTGGTATTTATTTCTTACTGTTGGGTCTTAAAGTTAGATATATCTATTCGCTTTTGATTGCTTAAAGGTTTAATAAGTACATTAACTTACGTAAATAAACATATTCATAAACTAATAGTGTCTGCCAATTAATTTATTTCAAAAACCTTACGATAAAATATGTTTCTAAATGTCTTAAGAAATATTTATATTTGATAAAAACTTCATATTCTTGTTTCCTTTTTGGTGTGATCCCTTTCTTTACATTTCTACAAATATGCCAGACTCCTAGTTCTGTGAACATGTTATTATTTTGGATAACTGAGAAAAGAAACATGGTATTTCCATCTATAAACTGAGTTCATACATGTAAAAATATTTATTACAATAATAAAAAAGCAATATCATTTTTAATTTTCTTCTTTATATTTTTACATATTTAACTGTATGGTCTAACATTTCTTCTGCTGGTGTACATAAGATTCCAATAAAAGCATTATATAACTTTACATTTACAATACAATTCAACATACTATATATTAAAATTTCAAATATAGCATGAAACTATTAATTAATCATTTCATCGAGTCCTCTCTTTTATGTTGAAGAAAGTAGTTAAATTTAACTGTATTTATTATAAGGGGTAACTATTTTCACATGCCTATCTTCTCTTTTATATTTTTATAACACATTTGACTCTCTTCTCTTCTTGTTTCCTTTATAATGGTAAAGAAATGTAAAGCTATTATATTAAAATAATTTCTCGATAGTAAAAACACTATTTTCATAATTGGATGGCGACTACATAGAGAAGCTAACTTTTAATATATATATTTTCCTATTTTCTTAACTTTTGTTATATATATTGTGATGTTATGGTGTCTGGGCTATATGTTCTTTGTCTTGTTTTAGGAAGAGACATGGAACTGATGCAGAAGGGAACCCTTATAGGCAAGTGTCACTTCACTCTTAGTTGTCATCAGCAGCTTATGTTTATCTTTTAATACAATTATTCGTCTTTTAGTTGCATGCACTTCATTCTAGTATATTTATATTTTTTATTTATCTATCTACTTTATTATAAAGCAAAAGATATGAATGTTGCTGTTGTGTTTGGATCCAATGAAATTCTAAAGAAAGAGAGAACAAGTTTGGCCTGTTAGTTTCCACCAAAGGATGAAAAAAATGTGATTATTTGTTGAACTAAATTAACTAAGATTTTAAAATTTTATTATGTTATATTTAATAGGTATAGGTTAAATATAAAACTAAGTTAGTTAACCAGACATGTATGATGAGTATGTTATGAAGAATCATGTGTAGGATTAGGTGTGTTATAATTGAATAGAATAGAATCTATAACAGTGCTTGATGTGATTGTTTACAATAATAATCTATACAAAACTTGTTGACCATGATGTTTAATGGAAACAAAAGCTGAGATACGAATGGTATCAGATTTTTCGTAGCAGACATGCATATATTCAAGGTGCCGAATAGTTAGCAATTCAAATTCAAATTACCTCTCATGTAAACATGATTAATGTTTGAATATGTTGTGTCATCTTTTCAGGGATATTGATGTGGAAAACTTCATATAACAAAAACACTATACTTTGTATAGTGTAAAGTATGAAAAAGCATGCAGCAATTTCAGACAAAAATAGAGTTAACAGGAACCAAAATATTCATTCAATTTTTCATTTTATTATGTTCAGTACTTTTTTCTTTTCTTGGTAGTACATGGATGCGCAATGTAGTGTTACTTTTTAATTTAGTGCTCAAAGTTTATGAATTATCTTTTTGAAATATTTTTAATGATGTTCTTATCTATAGTCTACATGTTATATAACTTTGTTTATATATGAAACAAATTTTATCCGTAATATTTATATTTAAAAAAATATAATGTAATTTATTTTATTTTAAATACTTATTTAGTTAGAAAGTACAATTCCAACAGATTAAAATGTTTTATCTGATTTAATGGGTTAAATTTAATGATCTAGTTAAGAAAAAGTGTATTATTGTTGTTGTATTACATTTTATTAAATGTTTTAAATTAGTTTTCCACTGAGAACAAATATATTAAAATGTTTAATTAAGTGAGGTTAACACATGGAATTGGTATTCCAGTTTATAACATAGAAGTAGATATATTTTTAATTATTTAAAATTAAATTAAATAAATCTTAATTCCAAACCAACTTTGCCCTTAGAAAATGTTGACTCTTTTATAAGAAAAGTACAATGAATACAAACGTGCTTTACTTTAGTTTAAAAAAAAAAAAATCAGTTATGCCGACATTATATATTAAAAATATATGTTTACAGTTTAATATCATACTATTGTTTGATCAATTATGCATACATATATTATGTTGACTTTAAAACTAATTTATAAAAAGGTATACAGTTGCTTGAAGACTATATTCTCTGAGTGTAAATGTAAATCTAGTTAGATTGGATTGGTTTTTTTGAAATGATGATGACTATATAGAAATGCATTTTATAGGACCACCAAGATTTTCAACCTTTCTTGTTCCTCCCAAAGATTTTTTGAATAATGAATGACAAATCTTTTCTCTTGTGAGGCCCACAACACAGGATCTCCGTAAATGGAGGATAAAAAAAAGGTTGAGTTTGGAACTTTTATTATTCAAATTATGCTTTAGTTAACATTTATTGATTATGTTGGATCATTAATAATAGTTTCAATTTTAACTCTTTTATATATATATATATATATATATATATATATATATATATATATATATATATATATATATATATATATATATGTTTCTCTTCATTTTTCTTCTCCTAATTTGATATTTATAGTCTTCAACTTTTTATAATATGATATTGTCATAGGTTATACCTATTCTTAAATTTAGTTTGATTTGAATTATTTTGTATTTTAGTTATTTTATGTTCGTTTTGTCTTTAATATTTTGGTTGTTTAAGTGTGTGAAATAAATGATCGAGAATCTTTCTAATTTAGAAAAACAAATAAGAATTCAAAAAGCCATATTTTAGATAAAAAAAATATCAATTTGAAGTTAAATGCTTCCATTATACACCACTCAATAAGACATAGTAAATGATAAATATTATTCTCTCATAATAAATTTTTGCAATATATGACAATTGTGGCATTCAATAACTTAAATAGACAACACATTTCACAAAAATGCTAAGAACATTATTTTTTAGTATTTTATCAAACAAGTGTTGTATAACAAAAATTTAACAACAAGTATTTTACATATGCCAAAATTAAATTTCACTTTATTTTATACATTCATATATATTTCAATTCGAATTTCATGTTAAAACCAAATTATAACAATACTTAAATTCTATTTCTAATGACTTTGAGTCATGATAAATTCAAACTTTTAAAATCTTAACAAAACAATGCATTAAATTCAAGAATATTTGAAATATTAATAAATAATGTTTTATCCTTAAATATATGTTCACTAGGCTATGAATCATCAAATAAAAAAAAATTAAGTAAATAAGTCCAAACAGAAGTGTATATTTAAAAGAAAAAAACAATTTTAGAATTTTTGTTAATTAGAAAGAGAAGATTTAAAACAAGGGTTTTAGAACAAACAAAAATATCAAACTTCTAAAAAAAATGTAAAGGAATAGAGGGAAAATAACAATAGCTTTTAACGAGGTTCGACAAAACAAAATATATGAAAAAAAAAAACAAAGCATGATAATTTTTTATGTAAAAAAAAATGGGAAGAAGCAATCAATGTAAATAAATAAAAATTAAAAATAAAATATATATTTTTTATTTCAAAGTTTAAATCATTTTATAATGCAGAGTAACCCAATACCCAATAGTCCTCAAATAATTAAGTACAGTAAAAATAGGTAACCCACAAGTTCAAACATTTTAGTTAGAATATCAAATTTCAAAAGTTCCACAAGCATGTGTAAGGAAATAGTAAGGTAAAGACAAAACTAAGTATCATAATAGAAAACTTGCACATGTATTCAAATATAATTATGCAATGAATCATGTGCATTTTCCAGTCTTGGTGGAAATATATCACATTTTGCAAGCAGACATAATTACAGTCTATATGTTGCAGAAACCAAATTGGCCCTTTTATATATAGGATTAGACCTCTTTTTGTCCCTAAGTTATGAACGGATGTTCAGTTTAGTCTTTCTTTTTAAAAATGTAAACCTTTAATTCTTAAGTTATAAAAAATGTATCAAATGAGTCCTTTTTTGATATTCATGGCCAAAGTACAAAGAACAATCTAAAATGCTCTTATTATTAAGAAACAAATCAGAGCAATCTAAAAATGTAGCAGTTGTTAAGAAACAACCAAAAACAGTATTTCAAGTTAAAAAATGACTCATTTGATACATTTTTTATAACTTAGGGACCAAAAATTTACATTTTTTAAAAACGGGAACTAAACTGAACATCCGCTTATAACTTAGAGACCAAAAAGAGGTTTAAACCTTATATATATATATATATATATATATATATATATATATATATATATATATATATATATATATATATATATATATATATATATATAAGGTAGCAAACTGAGGAGCTAATCACGCCAGTTAAATAGGTATTTGCATTTGCAAACTTATTCATTTTTCACAATCAATAAAATAATTGTCTTAGTGTCCTTTCAAAAGGTTATACAGGAATGATATGCATATTTAATCTCCCACATATCATATTCTACTTCTTTTACAAGGATTTCACATTTCAACTTGCCTTTCAATTTTTTACTTGTGATCTACCAAGAGTTGAACAAATATGAGAGAAACACTATAAGCATTTTTATTAATGAATTATGTGTTAAAATAAGTAACATTACTGACCACCAGCAAAAAATAATCATGATCAATTTTTTTTTAAAATAAAATCCTGAAAAATGATGTTGTATATATCCCAACCTCAACCCAAACAATAATATCCAAACCAAGCTTAAGAGAGAGTGTAAAAAGAATAGACACAAAATTTAGAAAATAAATTGTAAGAAAAAAAAATCTTGTTTTAACATGAAAATTGGAATTCTTTAATTTTAAATATCCAAATTAGTCTCACAAATTTATTTTTCTTTATTTTTTTTTCTAAAAGTAAAATGAAATAAAATTATTCAACGGATATGAAAATAAAATGAAATATTTATAAAGACTAAAATTACTTTTACCGATATGAAAATAAAATTTTCTCTTCGCCATCAGAAAAAACTCTCTTTTGAATTTTTTTAACAAACTTTCCTATAAATACTTTTAGAAAAAGGAAAGAAAAAAAAAATTAAATACTTCCAAAGCGATGACAGTAACATTTTCATTTGAAATACAAACTGCCGTCTAAAAATATAGATACCTCGATTGTGCAGTAAGTACATAATAGCAGAACCATGCGAAAAGGATATCAACGAACAATAGGCCACCAACTTCACACGCAAATGACTGAAACGAAAAAACCTCAAGTACAAACCAGCAACCTAAATTGTGGCCATTTCATCTATGCACAAATATTGATACAATAATGCATAAAAACTGAAAAGGATCGCTCCTGTTTGAAAAGAAAACCAATGGATTTCTAACCCAAAATTACAAATAAACCTTGCTATATTACAACATTCTTTACAATTTTATGAAAATATATAACGATTAGTATGATGAAATGAACCTTATTGTCTCTGACCTTTGATCACTATTGTTTCACCTATTGAGCTCTAATCAAAATGCATCACAGCCCTTGATGGGGCTCTTGTTTTCAAGACCATCTCTTCATACTCGTCTTCAGGGTTTGACAGGGCAATAATCGCCCCTCCAGCCCCTATTGAAGCTTCACTCTCATGTAGAATGACAGTTCTTATGACAATATTTAGATCAAATGTCTGATTGTATGAGAAAAATCCAATACAGCCTGAGTAGATACCTCGTGAACAACTCTCAATAGAATCAAGAATTTCCATTGATCTTAACTTTGGTGCACCTGTCATTGAACCACCGGGAAATGCAGCTTTGACACAGTCTACAGCACTGACATCTGACCGCTTCTTCCCACGAATTGTACTCACCATTGTGTGAACGGTTGCATATGATTCCACATCCATGAGACGCGGCACATGAACAGAACCAGGATCACATACACGACCAAGGTCATTCCTTAGAAGGTCGACAATCATTAGGTTTTCAGCCTGATCCTTTTCGCTGAAAGAGAAAGCAACTTAGTTCACAATAGATTCACCCAATTGAAAGAAAGCATTAACGACAAACAATGTCTTCAGAGAAGTATTCCAAAATTCAAAATGAAGCTGTAGAAACATTTGTTAAGATAGTGATGTGTAGAACTAAATATAGGTTACCTGAACTGTAATTTTAATTTCAGCTGTTCATCTTCCTCTTTGGTAGCACCACGACCTATTGTACCTTTGATGGGCTTAGCTTCTAGTGTATTCTTCCTATCCAACTGCAGGAACCTCTCGGGAGAAGAACAGCAAATACACAGGTCCTCCTTTGAAAAATTAAGCCAAGCAGCATATGGTGCTGGATTCCTTTCTCTCAAATGAAGATACAGCCCAAGAGAATTTAATTCCTTAATTGGCTTCTTCATCTGAGTTGTGAGGCATAATTCATAGCTTTCTCCATCTTTAATGTAGTTTAGACACTTCTTAACATCCTCAATGTACTGCTCTCTAGATTTTTCAGCAGCAAAACCAGCCTTGTTTGAAGAAAGTGTTAAATAATGAGAGTTCTGTTTTCCCAAAGCCATTTTCACAGAGCCGTCTAAGCTCAGAAGTTTCTCCTCTGTGTCGTCCAACCACTGCGTAATACTTGAACTTTCTTCGTGTATAGCCAATATGTAAACATCGTCATTTTTGTGGTCAATGACCACAAGATTATCAGCAAAGAAAAAACATGCATCTGGAGTTTTAGATTTGTGACGGTTAGATTTGACACCACATTCTACTTTGAGGTCATACCTGCAACACAAGAAACCGATTATTTGTCTAGTATCGGTTCATTGAAGAGATCACGTTGGAATTACAGTGTTTTAGATGGTTAAAACAGAGATAACTTCCCTTCTTAAGTATATTTTGCTGTAACACACATATTAAGAAATGATGCGTCAGTGTTACACATGATACAAAACATGAAGTACTTCCCCTTATTTATATTGATACTAAAGTATAGTCCTAATTACATAAGGATACAAATCAAAAGACAATAAAGAAATATTAAAACTAATTCTGAGAGGCGATCTAATATACATAAATTATTCTGAAGGTAGATTGATTGATATAATCGATATAATGTCAGATATTTCTCATATGTTCTAGCATAAATTTACATAACAATATCGTGCAAGTAAACATACTTAGCAAGAGGAACCGTAACATCCAAAATATCAGAATGATGATCCATAATATTTCAAACTCTATAAATGTTGGGTTGTCATATTATGACAATAAGAGATAATTACCTAACTTAATATAAGATTCAAACTAAGAACATAAAATCAGAGAAACAAAGCAGGACAAGAAAGAGTAGCTATAACACCGACAAAGCAGAAGTAATAGCATCATATAAAGATACAATTAGGAGAAATTGTTAGACATATGCTTAAGCGTTGAGGTTTATTCAATTTAGAAATATAATTGCTTATCATTCCCACCTACCCAATGTAACCAACATATCCACCGTGAAAGTCAAATGGTAGGCCTTCATATTCATTTTTATCATAACGATATGATAAAAGCTCCTGCAACATTATAAAGGCAACAATTTTATGTGGTAGAAAGGAATTGAAAAGGAAAAAATATTGAATATATTGTTAGAGAAATGAATATGAGGTCTATCATGATTGGGAAGATCCAAGTAGTTGGGAAATCATATAAATATGCACCAAGAAAATATACAAATGATAACAAACAAATCGACCTTTTTTTTTTATCTTAACCCTGTTTTTACGTCATCCTGAATCCTACCCCACCCTCTTTCCTTTCTTAATTTCATCTCTAGTCAAAGCATAAATCACTCAAAGCGATAAATGGCATTGCATTGGTCTAGATGACCAGAGAAGGGAGAATAAGGATCTTTTTTGTATTATCTGAATATTTGCTTTATTAGCATGTGTGCTGTTTAGAATAAATCATTTAGGATTAAAAATCAAATGAGAAATTCTGGGTAGCAAAGCTTGGGAAAGATAAGATATCCTCCAAACTATAGAAATTATAAATACATGCATTAAGGACTAATTATCTCAAAAGCTTGACCTGTTATGTAGAAGCCCATTAACTATTTTATATCCAAAAAGTCCCTTGATGCAAAAGCCTTTCAGGCTTGAAGCAAAGACAAGAATAGCAAGTTTTTCCCTTGCGCTATTTCAACTAAATAATGAAAAGTGAGGATAACATAGAACTTCTGACAAAGGTTAGTATCATGTCAAGTACCAATTCTACTAGAAACTTTAATTGCTAGGAAGAAGCAAGAACTATGCCTAAGTTTAACAATAAGGTGTATCCTCGTTGAGGAGTGTTATGCAAGGAAAAACCATCATAAGACCAACACAGTTTCAGTCTGTATGTACCTTGTTCAGAAAATCAAGAAAACCTTCTTTCAAAAATATCGTTTCCGAAGAACCTTGACAATCTTCCAATGACAAATAACCACCGCCTTTTGAACTCCCGTCACTGGAAAAGGTTACATGGTGATAGAAATACTTATTATCCTGTTCATGCATCAATAAAGAAAATAGTGCAACTCAACTCTTACAAGCATACAACAGAACACAAGCATTCCACTTATTTTAAAGAAGGCCATTCACCAACACCTCATATAAAAACATAATTAAAAAATAAATAAATGTAAAACAGAAAAAGAAATTAACAGTTGACAGGATTGATTCCAAACCTTTGATGAGACAGTCTGAATGTTAACTGCTTCCAAAGCGGTCCGCCTTTTCCTCCCATAAATGAAAAGCGTGCTCTTTCCTATATAGGATGGAAAGAATAACAAATATTTGGTAATTAGCAGCATAATAATGAAGCTTTTTATCTCAATATGACGAAATGCTATGTCGCTCGATTATTACAGTTCGAAGATCTAAATGAAAATAGATGTATGTAATGTGCATTATAAGCATGAGATAATAAAAGGTGTCTTCAACTTCAAAACATTGGAATACCTTCTCTGTGGAGGAACTATCCAACCAAAAGGTGTTTTCAGTTTCATGTCCAAACAACTCACAAAATATACTTTCTGCTCCACCAACTTGACCAGCCAAGTGACCAAATTTCCTCCATTTCAACTTCAAACATTTATAACCAGTGGTTGCATGATGAGTATTGACCATGTTGAACATTTCTAAATGCTGCATCTCAGTTTTACTATATTCCAAATGTCTCTCTGCATGAACTATTCTTTTTAACTGATCCACTGCATTGTTCTCTGCACTAATACTACTGCAAACCTCTATTACGTTTGAAAGCTGCATGCATGCTAAAGAAAGTTTACTGCTCGGGTAAATGACACAGAACTTATACATTTGAAGGTGAAAGAAAATTGAAAATAAAATTATGGAGCTTGTAAGCATTGTTAAAAGGACCGGGCCCTAGTTGGGGAATAAAAAAACTGGGATACAAGATACAACTTACTATTTGTGTCAGAGTATTTCTTTCCCAAAAGAAGTCTAAAAAAGTGCAGAAAAGGGAAAGTGCATACCCAATATTAAGCAATTACCACTCCCAAATAAGTATCAAGACAAATGCCCCTCCATTCCTTAATATAAGTCACTATTAACTAGTTCGCACGTACTAAAAATTTGTTAAAATTAATAGTGTTAAATTAGCAAAAGTTATCCGAACTTTCCAAAATTACCCTTATTTAAAAATTCACCAATTCTATTAATTTCTATCTCCACTTTAATTATCTTTTAACCCTCCTCTCAAAATATGATTAACCTTCTCTACAAAAATATTTACCTCTGAATAGTTTTTCAATTAAAAAAAGTTTGAAAATTTTCACAAAAGCCCAGAAAATCTGAAATTTTGGTTCCCAAGGGCACTCCAAAAGCCGAAAGGATAATATCAGAATAAAATCTCAGTAATTAAACATCTTTCATGCATTGACAACAAAGAGAATAAATTTTAATAACAAAGCTCTTCAATTTACCATCAGAATATGATCGTTTTTCCTTGAAAGATGACCTAAATCTCAGCCAATAATCGTCTGTAATCTCTCTAAAATTTTTTAATATTTGACTTCCGTAGCAGGTTGCAACACTTTCTGGATGAAACTGAAGATCAAAATTGTTAATTTAACAAATAATGAGCTAATATAAACGCAAAGAAATTATTATAGGCAGATCGTTTATGCATTACACACCTGCACACCATAGTGTGGTCTTGAAGAATGCCGGATTCCCATAAGAACTCTTCTACTTCTGGTATTTCCATAATCAAAATGGTTTGAACTTCCATTTCCTACTTTAGCTAAAAAAGGGTCAACGAAAATGCTTTGAACTTTTTGAGCTTCATGAACGTTGGACTTGCCTAAATCTTTGGACCCAAGAAATGGAAGTGTGCTAGTGGAAGAGGTCCATGCTATTGGAATGAGCTCTTTAGGAAGTGATTCAGAATCTATAACCAGTGAATGATATCGAACCACCTGAAATATGCGACTAACAACAATTATGACTATGATGGTAGATCAGATACATTTAAAATTTTGACAAAAAAAAACAAGAAATATAACAGGAAAAAAGGGATAAACAAATACTTGCGAGAGATTATCTAGCATTTTGTAACTTTAGATGAACGATCACGTCACTGCATCAATATTTTCAGATAATATCAACTAATTATTCACTTACAAAGCCATTAGTTCAAAATTCCAATTATGGAAATGGACTACAAATCAAATAAAGTGCTTTTAGTTTGGAAAATGTTTTAGAATTGCTAGGAATGGATCCGTTTTTTAATTAAATTGAATTGAACACAGGTGATTTTGGGCAAATGGCCAAACACATCAATAACAAATTCATAGCAATTTCAACCTGTATTCTTACAAATATGTAGTGGTGAACAAACCTTGAAACCATAATTTCTGCCAGAAGGTATATCACGAAAAAGCTGGCAGCCATTGTGCTCAACTTCACTGTAAAGTGCAAAGCGTTAGTTGAAAGAGAAGGGAAGGATGTATATGATAACTTAAAATGATACTTTTAAGGTATATTTATTTTCATGAATATTGCAATTTCATAATAAGTACTGGAAAATATATGGTTTTGAAATGTTTAGCCGTACCTCAAACGACCATGGATTGGTTCAGATGCATGGACTATTTGAGCTCCATGCACATAACCTAATGCCTATCACATCATAGATTAACCAATTAAATAAGAATATAATTTAAACAACAGTTATGAAAGACAGAATTATGACAAATATAATGAATCAAAAGGATGAATTACAAGATGTTTAAGTCTAATATAATACTTGATAGCAGTCAAGACATGACAACACAAGTTATGAGTGCGATTTATGAAAAATGATAGTCAATATAAGGCACTTATGAACAAGAGTTGGTCCACCATATTACCAAACCATTCACCATCATCATCAAGCAGAATGCAGCTAGTACACTGCTTACATACTGCTGAAGATACCATCTTAACAGAGCATCATATATCAATATATACAGGTACAACTACAACTTTTTTCAAAATTAAAAAGAGTGTATCATCTTAATATTCTTTAACCCAATTACATGATCATCATAATGTTTTTTTCTCCATTTTCTTCTTGATTATATCTCTACCATAACAAACCAGTGAATGGAATAAGATTTTCATCCAGTTTTAGCATAAAATCATATTAACCAAATACTTATTCCATTCCGAACTGTCCAAACTCCATTCCTTCACTAGACTTTGAATACTAATTAATCTTCAGAAGAAACATGAGAAAGGGAAAACATTATGACACGAAGACTCTATCCTAGTATGATTACATAATACAAAGGAAGGCTATTAAGGGATAAAACTGTTGTACGTTAATGCAAGATCGGAATTCAAGAAATAAAATGAACTCTGCATTGAAACTCGGCCATACTATTAGAAGTAGAAATTGAAACCTTAAAAGTCATAAGATGTTCTAGAAATGAAGGAAGCGTCCATGTAAGGTTTGTGCAGAAAGAAAGCGAGTAAAAATCAACATCGGAGTAGGGGGATAGAGGAGGCAGCAATCTTGCTGAAAAGAAAAGTAAATACCTGGTGTCCTAGGCAAACACCAAGAATAGGAATATCCCAGCATTTAAGCAACAGCTGAAGACAAATGCCTGAACCACAAACGGAATCGTTTCCAAAATTATTAAAGTATAAAAACCCTCCACACTTCAGGAAATAAAGATCAGGGTAACTTATCAAATTAAATAATATTATTAGATTCTGCAAACTAAATTAGGTGTTCTTTAAAAAAAAATACGGTTGAACATCTATTGGGTGGCCCAACAACAAAATCTGGTAGATTCTAATACCATATTAGAATGAAGTGAGCTTAACCCAATTACAAAAGAGGCTAATGGGGAGAAGGATCATCCAATTCTTACTAATAATTGTATTTTATCTATGTTTCTAACTAAGATAGGACCTTTTAACACAGATATTGAAATCTGTAATAGAAGCAGCTTAGTTTTCTGCTGCCTCTTTTGGAGCAATAAGTAAATGTAGTGAAATTATCAAATCCAAAAGGTCATCCATGATTCTCACCTATATCTTCTGGGCATGCTGGAGAACCAGGTCCAGGTGATATTACAATGTTATCAAAAGCATTTTCTTCATACAAGTAATGGCAAAGTTCTTCCCACGTCCACTCATCATTTTGGATCACCACAGGCGGGACTGGCAAAAATGATAAACCAAACCAGCTGTTAAAAAGGACATAAACTCCTTACAAAACTTCTTAAACCCTTCCAAGATAGAGTATACTGTACAAGACTACGGAATGTTCACAAAGATATTTAATTCTTCTAAAAGAATAGTGACACGCATGCAAACATATATATATATATATATATTTATCAACAGTATTTTCCTATTTACATCTACAACAATTCTATTAACATTAACTCTTGTGGTCATCCAATAATTGGTCATTATACCTCTATTTTTTAAGGCTCCAAGTTAAAACCACATTATGTTGAACAGAGAGGTTTATCAAAATGGCTAGTTAATACATTGTCACAAGCTGGTTTACTCACTGCATTTTCAACACATAATAACTTTTTTACAAATTCCGTGCAGTTCAATATTGAAAAAGTTAATTTATGACTACAATTTCTTTTAAAGAGTCCTTTTAAAAAAAAAAAAAAAAGACAATTCCCTGTTAGATATAACTATTAGATTAGGAAAACAACATTTTGCAAATTGTCTTCTACACACATCCACATTAAAGTGAGAAACAGAGAACTTACCTCCATTAATAACAGATAGTTCCTGGTATATATTGTAAGTGTAACTATCATAGTTGTCAATCAACAATGTCCTCACAAAATCTGCCTTCTGTAGAGGCACATGCAGCCTTCTCTTTCTTTCATAAGACTCCTCTTTGTGGCTAGGCATCAATTGGCAAGAAACCTCAGCGTTAACGTTCTTCCCATCGTGATTAGATGCCCCCACATCACCACCTTTCTTGAGGAAGCAAGAAACCCTTAAGGATGGTCTGGACAGAAGAAAGTTCACATTCATGTATTGCATGCATTCACTCGCAGGACATGCGAGCTCCGAAGGAAACAAACGCAAAGAAGTCATGCTTTCCTAGGAAAACTGTATAAACACCTTCTGCAGATGAATATGCATAAAAGTAATTACCAATCAGCTGGTAGTTAATTATATGCAAACAAAAGTCCTTCCGAAAAGCATTAGAAAGAAAGACGGAATACAAAAACGTAAGGTTTCAACTTTCACCAGTGATTGTGGGTGTGATTGTGTAATTCCTCTAGTGAGCAGTGGCAGCAAGAAAAGTTAGATCTGAAAGAATAAGAGATACCGAAGAAGCAAATTGAATATAAAACAATGACATGAAAAAGAGAATGAAAACATAACACATGTAAGCTTACGTGTATTGCTGTGGTTCGGAGAAAAGGAGGTGCGCGTTCAGAGATCATAGAGGTGGCAACTGGAATGGGATTGGCGGGAGAAGAAACATGGTGTTCGTAGATTCGGAGCGGGTGGAGGAGATGGAGTTTGTTAGTGCTTTACAAGAAAGGGTAGTGCATATATATATAGTACTAATAAACCTGGATTAACTTTTAAATAACATAAGTTTTCTTATTCTTAATGTTGTTTTTATAATATATATATATATATATATATATATATATATATATGTATATTATTAACTCTTTAAAATGTTTTTTATTCTGATTTAAGAAAATTAACATTTGATTTTATTATTACTTTTATTTCTTAGCCTTTAAATAGTCAACTGTTTAGAAAGAATTAATTATTTGACTAATTAGACGAAGAAAATTAGAGAGGGAAAAAAACAAATTTATGAATGAATTAAATACAAGAAAAAAAATAACAATAACCTTGTTCACACAATACAAAATTAGAAGAAGTTTGAGTATTTATAAAATAAAAATTTTATGAAAAATATCTAAATTTTACTATACTTAAACATTAATTAAGCTGCATCTTTTAATTGTTTATTTATTTATTTACATTTTAAAAAACCTTTATAAGTTACCATAGCAAATAGGCTTTTTATTCTAAATAACTTTTTTAATTCTTTAAAAAAGTAAGTATATTTTTAATCATTAAAAGTTACATAAAATTAGATTTTGTGTATTTCTGATCTAATTTAGTTTTAAACTATAAAAATAATAGTATATTTTCTAAATAAATATACTTCTTTTAATTCAAGTGCATTAGTTTTTTTTTAACGTGTCAAAATATATTTTAGAATGATATCTAAATAATTTATTATTTAATACATTTTAACTTAAATATTAGTTTAAAACATCGTTTCAATATATAAAAAAATATTATATTAAAAAATTATATTTATTTATTATTAAAACTTATAGATCAAAATACATATTTAATTATTTATTTTATATTAGTGATTGGAATGCATTTAGTTTAAAAATTCAGCTATTTTAAAATAAATTATTAATAATAGAAATAATATTTGATTATAATATAAATTAATTATCATAAATCTGAACTATATTTTTTATTTCAAATACCATTTATTATAACACTTAATTTAATATAATCTGAGAAAAGTTTTGTATTGGTAGACTAAAATATTCATATGCCATCTCAAAATATATCCGTATGCACAAGTTTGTTGACTTTCAAGAAAAATAAAGATGAAGTTAACAATATTTTATGATGAAATAATAATATAAATTTATTTTATTTCAACTATTAGTACATTTTCAATAAAATTATATATTTAAAATATTTATAATCTATAAATTTTAGCGATGTAAAATAATAAGTATTTATTCAGTGATATATATATATATATATTTATTTATTTATTGTGTGTGTTTGTTGATATACTATTAAAATAATAATTTTCTATTTTAAAATACAACATATGAGGTAGTGTAAATGAATTTATATTGTAATCAATATGTGTTGATAGTATGGATATATATAAGTTGCACATGCATGTGAATAGATTATTTTAAAATAAGTTAATTATCAATGATTATTTTATATTAATAACATTGTTATTTACACAAATATATTTAATGACTGTGAGGAGAACTAAAAAACTTCAAATTTAACATTAGAAAAAGGATTAAGAGTCTAAAAATACTGAGGAGTTGTAATAAAATAAAATAAATTATAATAAGCTAAGGGCTTGCAAACTCAAATGCTGTATAAAATAGTATTTAGAAAAACATTATGAATTTTGATGAAATAAAATCATTGTCAAATAATTACAGTGTGGTTAAATAAACTATTAATCAGCATTTTAACTATATATGATATTTTTATTATTGAAATGAAAAAGAAAAAGTACAGAAAATAAAAACATCTGATTACATAAACTAGGTTAGCAAAATTTAATATTTATTTGTGAAATTCACATGGTATTGTCTTCTTCTTTAATTATCCAAATTTATAAAAAATCCCGTAAACTTTATAATAAACACTTTATAATAAACTACAGTATTCTATTGTATTACATTTATAAATATCCTTGTTTTTTTACAATAACTACATGTGTAAAACCTAATTTTATTACACCCGAGATAATATTTCCTTTTTAAGTAAATAAAACATAAAAACGTCAAAAATAAATTTATAATTAATTATTTTTTAATTTAATTTTATCTCTTTATAATTATAAATTTTCTTGCCTTTCTTTTATAACTTTTTGTTAATTAGTTATCCATTTTATAAATAAATTAGTTTTAAACTTGTGTGTAATGAGTGTTTTCGCAGGGATTTATTTTTGTTTGTATATTATCAAAAATATTCAAAGATTAAAGAAATAAATAATAAATAATGTTAATTTTATCAGCATGAAAAAATATATTTGAAATTAAGTTAATAGGTCTATAAAAATATAAATAGTCAATTTTGTAAATATATAAATGATAAAGTATATGCAAAAATATATAATAAACTTTCTAAAAATATAAAAAAAGTATATAAAATACGTAGAAGAAACTCGTTAAAAATACAAATCAATATATGAATAAATTTAATGTGTATTGTTATATAATAAGTATATTGACAAACTAGTTTAATATGTATTATTAGATTCGTATAATTTGTATACGGACACACTTATCTAATGTGTGTTGTTATACTTGTCTATTCAGTCTATGTACAATTTTGTTTAATATATATTGAAAGACTTATCTAATCAAATAATTAATAAAGTTGTTTAGTGTGTATTAATAATTTCATTTAATATGTGTATATGAACACACTCGTTTAACATATTGCAAGATTTGTTTAATTAGTGTATGGACAAACTTGTCTCATGTGTGTTGTAAGACTTGTCTAATTAATATATCTACTCGGCTAATATGTGTATTCTTATATTCATCTAATCAATTTATGAAATAATTAAATAATATTCTCTTTTGCTATACTTATCTAATTAATGTATGATAAACTCATTTTTTGCTATATTACTATAATTGTCTAATGTTTTTTAATATACTCATCTAATTAGTGCATGATCAAACACATTTAATAGACATTGCAAGATTCATTTAATTTGTAAATGAGCTATTAATATATATATTATGTGAAAAGATCTGACTAATGCATATTGTTATAGTCATTTAATTAGTATATGAATGACTCTTTTAAACAATACATCAACATACTCATCTAATTTTTTTTTCTTTACTCATTTAATAATTACATTTCTAACTTGTATAATAATTTTTGTTATATTTATGTAATCAACTTATTAAATGACTTATTTAATATTATTTGTTATATTTCTCTAATCAATGTCTAATATATGTTTATAGATTCGTGTCATTTATACAAACCTTAGTTATGGGAAACATTGGTTCTCTTAAATTTTTATTAAAATAATTATTTTTTAAATTATGATATATTTCATATATTTTACATCCAAAATAATTTTATACAGAAATTTTAGCAACCAAAAATATTTGCTGAAAATATAATAATGACAATATAAAAATATTACTACATAAATGGGCAGGTAAAAAAATATCACTCATGGCTAAATCGTTTTAAATGTTGATAACTTTAACAATAAACTAACATAAATTCATCACAATTTCTGTATAAAATTGTGACCAAATTCCAATCGCATAAAAGAAATAAAAAATTATTATGAATGATAATGACTTCCAATGGCATAAAAGAAATAAAAAATTATATTGAATCATAATTACTTCCAATTGCATAAAAAAAATAAAAAATTATTATGAATCATAATTACTTTACAATAACGGAACCGAGTCCTGAAAACTTTAATTTACTATTTTATTATTACAACATCACGAACTCAAAAGAACTACTCTTCTTTGTGTCTATTCGTGGCAACGCAGAGACCTGGTTTATTCCGTTGCTCCCAAAAATTGACCACATTAACATATTCCAAACACGCTTATGATGCACAATGAACTGATTAGTATATATCATCCATAGCTTATCCACACATTTTTTCTTACCTCTACAATTTAATATTAACAAGGATTCGTACGAGAGAAAAAAATTGAGAGGTTATGAATATATGTAGATAAAATTTGTGGTAGATAGTTATTATCGATAAATATTTACTATCCACATATAAGATATATTGGATATTTTAATACTCATTTTTAAACGAATTTGATACTGATTCGTAGATATATGTTATTTGCAAAATATAATAAAAAAAATAATTTATATATTTTATATATTTTGTAATTAAATTTAATTAAAAATTAAATTATATTATATTTTTTGTACTTTTAATTTAATTTATTTTATATATTATATATTATATATATATATATATATATATAATAATTTACATATATATTTGTAATTTTATTTATATTTTATTTTAAAAATATATAAAATATATTTTTTTTTTCAAATATCTACAAATATTTTAAAATCTGTAAATATTTTCTAAACAGATACTCAGATTGATGGTAGATTGGACAATGAATATAATGTTATATCACGAGTCAGATTGCGGATATTCATACTGATACGATCTGATGTTATTCGTAAGTATATTTCACAATTAGTTTTAATGGAGCGTTGATTCAATTAACCAAGTTTATATTGCTTTTATGATTGTTTTGTGCAAAATCTGAAAGCCCCAAGGTTGCATTTTCAATCCACTTGCATATGTGCACCTAAACCAATTGCTACCCATCATATCACTCCTAATGCATCAATCATCAATTACTCTCAATTTACTTGCTCTCAGTGTCTAAGAGTCTTGTCTTCCCCAACACCTACTTCTAAGGTTGGCTAGATTAAACCCTAAACTCTTGCATAACAAGTTTCGATATTCTTATCCATTATGTTCATGGGACAAAAGCCTATACTTTTTTTTTAAGTATGCGAGTAGTTTCTTCTCTTTTATTCTATTTTATAGAAAATTGCTTAAAATTAGTTATAAGGTGACCAATTATAATGAGTTAGTACTGTTCTGAAAAGAAGTTATATCATATGTGTTGCATTTTCAGGCCTTAAATGTATGCTGAATTAAAAGTAAACACATATATTCATTTAAAAAATTATCTCAATACCGTGTAAAAAAATTAGGCAAACTGTGCACATTTAGTAGGCCTTTTTAAATTAAGTAAAAATTTATATTATCAGTTAGTTTTATGAATTCTCACATTAAATTTTATTTTTACATTATATATAGCCAAAATTCTGCTACATATATAGCTGAGTTAATGGAGATCTTTATTGAACATGTACTGCAATTAATTTCCCTGCGCGTGCCATTTCTTTCCTTTCAATTCAACTGGCTTTGAAAATAATTGGTAGTTTGTTGGGTACAGTGTTTTTCGCCTTTTGTCTTTATTTATGTGAAATTAATTGCTTCTCTAATTGCTGAATGCTTTTAATTTTAAGTCACAACAACAGAGAATAATTTTTTCAATTTTAGTGTTTATATTATATAAATTTCTGTGTAAAGTTGATACGACATTAATTAATTAATTAAATTTACCTAATTTAGGTTTAGTAAATTATGATATTAACTCACATTTAGGTTAGATAATGACAACAAATTAAAGTCGTTAAGATTTTATTTTTTTACGCTTTTGAAACTTTCATTTGTGACACCCGGGCACTGACGAGGGCGGGGAGTGATCGCCGGTGCAAGAGGCATGGTGCAGGGGCACAGACAAGGAGCGGCTCCTGACAGGCTTCGAGTGGAAGGGGCACATGGACGAATCGAACATACACCGGAATGAGAGTGATCGGGAGACTGTATAGGTATGAGACTATACAGTTGAAGGATAGCTTAAAGGAATTGATTTGGCTACCCATATCACCAAAATGCATTTACTTTTTGGAAGCCTAACCCATAAGAACTCCATGGTTAAGCTTGGGATGAGTGACCTTCCGGGAAGTTTTCCCGAAAAGTGTACGAGTGAAGACAAAGCACACTGAAAAGTCTCGTGGTGATATGTGGGGACAGTCAACAGTCCCTGTAAGTTGCCGGGGCGTTACATCATATATCTTTACAACTTTAGTTCAAATTTTGTTTATAATGAAGATGATATTAGTCTCCACAACTTTGCCATTTTAAATATTTACACAGGAATCGTTACGAGTCTACACTGCTTTGATTTTAAAGTTATCAAGACTCAATAGAACTTACCAATAATTGATACTTTTTCTTACATGTCCATTTACATGATAATTGAGTAGTTTCCTATACTTTTTAATTTTCATCCCGCACTTCCAAAATATAAAAATATCATCACTGACGTTGGAAAGCTGATTAAAAAAATTACTTAATCAACATTCGAAAACCAATTAAAAAATTTAAAATTTACTTACTGACATTCGCTTAAAAAATTTACTTAATCAACCTTCAAAAACCAATTAAAAATTTACTTAATCGGCGTTCCAACGCGGATTAAGTTTTTTAAGTTTACTTTTTTGTTTTTATTTAATAATAATAGTAATAATAAAAATAATATTAATATATTAGTAGTAATGATAATATTATTATTATTATTAAAATGAATAAACTATGTAAAATTTTAAAAATAATAAAAATACTTTCAAAGGTAAAGAGTTTTAATTTTTCTTTAGTTTATTCTTTTATTTATTATTAATAATAATAAAACATATTAAAAAATTACAAAATAATATTTAATATTTTAAATTAAAATATTATTTATAATAAAATAAATAAAGCATATTACAAAATTAAAAAGAAAAAAAAATCGTATTTGAAAATATAGTTAAAATGTTGAGTAATTTAAATTTAATATGTTAATCGCAAGGTTATCATATTTCTTTTCAAGTTTTTTTTTTGTTTTTAATTTTATAATATGTTTTATTTATTTTTTTAATAAATAATATTTTATAAATTAAAATATTGATGTATTTTTAATTATATGAAAATTATTAAATTAATTAAATATTTATTATATTAAAAAAATAATCTTTTTATTATTAAATTTAAATAAATAAATTTTTTAGTTTAGTTTTTGAATTTAAAATATTACCCTTTTATCTTTTTAATATGTTTTATTATTATTATTGTTAAATAAAAACAAAAAAAAGTAATTTAAGAAAAAAATATTAAACGACGTTTGAAAGTCAATTAAGTGAATTTCAGCTGTTTAAATAAATTTCTTAATCGGCTTTCAAATATTGGTCGAAGCATTTTTTATATTTTTGGAGGTGTAAGATGAAAATTGAAAAGTGTAGAAAGAACTCTAAAAAAACAATTTTTATTTGACAATATATATATATATATATATATATATATATATATATATATATATATATATATATATATATATATATATATATATATATTAAATGACCAAATATTTAGAAATCACATAGAAATAAAGTCAAAAATGAAAAAAATAATAAAAACCATGATTAGTATTTTAAATATAAATTATTTTTAATAAATTATTAAATGATTAAGTAATTATAAATTATAAAAGGATAAAATTAAGAAAGAAAAAATTAGTGTAGAAAAAACGAATTAAAACTTTAAATATAAATTATCTCTTAATAATAAATATTTTAAAAATACATTAAAAAATATTAATGATAATTAAGAACCATCTAATAACATACATTAAAAGAAATTATAACTTTTTTATTTTAAAAATCAACTATCTTTCAAAATAATTTTTAGGAATGCGATTAAATTGATTAAAATAATATTTACATAATTAACGTTTTGAAATTTGATATTAAAATTTTAAATTTGAGAAATTAATAGTGTTATTTAAAAACTAAAATAGTAATTTATTATATATTAAATCATAAAGTTAAAATATGTTTCCATTTTTACGGTAAATTAATTTAAAAGTAAATCAAATAGTTAAAAAAACAAAAATAACTTTTTAAAGATAGTTTTTTATACGGCAGCCTAAGCAATTTATATTATTAATATATATATATATATATATATATATATATATATATATATATTATTGTTTTAAAATATTCTTTTAAGAAATTAAAATGAAATATATTTTTCTAAATTTAATTTTATTAAATGAAATATAATTAGAATTTATGAAAAATAAAATTTAAAAAGATAGTAAAAAAACAATTAATATTTTATATATAACTTGTTTTTTTAATAATTTATTAAATAACGAAGTAATTAAAAGTCATAAAAAACTAAAATTAAAAATGGAAAAAATAAAAAAAAAGGAATTAACACTTTAAATATAAGATATCTTTTACTAATAAATATATTAAAAGTATATTAGAATTTATCTTTAATAATGATTAAAATGTGTCTAAGACATACATTAAAATAATTAAATATTTATTTATTTTAAAAACTAACTCATCATATAAAAAAAATATTTAGGGATGAATATGATTGATTAAATTGAATAAGAAAAACTATAACTTCATAGACAAATAACGGCTTAGTATTTAATAATAAGAATGTAAATAATGCTATATATGAACTAAACTAATAATTTATTAAATATTAAATAACTAAATTGAAATATATTTTTATTTGACAATAAATCAAAAATTCAATATTTTATTTTATATGAGAGTGTAAGCATTATTAATAAATATATATTATTTTTTAAATAATATTATTTTAAGAAAAAAAAAGTAAAAAAATAGTTTTCTTAATTTAATTTTATTTAATGAAAGTAATTAAAATCATAAAGAATAAAAATAAAAATAAGAAAAATAATATAAAAGTTTATTAATAATTTAAATATAAAAATATTTGTTAACATCTTTTTTTATGACAAAGTAATTAGCAATCATAAAAGAATAAAATTTAAAATAAAAAAAGTATAAAAAATAAGAATTAATAATAAATATATCAAACATACCTTAGAAAATACTTGTAATAATAATTAAAATGTATCTATAACATACATTAAAAGAAATTATTATTTATTTGTTTTAAAAACTAACTAATCTTTAAAATAATTTGTAGGAATGTTTATATAAGTTAAATTCATTAAAAAAATCTCAACATTAATAATTGACATTTTAGAGTTTGATAACACTACCAACTATTCGTCTTCACATAAAAAATCATTATCAATTATTTGTTATCAAATAAAAAATATTATCGATTATTTCAGTTGTTTTTTTTTTCAAATATTATAATAAAAGAAACATCATTTTCTTTTAAAATAAAAGAAACATGAAATTTTTTCAGCTGCTCTGCTTACACGACAAAACTTACACGACACGTTCCTCGTATGAAATTTAAATATGAGATTCTTTCTTCGCTATAATAGTAATATAAATTTTATATTTAGAATATAGATCTTCTTACTACTGATAAGTTATTGCTAATACAGATTTCAACTTATTAATAGTAATAATTAAAGCATGCCGCCTTAACCAGCTCTCACTGGACATTCTATGCTCATATAGTAAGGAAGAGGCAAAAAAGAAAATACAATAATAATAATTGTAGATGATTTGTACGTGATGTTTGTAAAATTTTATGAACTTTTAGAAGAGCACATTGATTTGATTAAAGATCTACGGTCAAGATTCGTTAAGAACATTCTCCAAATATATTAAATATGTTGTAGAAAAAAAATATTCAAAACAATTTTTTTCATGATTTCTTTATTCTTTTGCAATAAACTCAACCACCAATGGCCGTGTATTGTGAAAGAAAGATGGGTGTTTCATTCTACAACTCCAAGCTTTCATCCTGCACCTCCAAAAGTTACCATTTTAACCTTAACTAATATTATTTTAATATTTTCTTTTTCTTCGTAAAGTCATTCTACACCTCTCTAATTTTTTTTCTTTCTTATTAAAGTCAACCTACACCCTTTTAATTTTTTTTTTCTCTTATTATAGACATCCTACACCATTTTAATAGACTTTAAAATCTATACAATTTGTTTTATAAATTTTTTAAATTTCATTTTAAATTTAATAATAGTTTAATTTAATTTAAAATTTTAAAATTATTTAATATACGTTTATTTCTTAATAATTATTAAAATATAATTTTTATTATTATAATAGTTATGTTAAAAAAATAAAAACAAAAGTAACTAAAAT
>NC_028358.1:37887384-37892845 GCF_000741045.1 Vigna radiata var. radiata | reverse complement strand
TTATTAAATTTTAAATCTCGAAATTAAATTTAGAAAATTTATATAAAAATTATATAGATTTTAAAATCTATTAAAATGATGTAAAATGACTTTAATATAAGAGAGAGAAAATTAGAAGGGTGTAGGTTGACTTTAATAAGAAAGAGAAAAAGTTAGAAGGGTGCAGAATCACTTTATGAAGAAAGAGAAAATATTAAAATAATATTCATTGAGGTTAAAATGGTAATTTTTGGAAGTGCAGGATGAAAGCTTGGATGTGGAGGTGCAAAAGAATAAAGAATAAAGAAATCATGAAATATATGAGAGGCAAGGAATCAATAACACGAAGGCTGTTTCTTCCTGCACCCGTAGAATTTCTTCATGCACCCATCAAATATGTAAATTTCTGAAACACGATAATTCTAGAAATATATTTCCAGAAAATACTCATCCAATAGTATGACGGATTTCTTTTTAGCCGAATTATATGTTACGCCTCCGTTCCCGATACCAAATTCCCACCACCCACCTTTTCAGATAAAATTTTCCGAAAGCCTGTACTTTTGTAATGGGGTGCAAGAAGAAATTTGATAGATTGCAGAAAGAAATAACTTAATCTAAAATTATCTATCCACTGAGTATTTTTAAGCAGTACAAGTTGGAAACCCTTTTCACATACAATTTTTTTTTTTACCTTCTTTCATTTACAATAGAACACATTTCACAATTTCATCCGTTTATAGCAGCATTACAGTTAAAACTTTATTAATGACTAAAAATCATAACATGTATTTTATCTATGGAAAAGTCTTGTGAAGAAATATTTTCTTTAGTGTTTTAATTTTCTACATGTTGAATATTCTGATCTAAAACCATGATTTTTAGTATTCTAGATATACCTGTGTATCTTCACGAAAATACTAATTACTTGTTTTCTGAATCATGTTCAACACGTTATAGTTGTTGTTTTCATTGAGTAACTGGAGGACTTTCTAAATACTAAATTTTTTTTCAAAATCATTATATAGAGTAAAAATTAGAAAATTCAAACGTTTCAAAATAAATTGCAAAGTTACAAATCACTTTCTCTTCAGGGATGTATAAAATATTAAACCAACTTTATAACTATAAATATAACATTCCATATAACTTCTTTTATATTTGCAAAATAAAGTACCATAACAAAGGGAATATATATATATATATTCAACATATTGTACTAGGTGCTTGTATATATATTTAGGCTAATATTTCTTTTCTAATGTACAAAATACAGTTACAACAAAAAAATAAATAATCAATTGCACAAAATTAAAAACTAAAATGTGATTTGTAAGCACTTCAGGTTTATAAGTGGTTAAAAATAATTTCTCAACTTTTAATATGATGTTTTAATCTATATATTTTAAATCATCTTTAAAGTAATATAATTTATTCCAATAATAAGTTTTTATGTCCAATGCTTCAAAAAAGCTACTATTATTATATCATTTAAAATATTTGATCTCAAATTATTTTATTCAACGTATTATATTACATTTCAATCAGTAATTATCAAACGAAAAAACCAATATTCACACACCTTATTAAACAAAATAACATCTTAAAATATTTCAATACGGATATACGTACACATGCATGACACCTATCATCTTCAAATCATAACAATCCCAATATATCCAAATTATTTGAGCAACACAGTCAATCTCACTCGGATAAAAATCAGCAACATAAAAAAAAATATTTTTTCTTTCAAATTCTAACTTGAGTACGTGAAATGAAATAACCTACATTTTGTAAAACTATCAATTCAACCCAAAGGGAAAAAAAAAAAAACATAAGAAAAATCTACATGAGCAAACTAGTCCAAAAGTTTCATAAATTAGGAGCAACCATATAAGTTAGTCTAAGATCAAGATAGAATAGGTTGAATGGGTAGCTTAGTTCTATCATCGATAAAAGGTAACTATGTTAGAATTTACAGGTATGATAGAGTCGTAGTTTAAGTAGAGTAGGAGATAGATTGATTCGACTACACTTTTGACTTGAGACGACTTGATTCGATCTTCAACTTAAGGCAACTTATGTGAATTTTGGTCAAAACGACCTCAACTCGACCTTTAATTAGGCCGATTCAACATAACTTTTAATCGGGGTCGACTGGGCTCGACCTTTGCCCTATATCAACCTTCAACACAGACAAGTTGTCTCGACCTTCGACCTGTCTTACCTTTTGGCTTGGGTTGACTTGTATTGCCATTCACTTGCCATTCATCTTGGGTCGACATGTCACGTTCTTTTTTTTCTAAAATGTTGGGAATCAAAATATGAGTCCAAGTCTCATATTGGGTATATATGAGAAAGTTTATCATGATATAAAGATAAAGACCCATATCTTAAAGTTTTTTTTTTCAAAGTGACGTCAATCCTTTATGTTGTTAGACTTATGCCTCATTGGTATTGTGTCTTCTCAGTAAACATTTTCCTTTTGATAAACTCATCAATGGTATCATAATTAATGATTAGTCTTGGTGACTGACTCATACAAGTACAATATAGTCTGGGTATGAAAAGTCTTCTTGACAAGGATCGCAAGTAAATTTGTCGATTAAGATGAATAATAATACTGAAAGGGTACTCGTGGTTGGGAATGCTTCCGTTCGATGGAGAGTATACTAATGTGGAAGAGATTCATCCTTAAGGAGGATATTGTTGAAAATTCAAGTGAGTTTAATTACCACACCCATAAACCAATTACCTTAAGGTTTTGCATTGAAGATGGTGTAAATCTTTTATGTGGATTGGACTTGGGCTCATTTGTGTTGTTTCTCCCCGATGAATTCTCCCTCTAATAGACCCATCATGGGACAATTTGTCTCGTCCTTCAGTTTGGGCCAACACACACTACCTTTCTTTCCGAGATGACCTATCTCGACCTTCAGCCTAGACAAATCATGTTGAGTTTTGTCCCGAGACAAGTCCATCTCGACCTTCAATCAACTCATATTGACTTTTAACTCAAGTTGTTCAGTATTTAATTGAAGCATTGTAATGAAACAATTTTACTTGACTTTAACACTAATCCTCTTTAAGAGCAAACTTTAGAAATTGAAATATTCTCAATCCACTCATTTGATAACTCCATAAAAAAAGACTTATTTAAAAGTGAGTTAAAACTAACCTATGAATCAGATCCACACCTCTACAATTTTTTGGTCTAATCTTCATTAAGCAAAAATCTATTACTTAATGTATCATAAAACATTATACAATAACCTAAAAACATCCATAAACTCACCAAAAACTTATTCCACTTGTTTTAACGTCCCTAACGACTTTAAAACGTATGTTAATTAACATTGCTCTAATGTTTCAAAAATTAGACATCACTTATCTAGTTTAAATTTGGTTATTCCACTAGTGGAAAAACGCTGTTTAACGTCAGTTATTTTGAAACAGATCCTCTTTAAGAGCAAACTTTAGAAATTGAAATATTCTCAATCCACTCATTCGATAACTCCATAAAAAAAGACTTATTTAAAAGTGAGTTAAAACTAACCTATGAATCAGATCCACACCTCTACAATTTTTTGGTCTAATCTTCATTAAGCAAAAATCTATTACTTAATGTATCATAAAACATTATACAATAACCTAAAAACATCCATAAACTCACCAAAAACTTATTCCACTTGTTTTAACGTCCCTAACGACTTTAAAACGTATGTTAATTAACATTGCTCTAATGTTTCAAAAATTAGACATCACTTATCTAGTTTAAATTTGGTTATTCCACTAGTGGAAAAACGCTGTTTAACGTCAGTTATTTTGGGCTTTTAACGTCTCATTCAATACCGACGTCAAAACCGGTGACGTCAATGAGACGTCGCATATCCTACACAACAGACGTCTATACAGGCATCAGTTAGTTCCATATCAGACGTCACTACACGTCGGTGCAAGCGTAATCCGACGGCTAAAGGCAATATATAGACGTCGGATGATGCAATACCCGACTTCTAAGAGCACATAAAGACTTTGAACATGTCACTGACCGTCGTCTAATGTCACTATTAGACGTCGATGTATGCATTAACCGACGTCTAATATAAACGTTGTGTTTTAGTGCAATTTTGTTCCTATCTTTAGACAACCAAGTAGCACATTATTTCTTTGCTAGTTTCCCCCTAAAAAAAGCTTGCATATTTTGAATTTCTCATGGCATTTTGACCCAAAATCGAACCTGGGTCTTTGCTTAGTTCCATTTTCAACCGCAAGAGGGAAAAATTACGGTGAAACGATAACTAGGCAACGACCTAGGGTCGTTTTTGGATCGAAACGCCACGAGAAATCCAAAAGACGCTGCTTTTTCTGGGAGGCAACTAGCAAAGGAAGAATGTGGTACTGCATTACCCTAAAAGAGGAACAAAACTGCACTAAAACACAACACAAGGAAAACAAATTTTAATCAGTTGAACTAGAAGATAATCGAAGAAAGACTGAACAATGTTTAAACGGTAACCATAAAAAAACACGCATCAGGGGTGCAATGCCGCAAGAGAGAAAAAGGAGAGGACTCGCAAGAGAGAAAAAGGAGAGGAGGAAGACGATGATATTAGAAACTGCAATCCCACGAAGTGTTTGCGGTTTATTTAACATGAAATGGGGCGTCGGTTGCTCCAGAGACCGACGTCTATAGTCACCTAGACGTCGGTTATCTAACTAATTCGACGTCCAGGATAACATCAAACTGACTTTTTGAATGCCCATTAGACATCGGCCACCAGGGGAGCCGACATCTACGACGCTGAACCGATTGACGTTTCATTTCCTGCCAGGGACATAGACGACAATTTTGAAGGAGCGCCGACGTCTATAATAACATAGACATCGGGTTTCTGCTGTCGGACGTCGAACTGCCTCGGAGTTTGATGCACATAATTAATTACAGGCACATAGACGTCGCGCACCCAAAAATGCAACGTCTATTTTGCATAAATTTTTGTCTTCCCGCCTTCCGAACAGGCCATAGACGTTGGTTTTTGACTACCTGACGTCTAATCGCCTGTGAATCAAGTGACCAACATTAATTACAATCAAGTAGACGTCGGCCTCCCATCACAACCGACGTCAAATGCGCAGGAGAAGTCTGTCTTCTTGCCTACCTCATTACATTGGACGTCAACTTACGATAGAGCTAACGCATACTACATAATAGACGTCTCATTACCTTAAAGCCGACGTCTAGGTTACCATCTTATTTACGATAATACCACCGATCATCATAAGACATCGGTGAAGCGCTAACAGACGTCTATAAACTTACGTTAAACAACGTTTTTTCACTAGTGTGTGAAATCTAAGAGTAATAAATGATCATCATAATCAAAATCATAGCATAATAATTTTATAAGGGTTAAAAGCTCTTTTTGGTCCCAGTTTTGGTTGGGAAAATTCGAAATGGTCCCCATGTTTTTTTTTG
>NC_028358.1:37855389-37886859 GCF_000741045.1 Vigna radiata var. radiata | reverse complement strand
ATTCCCAATTTGAACCCTCATCCCCCACTTCGCAAAACCCATACCTGCAAGGAAGAACAAAATCCCTAACCACTCGCAAAACAGAGAAGAACCAAGAATTTCCCAAATCAATTTTGAAACGAAAATCATACATTCCAATTTACAAAAACCAGATAACACAACAAAAACCCCTAAATCGAAACCCTCAATCGCTATGGTGGCAGCGCGAACTGGGAAGAAGATGATGGTGAAGGCGCGCGATGAAGATTGTGGTGCGTGGAGGTGGTCGCAGCCGCGTCATGGTAATGGTCTTCTGGGTTCCGTTTGCAGGTATGTGGTGATTGCGGTGGTGGTCTGAGGGTTTAGGTGTGGCGGCGCTAGGGTTAGATTTTTAGAAAGAAAGTAGGGTTTCTATTTTTGGTTGGGCTGAAGGTTGAAGAAGATGGTGATGTGGCTCTTTGTTTTGTAATGAATGAAAGTTGTTCAATCTAGTCCCCATTTCTGTTAATTATTTTCAAATATGGTCCCTATGATGATGACTGGTCTAGTCCACGTCAGAACATAAATGACAGTTCACCCTCTAATTGCACGTTTGGACATCTCACCGTTATCAATTTAGATGGAGTTAGTGAAAAGGACTTAATTGAACACGAAATACGTTCTTTGGGACTAAATTGAACACAAAAAAAACATGAGGACCATTTCGAATTTTCCCAACCAAAACTGGGACCAAAAAGAACTTTTAACCTTTTAAAAGCAACTTTGCAACGTCAATATATAATGTACTTTAACCATAAAATTCAAAACCCAGCGAATCCAAGTATTCATAAATAAAATATTAATATTAATTATATACAAATAGTTGTTCCAAATTCAAAATCTATAATAACAAGTTAATTTGTGATCCATAATCATCACAATTTTCTCAATTTTCAACTCGAGAATCAAAGTTCATACCAAATCTAAAATCAACTTAAAATATTAAACTTATCATTTTCTATTTATTTACTTTGGAAGCTCAGTTTTTCTATTTCTTAAAAATATATTCTTAAATAATTCATAGCCTAACTGAAATTGTAATTGTAATAAATAATTACGAAGGGCGAAGTAAGTAGCAATGTTGTACCAAACACTAGACATGGACATAGGCGGGTCCGTACCCGCACACCAAACACGATATCGAAGAGCGCAGGGTGGTGGGTAGGTGGTGGCCACTTGCATTTCTCACCTTTCATAATTACACCCATTGCCACCAAACCAAACCATACACCAACCTCCTTTTATCCTCAACTCAACAACCAAACTTGATAGGATCAAACCATATCACTGTGATTGCTTTTGTTCCTCATTCAATCTAATTCTCTGTGGCGTGTTACGAATTCCAGTTTCAATGGCGTCTTCTCTCTCCACCAAACCATTCTCAACCGACGCTCTCTCCGCCTTCGCTTCTCTCAACTCCGATCTCCGATCTCTCTCTCCCGGTTACCTCCGACTCTCGCTCCGTCCTCGTCTTCCCAAGAGACTCCGTCAGTCCTCTCTCTCTGTCCGTTAATAGTTTCATTTTCTACCAATCCTTAGTTTTGCGTTTTTTTTTCTTCGCTTATATTTCAGTTCTCGTTGTTTTACGTGATCACTCGGAGTTAATTTTCAGATAAATCAGCTACTAGAATCTGCTCCTCGTTTTTTCTTTCGTGTTTCTCTTTTCTGTTCGTTCATTTGCTTAGCTGCATCGATTTTATCTGCTGTATATTTCAAATCGTTAGCTGAATTCGTGCATCTAGGTTTCTGGTATCGGTTGTAACTTGTTGCAAGTAATGCGATGTGACATTGTTATTAAGTAATTCGTGTAAGAATTTCTGAACCAAATCGTTTTAAATGAAATTGGATGTCACACTTCTCAAATCTCCGTCGTTTGTCTTGCATACCTTTTGGTGCCGCTGCTATTTAACTTCTATGCTCACAGGTTAATGTAGGTGTAGTCTGAATTTTCTTTTGTTTTATATCTTCTTTTAGCTGCTAGGAACTAATATTTCTTAAACCATGTTTTTTTTTCGGTTTTCATTATAATTTCATATTCAATAAATAAGTAGGATTAGAGTATATGATAAATGCAACGAATTAAGGACATGGTTGGTTCCGATGCTAGTTACATTACAAGTTAAGAACTCTAGATGGGTTTTAACTTTCTTAGAGTGTTGACATATTACAGAGATACAGGCGGCTGGGAGTACATATGGGAATCACTTTCGTGTGACTACATACGGAGAATCTCATGGAGGAGGTGTTGGTTGTGTCATCGATGGATGTCCTCCTCGCATACCTCTTTCTGAAGCTGACATGCAAGTGGATCTTGATAGAAGGTACTCGTCTCTTAAATCATCTATTTATCTTCATCGAACCACTACACTTTGGTGTTTGAATTGAAAATCTGTGCTAAACTGCTAGTTAGGGAATATGACATTTATGAACGATAGGTAGTGATTGCTTCTGATGCAGCATCTCTTCAAAAAATAATTGCCTGATTTCTCATGTATAGGAGGCCTGGTCAGAGCCGGATTACTACTCCTAGAAAGGAGACTGATACATGTAAAATATTTTCAGGAGTCTACGAAGGTAAATATTTCTTCCGATTATTCTGAGCTTGGATTGTATGTTTCATGAAAAAAGGTTTGAAGTATAATCTGTTAATTGCAGGACTTACAACTGGCACTCCAATTCATGTATTTGTACCCAATACTGATCAAAGAGGAAATGTGAGTATCTAAAGCTATAGCTTGTTTATGACAAGCAAAGAAACTACTATCATAATTCAAGCTGATAAAATATTGTACTATGGGAAACTTTTTCAGGACTATAATGAGATGTCATTAGCTTACAGGCCTTCCCATGCAGATGCCACCTATGACATGAAGTATGGTGTCAGATCAGTTCAGGTGCTGACTTTTTTATTGTAATGAGTCCAACAATTTTTTTAATGGGATATGTATATGTAATAAGCTCATACATCTGAACTGTATTATGTTTAAGGGTGGTGGTAGATCTTCTGCAAGAGAAACAATTGGAAGGGTTGCTTCGGGTGCTATTGCTAAGAAAATCCTTAAAGATTTTTCTGGAACTGAGGTATGTTACTTGTCTCGTGAGTTTATTCTTCTTTGTGCTAGTTCTTTTTGTTTTCTGTTTTATAACTGGCCAAGAAGGATATATATTTTAACTTAAGTACATCTTAGCCTTTCTATATCCATGTTTGTATTGTGATGTTTACAAATTCACGGTTTTTGGTTATTTTATTTGCTTCTAGAACTGCATAAACAACATTTTGCTACAAGTTTTAGCCGTTAAAATTAATCATGATATAATAGCTCCAAAGTTAGAGGATGCACCCAGTGACCACCAAGACCCTTTCATATGAATTTAACCTTCTATGCAAAAATAAGCAGCATTCTATTTCTAAATTAGATTTATGCATAACGTGTCTTGGTGAGGCCTATTAGCTGCAGAAGTCATGTGTGCTAATCCTATTAAACACTGCTATTAAAGTGAAAGACCTGACTTTAAAGGACCTCTAGAGATGTAGATGAATGTGAAGAAGGAAGTTTTAATGATTTTGAGCTAGAAACCAAAAAGATTTAAAATAACACCAGAAGAATCCAGGGCTATCCCTTCCCCCTGGATCAGTTGTAGGTTCACTTAGAAGTATAAAGGATTTCTTCTGAAATGAAAGTTCCAACTTCCAAGTAAATTTGGACCCTGAGTGAAACAAAAGTTTTCAATGGTTATTTATGTACGGAATCCAGATGATAAAGGTGTTAAAAATCTCTACGAAGGAAACATTCCTCATCCAAAATTCCTTCTAAAACGCAATGACTATAATCTCCTAAATTTGAGGAAATGGTGATTACGAAACTTGAACCTAAGAAATAAATGTCTAAATGACTAGTGTGAGTTGCAATGATCACTGAGACGACATCCTATCCATCTTGATTTCTATGTCATTTTCATTGAGTGCACATATACTTGCCTGAGTTTGATGATTTTAAAGAAACATTACCCTGAGAAATGAACTTCCAGAGACTGACATGGATTGCATTGATCACTGAATTGGCATCCTATCCCTACTGAACACATGTAATGTCAGCTTGCATTTGTCTGTTATGGCCTAACTTTGCCAGATCAACCTCTGTATTCTGATTTTCTTTTTACAAAATGAAAATCTTTAGGCCCCAATGGATGGTTGATATAGATAAAATAATGTACATACATGTAACAAGTTTTATTTGCCAATTCCTTAAGAAACATTGTAGCTAAAGGTTCCTTATTTTTCAGATTCTTGCATATGTCTCTCAAGTTCATAAAGTTGTTCTTCCCGAGGACATTATTGATCATGACACTCTGATGCTTCATCAGGTATTAAAGTTAATATTCATTTATGCGTGTACTGGTGGCATAGTGCTTCCTTTGTAAAGCTGTTTGAAGTGAATGTCGTGTATTCTAAACATGCAGATTATTATCTGTTTTATTTTTTTTCTTTAACGGATTTTGAATATATCCGGCTATCAAATATTTTTATTGAGCCTGCTTATTGGCAATCGAATACATTTTGCAATTTATGTTTGTTGTTTAATTTAAACTGAAACTTCAACTTTCTGAGCATTAACCATAAATATTACCAAGGTAATGACTTTTACCATTACTAAGGAAATGGGTGATAAATACTTTTACCATCTCAAAGCCAAAGCTAAATTTCAGGTCAATAATATGCACATGCACATATATTGGTCTAGTAAACTTGATCTTACAACAGATTATAGAATACAATTGCATAATTAGTGCATGAATAGCTGATGATAAGTTATTGAGAGTTACATTTGAAATCTGTTTATTTTTAACTAATAACTAAGAAAGTATCATACGGTCCTGTAGGGATGGAATCTTCCAAATCGATTGCATATTGTTATATCTTATATCGAGAATACTTTTTGTTGATGTTGTTATCGTTATTATATTTTTGCAATTCTGGAGCCAAATTCGTGGATTGCCACTTTTATTGAACTGGTGCCATCATACTGTCCTGTTCAGAATGCTGTCCTCCCATTTAATTGCTTATTGTTATAACTTATATTGAGATACCTTTTATTGATGTAATTATCATTATTTCACTCTTGCAATTATGAAGCTAAATTCCTGGTTTTCCAATCTTTTTGGTAAAAATTTCAGATTGAGAGTAACATTGTTCGATGTCCGGACCCTGAATATGCAGAGAAGATGATAGCTGCAATTGATGCTGTGCGAGTGAGAGGTGATTCTATTGGTGGTGTTGTAACATGCATTGTTAGGAACTGTCCTCGTGTAAGTCTTTCCACCTGTCTATTAAGCTGAAAAAATTTGGCAAGATAGCAAGTAGAGATAAAAGCGATAACAACTGCAAAGGTTTTTATTAGTAACTCAGCTATCACATGGTTAGTTGGCTTTAAATGGAAATATAACTACATGTTTTTTCTTGCACGAATACAGTGTTGCTAAATATCGGGTTATAGTGATGCAATATTAGTGTCTTAGTGCTTTTGTTTAATGGTCTCTTTGTTTTTTTATGCTATTCATGTTTTTTCATTGTACTTATTAACTTGGGCTTCTTTACTTTTAAAATAAATCGGACATTAGCCTTTTCATTTCCAGGCCATGCAAACTTTGAGTATTATTCTATGACCTAAATTTCTTTCCTCTTAAACTTAGACATCAACCCTGCTCTTTCAAAACTCAAAACACTCGAACATTTTCTTTCAGTCTGGCAACACCTCAGTTTTTACTGGTAACAATACTCTTTTTTAAATGTTTGTTTTCTCCTTTCTTAAATCTTCCCCTTCTTTCTTTAATCTCTCCCTTCTTTTTCTTTTCTCCTTTTTTAACCGTGTCTTCTTCCAAATTTGAAGTTTTGTTTTTCTTTTTCCTCTTCTTATTCTCTCTTATACAAAAAATGTACCCATTATGTGATTTCTGCTATTTGCCCGTGACGCAATCCACTGTATGACAGTGGATTTTAAGCTTTTCACAATTTTCTATTGACAACTCTGCTTAATTATGTTTTTCTTCTTAAAGGAGTAATTCCAAATAAACTCATGTTAGGCATTACTATGAACTTTAATATCTTAACTATGATGATATTATAAAATCCATCAATCATTTGGTATCACATGAAAATTTATTAAAAAAAAGAAAAATGAATGAATACAAAGCCTTAATCAATTTTGGTTTTGCTTCATTTCCTTGGTTAAATCCCTGATTTGGTTTGAAATACATGTTTTTAGTCCCTGTCATTCCATTTGCTTTGTTAAGTGATGCTGAGGCATAATCAAGTTGTGCAACATGTCAATGATCCGTTTGTCATTTCATATCATCACTTTAAGGGAGTAATTCTAATGATAGGTACTAAATGTGTATTTCAACAAAATCTGGGTCAAATGGTAATCATCTTTTAGGTAGCAAAACCAACGTATATTAATTTTCTGGGAAGATATGAGGTATTTAAGCCTTTTTTTTTTTCTCTTCTAAGAATATTTCTAACTTCTCTGTTGTAAGAATATTTCTACTTTAAGCTTTAACCCTACCTACCTGTAGCAGTGCCTATCCTAATGATAATAAATTAATCTGATAAACATACCTGACGTGAAATCTTGTGCAGAAAATGGTAGAAATTTTTCCATTATTAGACTCTGAAAAGTTTTACTCTTTAGTCATCTACGAGTTTCAGAACTTCCTTCCTTGCATAGTATAATTTGCTTTTACAAAAATTAAGTTGTAGCTCACGTTCATAAATATCAGATTGCTCCAAGGTATTTTGACCCGGTTGTACAATAATTTAATATTTAGCGTGAGAGAGAACACTCTGCTTTGGAACCATGCTTTTTGTTTTGCAACTTTGATCTTCCTTAATATCTTGTAAGGCACCTCTTAGTTCTCATCCTAACACCTCCTAATTTTATTTATATTATTAGGTTTTTTCTATTACTTTTCCACTTGGAATAAACATGACCTTATTATTTCTCAGGGTCTTGGTTCACCAGTGTTTGACAAACTTGAGGCGGAGTTGGCTAAAGCTGTTATGTCTTTGCCTGCAACCAAGGGCTTTCAGTTCGGTTCTGGGTTTGCAGGTAACTGAAACTTGCTGTATTGTTGGTACCAATTAAACAACGTCGTTTCTTTGATAACTTGTGTCCGAGGTGTGTTCTGATGGCTTAATGAAATCCTTATAGGCACCTTTTTGACTGGGAGTGAACACAATGATGAGTTCTATATAGATGAACATGGAAGGACAAGAACAAGAACAAATCGTTCTGGTGGGATACAGGTATTTGTGCTGTTCTATAATTACTAATTAGTTGTTTCTAGATGTGCACGATGATGGTCATGTGTCTATATTTGTTTTACTTAAATTATCTGTATTGACAATCAGGGTGGAATTTCCAATGGGGAAATCATTAATATGAGAGTAGCTTTCAAGCCAACAGCGACTATTACAGTAAGTTTAATCTGTTCTTTTTCTATCTTCATCACTGTTCCATTCTTCCATTGAACACACACACTAGCCAATCTGATATGTCCGCGATATCTTTCACAGCAATTTTTCTTGTTAGATTATCTAGGATATTCTAAGTAACTTTAGTTTTAAGAGTGATTTTTGTATTTCATTATTTTTGTATTACCATGTGTATTTCATATTAATTGAACATGGTGTTACACTTTTGCAGAAGAAGCAACATACTGTGACTCGGGATAAAAAGGAAATAGAGCTGTTAGCCCGTGGTCGCCATGATCCTTGTGTTGTCCCAAGAGGTTGATAACCCTGCTTTTTTAGTTAGAATGCTGTTTGTATCATCTTTAATTCATTTTGGTAACTTCATCTCAAATATAATTCATCTAAGTTACTGAGAGGACAATCTTTAGAACTATTAACATTGAACTGAGGGGGTTACATGACAACTTTTCCTTAAAAAACATCTAAATTTAATGTCAGAAAGAAAGGACGATTGAGTATTATGTGTGTGCATGATTTTCAATCATGACAACATTTCAAGTTTTTAAATCTTGCTTGAATTTTAATGCTTAGAAAATAAAATCTCTGAAAATTTTGTTGGATTGGGCTTGCAGCTGTACCCATGGTAGAGGCAGTGGTAGCTTTGGTTCTTGTGGACCAGTTGATGGCACAATATGCTCAGTGTAATCTGTTTCCCGTAAACTCAGATTTGCAAGAACCCTTGGTGCCCGTTTTAGAGTCAGAAGAGGTACTATTCTGAAGAATATGAAGCGGGTACATAAATCAGTATTTGTCTGCCTTCTGGCTATAGTGTTTAGTTGACGATTAATTCATTTTGATGAAAGTTATAGTTTCCTCTTTCGAGGATCCGTCTCCTAGTCTGCATGTTCACCTTCTGACAGCTATTTTGGCGAATGGAATCTATCTTCTTGTATTAGTGTAAGTTAATCTGTGTTTCTTTTTATTTTCTCTTTTTTTCATTTCGAGGGTAACATCGTTTCTAGAAAACCTGGTCGCAAAAGCACCGAGATGTATCCTTAAAGTGAATTGGAATTATATACTGAGAAATGTAACAGTTTTTGGTCTAGCAAGTGTTGCTATGCATTTCAATAAATGAAAGCTTTGGGAAGTTTAGCTGGCTGTTCATAATATATTATGCATTGTGATTGCGAATTACAATGTCAATTCTGTACTTTTATGCGTTACTTTTTGCTTGTTAATATGTTACTTGACAATTTTATGGCGAAATTTTACAGCAGCGGTGACAGATTCCTTAACTTGTTAAAATATAATCTGGATACAATACTTCTTATTTGGTAGGTAAGAAGTAGAAATTCACCGTAAGTGCGTACCACTACAAATTACTACACTAAATCATAAAATATCACAATATATAGTTTACTCAAATTTACAAAACGTGGCCTTTTTCATTCACGCTGTTTGGAACATGAATAGTGGAAACAGAGGGTTTCGGTCATTCTTTTTGAATCCATACATATATTTTCACATTGCAGGTCTCTTTTAATTCTTTTTTTCACTAAGAACAATTTTTAAAAATGAAATAATAGCTAATGTAGGAAGGAAATTATTTAATATTTTGAAATGATCATTCTGAAATGTAGACAAAATTATTTTCTAACAACCAAAAGTCTTTTTAAAAGAAAATAATAATAATGACATTTTAGCCATGAATTATTTCAATACAGATAAAACGGAGGTAGAGATATCTTTCAGGGAGGGGTAGGGTGATGTTCACAGCTTTTTGGTAAGAAAGTTTGCAAGATATTTTTAGTGATTTTTTTTTTTTTAAATAGTAGTTAACGGTGCTTGGAAATTAAAAGTGAAATAGGATATAGTGTAGTTTTATCCACAGAGAGAGGGAAACATATACTTTTAATATGTAAAGGACAATTTAATAGATCTTTAAAAAATAAAGTGTATTTTTACTCTTTTAAACATCATGAAAATTTTAAATTGAATGAATGATCTACGTAAGCCTCATCCATTTTGTTTCTTAACAAAGGAGCACGAACAATATTAGAAATCCAATCATGGTTAGTAAAGGTAAATTGAGAACGCAACCCAACTTAATAAAAAATTATTTTATCATGGACTTAAGTTAAACCAAATATGTAAGTTTATTTTTTATCGTCTGAAAATCGATAATAATAATAATATTTAAAACATTTAATAGTTATGCACTATTATTATAAAACTTTCGTAGTATTAGCTAACAAAATTAATTTAACAAGATTTCTAAGATAAATAATTGTAAAAATTAAAAATCAGCGCTTATGAGTACATATTATTTATTCTTTTTTCACATTTTGAAATTCTTCAAAGATTCGTGGGAATTTGAAGACAGAGAATGGGAGAATATCCTAATTTCATAATGAATCTATGAGATCACATACAAGTGTCTTAGTCAAATAATAAATAATTAGTATTAATCATTTGGGTTAAAATTTGATTAAGACTTAAGTATTCAAACTTTGTCAATCCCGAAAGGTAAGCCAATGTAATATAGCATAGGTTGTTAAAGTATCTTATAGTTGGTTTGTCTTTAATTAGATATCATCATATTTGAATCTTTTTGTCGCAAAGTGATATCCACTTTATAATGAAAGGGTAATTTTAAATTTTAAGTATTTCTAAAATTTCATAACTAAATAATTTATATAATGATAAAATAAGTATTTTTACTTTTTTCTCAAAAATAAAAGGAATAAGTTATGAAAACTTCTGTCTGATTGATGAATTTTAAGAAAATAATTTACTTTCAAAAGTAATTTAAAATATTTTACAGTAAAGTATATTATTTGAATAAACATTTTGAAAGAAATTAAAATATTAGTTAAGAATTTATGAGGGTGGTTTTACTATGTATAATTGGATAATTTTAAATTTCATCAAAAAAAAAAAAAAACACAAAATTATCTATATTTTGTCTTGTTTTAATTATTCTATTGTCTCTTCAAGTTTATTTTGATTTAGTAGACTCAATTAATGTTTAAATATCACCAATTTAATATTATTATTTTTAACTAATCTTTTAGTTTAAAATAAAAGTAATTATTTTTTATCATTATTTTCAAAGTTCTTTTTTTATATAGATAGGTGTTAACGTTAATTAGATTTTATTTTATCATTAATCTTAAGTTTTATTAATGTAAAACATAATTATTTTAGTTAACACTAACAATGTTATTTTTAATTGATGTTATTTAAAATTATTTTTTATCTGTATAATAAAAACAAATAAGTTATGATTACTTTTATTTTATCCATATTAATTAAATCTATCGATCAATATTGATATGATTTCTTTTAATGTTAATTATAATCTTTATTAATATCAATAAGATTTTTTTTGTATTTCATATAACAACTTTTTTGTCAAATAATAGGTATGAATTAATATTTATTTAATATTTCAGATATTATTATTTTTATAGAAATATCAATTCATTTTTTTATTTAAAGTTTATAATAATTACTTTTTATCTATATGTACATAATAATAATTTTTATATTTAGTAATAATTTAAAATAATGTCACATTAAACGTGTTAGTTTTATTGTAAATGAAACACATATGTAATATGTGGTACGTGATAGATGTTTTTAAATAAGGATTATTGCAAAAATATAACATCAAATAAGATATGAGTTCAATTTTTATATAAAGAGTTGACTTTATTTTTAATTTAAATTTTAAAATAATAAGTTTATAAATATTTTTAAAATTTAAATTTTTATAAATTTTATTATCTTTATTCAAGACTTAAATTCACATACCTTTTAGCATTTGTGTTGAACACGTTGATATTTTATAAACTCATTCTATACCACAAGCCTTTAGGATCATAATTATGAAAAAACCCAAAGACAATACTTAATAATGATATTCATGTCAAAATTTATATATCAATCTTAAAAAAATTCTTATAGTAAAAAAAACCATTACTCCTTTTTAAATTTTAATTAAAAACCAATTCTCAACTATCATGAACTCTTTAAAATTTGAATTATTGCGCAATCAAATCTCTTAAAAAGTATAAAACGAATAAGAATTATAAAGCTTAATTAAAGAAATCTAATTAAAACCTAAAAAGAAATACTAAAAAAAATTGAATATCCTAGATAAGTTTTCTAAACTCTTAACTATAAGAAATATAAATTCTGCAAATTTAAGATTTTTAAAATTTACAGAATTTTTTATTAAAAAAATTAAACAGATTATAAAATAAAAATCTGCTTAAGATGTGTGCCATTTGGTTTCGGGTTGTGTGTCTAAAGCTCCCCACACCTTATCCCTTACATACATGTGTTGTGCAACATTGAATTTTAATATGTTAAATATGCTAAAATAAACATCATGAAACAAATAATTCAGGATAAAAAATATTATTATAATCATCCAAAATATAACTATAATATTATTGTACAGATATTTTATATAATTAAGAGAAACTATGACAAGAGTAAAAAATTTAAAATCTTTCAAGAGACTAAATTTAAAGAAATTAGACATTAATAATTAAGGTAATAATCGCAAGAGAATAAAATAAGACAAGACAAAACAAAATAACATATAATAAGTATTTCATATAATGGAAATTGAGTTGTATTTTATAAAAGTCATACATAAAAACAATCATATCATAATTAAAGACTTTAAACAATACTCAATTATCCAGATACATATATTGATATCAAACTCTGATAAGTTATACATTTGTGATTGTCTCTATTGATTTACATAGTGGTTGCTAATAAATTTCATCCTATCACACACAATATTAATTCATTATTATCTTTAGTCAAGGTAAAACTCATATATTAAGATTTTCTATTTCTCTCACCACATACCCTATTTTTCACCATATAAATTTATACAGTTATTAAAATGTTAGAAAATTTCTAATATTAAATTCTTATATCAATGTATACATTAAGAAAACTCAATCATAATCCTTCTTGGATTAGTATCATCCATTCTTATACAAATCAAATACACAAAATTTATCTTAATAACTTATAAGATTACATTAAAGACTCAATAGTCATTTAACATTGAAATGAATAAATACTTACTAGTCTTGTTTAGTGAGATATCACTCACTCAATGAGTACTATTAAAGATCCACTCATCCAACAATCAGAAATATCACTTGAAAACACTAATACTATATCTCACAATAATTATGTATCTAAAATCACTATTTAATATGAAAAAATAATGTAGGTTCTTTTTAATATTTATTGTTTAATAAACATGATGTTTGTTTTCTACTAATTCTCCTAGCATTTTTAATTATTGGAGAAAAATTTACTGAACACTTAAATTTGTGTACTCTTATCCTATATCATACTTAATAAAAAATAATTTTAATTTTATAGGTGATTTTTCTTAAATTGTTGTATGTTTTAAAATAAAAATATGATATTATTGGTGTTAGATAAGTGTGCACTTGAATTATTGTTTGTCCACCCTTAATTATAATAATAAAAGCTAAATATATCAAAGGTTATTTTTTATAAAGATAAAAATCATATAAAATTAATATATTATTATTATTATTTTATAAAGGAGTTTAGGATACGCATATTAAATATTATTATATTGTTTTTTCTTCCGTCTTAAAACATTCTCTTCTTTTTTCTTTAATTAATTACTTTTTTTTTTGGAAGTATAAACACTTAAAAAGAACATAGTTAATCTTAAAGGAATATCTCCAAAATCTATCCAAACAATGTATCAGTCATTATCTTTGAATCGCATTCAGCAATCGATGATAACTAACGACCAATAATGTTTATCAAAAGAAATAGACATAATAAAGAAATTAAATAAAATTGAATTCCTTCACAAATATAATTGCTTGAAACTGTAGTTTTTGTTTCTATCCACAATGATGACTCGTCTAGACGACAGCTTATAGTTTGTGATATGTCGTATTTGCATGATTTGACTTTAATACACATTTGAACTACTTTACTTTATCATAATCTCTTTTAATCTTTAATAATAATATTCTTGCTAAATTTCTGTTAGTTCCTTGTTTGATCGACTTTAGATTGCTATTTTCACCGTATACTGTGTTTATCTTTTTGGAACTTTATCAAATTCTTCATTAAATAATTTAGTCACGTGTCACATTTCAATCATTAATGTTTATTTTTTTAACTAATCTGGTCGGTGAAACTGAAGGATCTGCATGGAATATATGATTAGATATGCCTAATGACAGCTTTATTTATTTAGTGAAATTATATAACTATTTTATTTTATTTATTAAAATTATCTATAATTTAACCATTCCTTTCTCAATGCTTAGGTTAATGGGACCTTTCTTTTCATTAAAATAAGACCAAAACAATTTATTTTATAAAAGTAAATGTAAATAAATAACCTTCCAAAAGCTTATCAAACAAAAATAACCCCCAATGTTCTTTTCTTAAGAGATATATATTTATTATTAGCTGTTTTATCATTTCAATCTATTAAATTATAAATTAATTTTATTCTTACTATAATGTAACCAATCATGTTGCCATTATCGAAAATGATAACACTTACCTGTCTTGGTATTATTAGCTGAGTGTCAGCGTAAGAGATGTTTGTAAATTATTAATTATCATGATCTTTTAAATAAGATTATTAAAATTAATTATTGAAAGCATAAACTTGAAGTTTAATAAAAGAATCACTTACTAAAATATTAGTATAATTAAAATTAGTTTCTGTAAAGAGTTATTTCAAATGAGTTGTACACGAGAGTAGAAATTTAAGTAAAGTAATTTTTTTATTCAATTTGATAAATCTAAATAAAGAAACATAGATTTATAAAATAAACAAACATATGTAAGGTGATGCGCGTTTTTTCATATACTTTTTAAAAAACAAACATGTACTAATGTCAGGATTATTATGTTTAGTAACAAATTAGGACAACCAGGTGTTAGGCACATCTTAATTAGTATGAACAAACGCATGTACATAACTAATCATATAGTTTAAATTCTACACTTATTCACCAACAAATCAACAAGTGCCTAATGCAAGTCCTTCAACATTATAGTATTATTTAGTTAATTTGGTCCTTGCCTGTTAATGAAAAAGAAGAGACTCTAATAATTATTATTGGTAAATTAATTAAGCAGCTTAGCAATGGAGGTAGCCATCATTCTCATTCCAATTCATAGTGGCATGTGTTAGGAAAAAGATGCAATTCATGATGAAGTTGAAGTCTGTGATAATAAACCCAAATAAGAAGTTCTTGTGTACACGGCACTTAAACAGGGACTTAATTAATCTCTCACATTATAATATAAATTCTTATTATTTTTTGTGTCATCACTTTCAGTTAGCAGTCCTTCTAATCCAATAGCAACAGCTACGGCCACATACGATTGATCATGATTACCTTTTTCATTGTGTTTCAGTTCACACATGATGATGACTCAAGAGAAAAAGAAAAAGAAGAAGCTAGACCAAGCAATTAGTGACGTAAACTATATATTATTTTTATGATTTAGTGGAATTTGTCATGATCATTGTGATGATTTTCAGTGTTATTATAATGTAATTATTTTAATAGAATTTAGTAGAAAGTCGTATTTTTGGGCCCATTAATAATGAAAACGGGTGAGAAGAAAAAAGGGAAAATGGCCAATAATTTGGAATAGTATAAGAAAGATTCCATTATGAAGTTTGGTGATCCATAACATAAAGACCAGAATAGTATTAAATTTAAACGATACCATATGCCAAATTAGCCAAATTAAAGATAAGTAGCAAACAAAAAAAAAGATGAAGATTATATATTAGTAGGTTATGAAGACAAATGGGATGTAGACGGAAAAGATGAATAGCCAGAATGAAGATGACAAAAAGTAACGTACCCACTATTATTTTTCTTCAAACAACGACTCTGCACCAGCTACGACAATCACTTTAAAACTCACTTATTTTATCAAAGGATTGCACTTTCTTTTAGCTATTTTCCAAACAGGGAATTAAGTAAGAACTCCACCAATAAATATACTTTATTTTTCTAAGGGTAATGATACATAGACAACATTTTTTTGACAATATTTGAACATAATCATATGTGTCATTGTGTGATTGGTCCAAATGACACAATGACACCACCATGGACCAATCACACAATGACACGATGATATTGAAATGTTATCAAGAAAATGTTGTTTAAGTATCTTTATCCTTTTTCTAATAATTATGAACAATATTCTTGAGGCCGTAGAAAGCTTATATAATGTTCTTTATATGTTTGGTTTGGCCAAATGCAGGGTATCTTTGAGATTGAACAGTGGAAAAGATGGAGAAAGCATCGTACTAATAATGAGACGCTAAATGTGATCAAAGGAAGACAAAAATGTCAAAAAAAGCAAGAATTCACAAAAATCCATGAATTTTATCTTTATGTCTGTTTGATTAGAAGATGGGAATTTAATTAGGTGGGAAAAAAAGTATCTTTCTGAAAGATAGGACGGAAAGGATGAAACAGTAGTGGTGTAGGATTTTGATGAATGATCACTTAAAAAAAAAAAACTGTTGAATAGTTGGTGTAAAACACTGTCAACGTTAACTTTTTCACTGGAATAGTAGAACATATTTCTTGTCTCCTCATGCATGTGAAACAATGGTAGGGTCATGTTTTGGTCTTTTAGACCACCTTATTACATGGATTCTTATTAGAGAGTTAAATCATTCATGATAACGACACATGCATTGGTTATTGTCTTTTTCTTTGTAAGAACTTAGAATTTGTGTTTTAAGTAATTAACTATATATACAAATGGCATTCATGGATCATTATCAAATCCTGAACTCTCTCATATGGTTACTAAATTCAAACACTCTCAAAGCATAAAGCAAAATTGTAAACAAATCAAAAAGACCCAACAACAAGTCCCTAAAAGTTAAAAAAGGTAGGGTAGGTTACCCTCAATTACGGAGAATCAAAACTAATGCCCACCAGATCTTATGCTTTCACTTCTTTTTTCTTATCTGTTAGGCTTTCTATACTGTTGCTCCATTCATATGTATATTCAAATATTTTACATTTTATACTTTAAATATAATATTCTTTATCTAATTTACATATTTCTGTTGAACTTTGAGCATTCTATTTTTTAATTTATTTTTAAAAAAATTACCTGAATTATGCACTGTTTATACAAGTGAAAAATCCAAGGAAGCGTGCAAGAAATTTAGAGGATTTGATACGAAGATTGAATAGTCATTCAAAAAGTTTTATGCCGACTGCCATGTTATGACTACTGAATTTTGTCAATATATGACTAAAAAGAATAACGAAAATGATGTGCTCTTTTATGATAATTAATAGAAAAAAATGTGTGTTCTTTTCAGGAAAGGTAGAAATATGTATACTTTTAATGAAATGGGGGAAATAACAATTTTAGTGTAATGAATATGTATATATATCTACACTTTCAATTAAGTAAAAATAATAACTTATATAGTTTTATTTTGTAAACAGATAAGTCTTATTTAATTTATTTTCTTCATATAATTATTCATTGATTTCAAGATAAAATTGGTCAAATAAAACATTACTCATTTTTTATTTTATATTTAATTTATAAACGTTAAAAGAGTTGTCCGGATAATAGATAATAGGATCAATATTATATCCTGCTACAATAAACTGTTTATTGCAGTTACAATAAGGAAAATTCAAAGTTAAATGGCATTAGGATAAAGTAATCTGATTTTTTATTTTTCTTTCACCTCCATTACAATAACTGTATATGTTGTCTTTTGCATCTTATAAATCATATCCACGTGGTTAATGTCATTGTTTCTATTATTATATTTCATTTATCACATTGTCATCTTATTTTTGTTATTCCATTTTTATTGTTGTCATCAATATTACAGTTGATTTCATTATTTTATTAATTTTGTGATTATTATTACCACATCCTATTAAAATATGATTTGTTATCATAATACAAGTAAACAATAAATAGTTAATGTTTATACTATTGTTACTCTATGTTAGTTTTATAACACGTGATATTATGACGATGATGTTGAATGAGTTTGTTGGTCTGCTTAGAAGCGGATAGAACCGTACCGCATGACTTCACAGCATGCGCATGGATTAGAGCGCCCTCAATTTTTCATTAGTTGTTATTCCCTCCGGTTAGGTTAGGTTACACAACACAGACAATGCAAACAGCTCCCAGAATAACGGCTACTTCTCCTATAACTACCACTTCACACAGACACCAACGTAGCCATTTCAGTTTTCCAAACTTAAAACTAAAACTCATTCATAATTTATATTCTTACAAGATAAAATCTAGTAATTTACACAATCATGCTTTTAGATTGTTAAAAAAGAAAACCTTACAAGGAATGATGAGGCCATGATTTAAATTAAAAAATAAATAAAAGTTTGCAAATTTTATGATGGCCTAAATATACTTTTAGTTGTTAAGTTTATTTATTTTGGTCTATGTTTTAGTGACGGGTTATATTAATCATATTTAATTAAGCAAAGAAATCAATAACCGATTCGATGTAGACAAATCAATATTGATAAATCTATAATAACAATAAAGTGTAATTTGTGAATGATAATGAAATCCTTGATGTCACGTTAGAATAGTAATCATCCAAAACTGTTATCATCAATCAGAAGATGACATAATTTTAATTTCATAATCAACATTAAATCCGATAGTAGCAAGCTGTGAAAATAAGAAGCTTGAGAAGAAAAAATAATCTGCGGTGAGACATTTGAAATTTAAAATAACAATGTAGCCCACCACCTTCATAGTGATGAAACATTTTTAAATATAAGAGATTTACAAAACATAATTGAATAAAAAAGGAAAGTAGAATGGAAGAATGTGAGGGAATTTTGATTTTTAAAATAAAAAATTCACACTCGATTCATGTTTGACCCTAAAAAGCTTAAACTCAGACACTTGGCTTTTTCTTTCTTGGTTTCTTACCCTAATAGAAAGGTAGAGTGGACACCACAATGTCTGCCTTCCAGAGAGCAAAGTATCCCACAAAGATTTTCCACCCTTTTTACACCACTTGTCCTTTTCACTCGACTCCCTAACCTTCTTTGTCTAATCCTCAAAAGTAAAGCTGCTATACTACTACTACTATCTGCTCTTTTCTTTTCTTTTCTTTTTTTAATTTTTTTCCCTTCCTCCTCCTCCTCCTGCTTCCTCCTGTATCAGTTTTTCCCTGCAACAAATCAAACCGCACGTCAAAATCTTTTACATACAATTCGCATCAGATACAACAAGGATTTTGCAATTCACATGGTGAAAATAATCATATTGCTTCTAACTTCAATTTCGTAGAATCCCATTGGCCATTGGGGTTGGCAAACATAATCATTCCAGAGTTTGAAAGGAAAATGTCTGGATTTTTTAGCATCTATTGAACATTCTCCCTTTATAGGGGACATGTGACCAGTGACCGAATAGCGAATACCTTTTGTTCAGTTATTTTCTTTTTTTAAAAGAAGATCTGTTCGAGTGCTCATGCCTGGTAATGTTGTCTCCATTTCATTGCTCCCCTATCCCCGAATCTTACAAACCAACCTATTTCTCTTTGACTGCCCAAATGTTCTTTATTTGGTCAAAATTATGTAAAAAAGTTAATTTCCCATACGAACCCCAGAAACACACTCCATTAAAGTAACTTGAAAAAATGAATTAGGCCGGGTCATTTATTCCATGGCATAGAAAACTACCTCTTTGGTTGGAAAAGATATAGAACATATGTCATATGCAATCAAATACATGGATAGAAGGAGGGAGGAAACAAGAAACGACAAACCTCAGGAAAAAGAGGAACCTACTTCATTAGGGTATGACCTACAACTAGTGAAAATCAGAATTTGAATAAAATTACCTGAATGCCCTCTACACGCAGTTAGCTAGCTAGTTAAGGATCTCCATACTTAATTTGATTTACCCTGAAGCACTAAGTTAATAGTCAACCACCCCACCCAAACCGCCCTTGGCATGATGACATGAGAAGCACCTTTTCAGGACTACGGAAATACTTTTAAGGGTGTCCCGCCATGATCTCATTCTTTTATGATCAAAATACCCTATTAACATCTTCCAAGTTCCCATCCTGCTTTTCCCCTTTTGAAATAAATTGACCACAATGCCCTTTCCCGATACTAACAACGAGTGTCGGTGGCCCGACATCACCTATGTTCTTTCATCTTCCTTCTATACGACATATTGCCTGTTATAAGATTTGATAATATATACTGAGCTAATAAGGACACAGCTTAGACAAGTTCACGTCCACGCATACACACAAGCTGACAAATTCAGCACCTGTTCTTGATAACAATTCAATGTTAGTCAATGAAATTCAATTGGGGTAGTTAGGATGAACCTGTATCATATTTCACTACAAGACATCCACAGGTAGGTGATCCTCCCCCACCAATTAATTTTACAAATACTATGTTCAGCAAGATAACAGCCAAAAAAAAAAAGGAAGGGGTTCATTCGGAGAACAAGCTTTCAAGTTAGCTAACAAAATGACCGAACAGGAAAAAGAATTTAACAATGTTATGCTGTCATACCATGGACATAATAAATGCTGGCGTGATTTTGATTAAATGGACAATGTAATGTCGGGCATGTTTTATTCAGTAAAAGTGAAAACAAAAACACCTGAATAATAGTGTTTAATCGGCACCATTATTTTAATTAGGATGCCTTCCCTATGGTAATTTATTCAGCGGGTCCCCAAAAACTCTTTGTTTGAAAGGATGTCAATAAATCATTGAGGTAAACACAAAACAAAACAGGAAAGAGCGGTTACCTTTTTCTTTAGGTAGAATCTTTGTAGTGTTGGGCATGGCCTAAGTCGCTTTTGGGGTAGCTTGCTTGAAAGCAACAGTGGGAGCTATTCTGCAGCTCCTCCTCTGATGCTCCTGGACAAGTTCTCCGGCAAACCAGTCAAGTTTCTCGAAGTTACTCTGTTCCCCAATTCTCTTTCCTCCAAACAGCACCGACTCTACATTCTCCTGCTTCAACATCTCCTCTGCTATTCCAACCAGCATCTTTACGTTGCCGGGACTTGAATCTGTATCCACATTGGGTCCACAACGCCCCATGCTCGACCCATTTGCCTGTCACATAACAATCCATCAGAACATCCATCATCGTGTAAAACTGAAATATACCCTGCTAAATATTACATTCATTTCTACATCATGGACGGTGTCAGTAAGATTTCAATGCCACACTCAAATGAAAAGGACAAAATGAACGACCATAAAGGAAATTAAATAAAAAACTTTTGGTGATCACAATCCCAACCAATATGGAATGGGCTTTTATTAATAGTTGTGACTAAACTTAAAAAGGTTTTCTACTTCACACGACACGGCTCTATTTAAGGAAGAGTCTGATTTGGGCATTCCTTCAATGAATCCAAGTGACAAAATGCAATGTGTATGAATTTCATGAGCAAATCCAAGTTGCTCGAGAATGGGAAGGTTTCCTTAACATGGAAACAGAGATAAAAATGAACAAAAAGCACAACATTAATTAATACCCATCCATCAATAGATATCCCATAACAAGTCCAAATCCAGCTATGCTGTCCCATACATACTCATCAACTTGCTACATCCAGACAACACACAACAGATCCCCTACGGAAACCCCACACCCCCTACCCTCCGGCTGGTGTGAAATTGACTCCATTTAATACACCATTGACGTTGATGGAGCTCACAAACTCAACCAGTTACCGGAAAATAGAAAAATAAATTGACACCCATTAACAGTTTCCATTTCCATTTATTCAAATTATTCAAAGCCTAATTGTGACATTTAGACAATTCACATTTTGACTAAGCACAAAATTCACTAACTGACCCCACCAAAAAATATTCAAAATTCAAAATTAAAAAAAATACCTGAATGCGGACATAATTCGTGCTGCGGCTATGACCAAAGGCCATGGCCACGGCTTGGTCGACCAGGTCCGACGACCCGTCGCCAGAAATGCGGGCCATGGGCCGGGCCCAATCCTTGGCCTTCCAGCGTTTGACGCGGTCAAAGTCGTAACTCACCTCCATTAGTTGACCCGTTCCGAGGGACAGAACCAGAAGGTCCTCCACGCCGCGCACGAACGGAAACTCTTGCTTGTTGTGTAGCACGTGCGTGATTGCCGCGCCCGTTGGGTTACTCATCGCCAACCCTCCGTCCACCGCCACGCACTTTGTCTGACCGTCCACGGAACGCATCTGAACCGGTTCAAACAAACCGGGTTCGGCCGAGGTCGCTCGACACACCTCCCACAACCGAAAATCGAAGCTATCCGTTTCCAACGCGTCCGCACGTGAGAACAAAAACGGCGCCGTACTTGATAAGTCGTAGCACGGAATCAATACCGGTTTTATCGTGTCCTTCAGCGTCAAACTCCCACCCTTCTCTGCCGTGAACGCTTCTTTCACAGCCTTCTCCAAACCAGCCGTCGCCGTCGTCACTGAACTTGACCCGCCGGAAAGCAACCTCTTCAGGAACCCACCCCCGCTACCCGCGCGGTAGAACTTGCTTCCTTTCTCCGCGAGAAACCGCCATGTGTCCTCGGCGGCGAAAATCGGCCGCTGGTGGTCCTTCGTTGCGAAGAGCATCGCCGTGAAGATGCCACCTACTCCGGCGCCAGCGGCAACGTCGAAGTAGTCCGCGATGGTGGCGTTCTGGTCGCCTGATTTTTTCTTCAGCGCTGATTCCAGGTAGGCCAGAGCTTTTCCGGCGAGAATCCCGCGCATGCCGCCTCCGTCGATGGCGAGAATGCATATCTTTCCGCGCTGGTTCTTGACGGAAGAGACGCCGTCCACAGCGGTGACGTTCGGGGGGGTCTCAGATTCCGGCTTGGGAGGTATTTGTTTGGGAAACCAGAGCTTGGGATCGTCGTAGCCGAAGAGGAACTTGCTTTCGAGAATGGAGAAGATTTCGTAGCTAAGCTTATCCGTCTCAATGCTCGGTTCTTGCATTTCCAACTCATTAGCGCAATCCATTTTTGTCTTTGTCTTCCTTCAAATTTTTACAGAATTTTTTTTTCTCGAAATATTTTACGAAACAAACGAAACGCTTTTTCTTTTGATTTCCGTCTCAAAACAGCACAAGGAGGTTCGCCAGCATGGTTTTTAAAACTTCTTGCGCGTCTATTGCATGCAATTAAATCTGCGTGTAGAAAAAAATTCACCTGGGAAACCTGTAAAAGAAATAAAGAGGAAAATGAAATTTATTCTAGAAGGGAGGGGGTTTGTGCATTGAAGATTCGAAGGCGTGCTACGAATTAGAACATTCCAAAAACACATACCTCATTTGACAAGAATGCTGAACCAACCAAGATGACAATTGGAAAACAACATTTTTGATTTCGCAATCGGTCTGCTGATGTTCCTTCTCCAAGCGCCCCAAACGCAAATTATATTATTTGTCTGAGCACTAAAAACTGCAACACTCGCTATCAGTGAGAAACTGAAACTGAAACTCCAAGTGAGAGTAATGATTCCGTGGTACAAAAAGTATGGGTTTTTTGGCTAAAGCGTAAAGGGGCTCCTTCTTTCCCAGTGTATGAGCAGCAGGTGCAGTTGGGTCTGCGTTTCTCTGGGTTTCTTTTGCCCAAAGTAGCTAAGCTAGCTCCTCTATGTAAACATCAAGTGGAACCAACAAACCAACCAACCAACAAGCACCGAACAAAAACCAGAAAATGCCAAATCACCACAGCTGCACCACCATATCTATATCTATATCTGTATACTCCCACACATATATATACCCATTCATTCTTTCACCTTTTTTATCCTTTTACCATCACAACTATTCACTGTTCTTTAGGCTTCTACAGTTTAGCCTTTCTGGTCATGGAAAAAACAAATACAAATAATAAGAAACGAGAAAGAGAAAGGAAGAGAGAGAGAGATAGGTAGTGTTTGTGTTTGTGGCCTCCTCAACTCAACTATAGAGAAGTAGAGAAGTGGGACAGGTGATGGGTCCCAGAGTAGGAATTGTGTTGGAGCAATTGAGCGTCATCACCAATGAGCCACCGACACTTGTACACCGTCAATCGTGGTGCTCGCCATCCATGGCTCAGATTGCACCAACACTATTGCTCCGTGATCAACGTTGCAATTCCCCAATTTCTACCCTTAGCAACACCTTTCTTATTAATTATAAACTTAATGATGCATTATCAACACCAAATGTCCTCTGCTAATTTTGCATTAAATGATAAATTAAATAACATATTGCCTCTCTTAAACACTGGTGTGCTGCATTTGTTGGGGGAAGAAGGAATAGGGTAGTTTGCCAATAGATTTCGCTTTGCCCTTCCGTAGGGATGTGGGGACCACTTCGCTTTGTTTTCTTTTGCGCATACATCAGAGAGGAGAGCAAAAACAGCAGGGACAGGGAGACAGTTTCTGGTCATCAGGTGCAAAAATAATTATAAACATTTCATTTTCTCAATCACAATAATCTTATTGAAATTGCAAATAAAGAATGAATGAAATTCATTAAACATTTTTTTAATCTAACGGTTGCAAGTAAATTATCTTCAAATATCGTACATTGTATTTCTTTTATCAAACACTTAAAAAATTATAGTCTCCTTATCTTGTTAATCTTATTGTCTTAATCAATTTTAGTATACATAATTTTCATGAGAATGAAACTTCAGAGAAATTTCCACTAATTTTAGGAATACTCCGTACAATAACACTCTGGGATTTATTTTGAAAGCATGCAAAAGATAAGATGAACTTATTATTATAAAATATCAATTAAAGTGCAACCCTACTGCTATCTTACTCTTTAAACCTTTGTTCTCAAATTTAATTTAAAATATAATTATCAAAATTCAGGAAAATAACCTTCAAGTGTAAAATTTAAGTCATTGATGTTCTTTTAACATATCACCTTTGTTAATGTGTATATTGGTTATATTTTTTTATTAAAATTTAGTCTGTATTAATTCAATCTTAAAGTTTAATTTAAGAATGAGATTATATCTAATCTATATACACCCTTATAATCATGTCAGTAAATATCACATCTTCAAAAAACTTTATTAATGAAAATTTATTCCGACGTTACATTGTTGTTTTCTTTCAAGGTAGATAGTTTTCTCTGGTTTTGCCTTACTTAGGAGTTTTATTTTTAATAACCAATTTATTCTACGTTTGTGATTGATTGCAATAGAAAACAATAGAATAAAAGCTGTTATTTTCAGAAGTTTCAGCTCATGGCCTGAGACGTTAACCCATTTTATTTTACTTGAAATTACTTTTCTTACAACTTTTTAAAGTCGTTTTTATAACTTAACTCTTAAGTAATTAATTATTTTAATTAATTATAATTTTTTTAATTAATGTCTTCTCATCAGCCATCATTTAACTCCTCTCTCTATTTTATTTTTTATTTTTTTTAAAGGTGACTAACGTGTGGATCACCACTACAAGTAATTGATAAGAAATGGGGATAGATATATTGACACATAATAGATGACATAGTGCATGATCACAAACAAAAGCAACAGTATAAAATTTGGCGTGCTATGCGTAACTGGAATGGTTATGACAAATTCAAATGATAATCAATTAAGTTGTCGTAAAATGAAATATATAACTTGGTACTTGAGCAAAATGTTCCATGTAACTATGTTGTTCTCACCATTCACCTTATATGATAAAATATCTGCAAAGGATTTCGCTTATGTATGTACTGTATATGATAAAAAAAAATGTAATGCATATGGGTATGGATTCTTTCAATTGAATTCAACTCGTACTTGATATCATGAAAATTAGGGTCACATTCTATCTACATTGAATTATAGTATCAATTTTTAGGGAAGTATTTCATGTTGATCCAGTATATATTTAGTAATATTCAATTTCTTAAATTAAACAAAGATGAAATTAATATATATATATATATATATATATATATATATATATATATATATGTATGTATATGTATATTCATGTTTTCAATATCTATTTTTTAAGTTAAGTACGTTTATTTAACACGTCTAGATATATCTTTATTTTATGATATATATTGGTTGTTATGTTAACATGTATCTCGTTAATATATATTTAATTTAGATTTATCTATTTCATTAAGATAAGTTAGTTATGATAATTTGCGATTAAGATGGTGAAGAAAAGATTATTTAAATATTGTCAGGTGATTATGCCACATGGTCCAAGTTCATCAAGTAATAACTTATGAATAATGATATAAATAATACGTCTTACAAGATACAAAAAATTACATTAATGTATTTATAGTTTACTGACGTACTAAGTTGACTTAGACATCAAAATATCTGTTTACAGACACAACATCTATTCATCTTTAGGAAGATAAGTATCTGGAAGGTGGAAAAATATCTTTGAGATTGAATATTTGAAGTTTTTAAAGTGTTCTTTGAATCTTTACAAGATACACATTCAACTTTGTAAGAACAATATGTTTTTTAATTTTTAAAATTTAATGTGAAATTGAAATTCATCTATATTCAAAACTTTGTTAAATTTTTGTCCTCAAATTTAAAAAATGAATTGATATAATTATTTTAACCTAAATACCTTACATTTTTTAACATGTTAAAAGTGTTTCATGATAGTATTTAAATAATTTATACAATTTAACACTTTCTTCTTCAATGTTTGCTGGAAAACACTTTTGTCGACTAAAAAAATGTTAATATAATTGGATTAAAATAACTATATTAATTTTTCTTAAAATTTGGATACTAATTAATATATATATATATATATATAAAAGTTCAAAAATTAAAAATTTGTTTAATCATTATTTTTACCGTGTATTTGATATTTATTGACATTATAATTGTTTATTATTTTCTTTGTAAATTTAATTTTTATGAAAAATCTTCTTTGATAAATATATCCATTATTTAAGAGGAACTTCAATGAAATACAAATTTTATGTATCTAACAAATGTTATTTATAATGATAGGCGTCAATTTTACATAAAGTACTAAAACAAGTATAATTAAATTTAAATTATTCCTTTGTTATTCATAATAAAATACATTTATTAATTTATTTGCTATATTACTGTCTTAGTTTAGGCTAGGATTAGAAAGATGGATATCATATATTCTTTAATGAATAGAGTATTGAAATTTACTATTTGTTACGAGTATATGGTATCTAAGTGATGTACATACGTAAGGATTAAATAAACTTGTCTACCACTATAAGTTGTTCAGACGAGATAATGAATTATGAATATTTTATTAGTCAGGTTAAAAAGTTTTATACATAAAAAAAATTAATCATAAGTTATGAATATTTTATTAGTCAAGTTAAAAAGTTTATAAATAAAAATAATAATAATAATAATAATAATAATAATCATTGAAACATGATTTTACAAAAAGCAAGAATGACAAAGTGAAGTGGGTAATACAGCCCAAGTTACAATTTGCTATAAAAAAAATGAGTCGAGATATTTGAGCATGTTAGCTCGCATAGGTAAATCTCGCTTAAATCACAGCTTGCATGGTCAACAAATTACATTAATTTTTTATTATTTTGTAGTATTGTTTGTATGTTGAATAAAATTAAAAACTTTGATTTATTATTTCATTAATATCATGTATTTATAATTACACGTTTAAAATTTATTTTATGGTTCGTTTTAATATATATTTTCATAGCATGATTTTCTCATTTACTTGTAGATTAAAAAAACTCAAATTAATGATTAAAAAATTGTGAATGACTTTCTATATTTATATATATTTTTAATTTTATATTGGTCGTCATGTAGACGTAGGACGATGCATATCAATTAATACACGAGTTTTATGTTAGTCAATTCATGAGTTTTGTGTTGGCCAATTCATTCTGATACAGTTTTTAGTAAAACAAATGCAAAGCAAGTAAAAAAATAATTATAAATGTTTGTGTTTTAATTAATGTCTATAAATATGCACTTGAAATTTTTTCAAAAGGGTATAAAAAAATTATAGACAAGACATATATATACTTTCACCTCTAATTGCATATGAATTATATATTTTTTAAAGTAATATGATCCATCATACCTATACCAAATAATTATTTTATGGTCATTATATTTTTGAGTAAGACATGTCTAATTTAAAATCAAACGTTTTATAAAAATGTAATTGAAAAAACAAAAAAATGCGACTTAAATCACAATAAATCAAAGAAAATAAAAATATATATAACTTTTGTTATAATAATAATCTCATTGGTTATTTAAATACGTTCCTAGTATTTTAAATTTTAATTTAAAACTAATACTTTTAGTATTTGTAATTCGAATAATGTTTTTCTCTGTTAAAAATTTTGTTCTTATGACTGAACATTACAGATTGTTTATTCGACAATCTATTTTGATTTAATGATTTTATTATTAAATATCTAACCACATGTTTATTTTTTTTAAACATTCAGTTTATCAATGTTTGAGACATTTGAGTCGAATAGCCATGAAAAGTTTTTTTTTTTCAAATTATAAGAATAAAATAAAAAGTTTAACTCTAAACTTTTAATGTGAAATCAAACCGAATAATAACACTTATGACAAAAAGATAGAGTTTAATAAGTTAATTTAGTAACCCAATCAAAAGAAGCAGACATGATGATCTATTCAATCTAATCTTGTTAATTCGATCGAGGTCTAATAAAGCTTGATTAAGGTTTGACACAACTCAATCAAAATTCATACAACTTAATTAGAATTCGATACAATTCGATCAACATTTGATATAAGTTGATTGAAGTTTGAAGCTATTTCAATTGAGAATCAGTTCTAAAAAATTTTCATTCCGACATACTATTTGATAACCCGTTCGACAATTCGGCATGAACTCTTTAAACACAATCTATTCATCAAATCTTATAATTCGATAATTTGAGACGTAAAAATCAACTTATTCTTAAGTAATCATACTAACTTAACTCAAATATTTTTTTGATAAAAAAATATCTGGTTTAAACTAATTAGATTAACTTTTTTTACCAGTCTAACTTTCTAATCTAATAATATTTTGAGAGTTGAAGGGTGAAATTGGATTATCTTAAAGTTTATTTACTATTCTACATATCAATATTTTATTCAGAAATATATTATGAATCACCGTATTAATCAATGACCGAATCATTCATTCCTCAAACCAGATGAGTGAACATCGGATTTTCATAACATCGATTTGAATAAAGATTCTCCAACCCTAACCAATTTCTCTAATGAACTTAAATGTGACAACAGTCAAGACATTTTTCTATTCTATTATTTATTAGTATTATTATTATCAATAAAAGACACCTTTAAAAACATGATACCAATAATTGAAAGTGCGAATTTCGCAAAACGAAGGAAAATTTTGGCAAGACGTTATTTTTATGCCATTCTTTCTCGTTGTTTTAATTATATATTTAATTTTAAAAAAATTAGTTTAGTTTTGTATTAGGTGTGATGACTTAATAGGAATGATATAGTTGGGTAACTGTGATTGAAAGTTGATTACTGTGAGAAAGTCCAGAATGGCGAACACGATCCACTAGTTGAAGTTTGGTGATTAAGCATATAGAGATTAAGTAGCCAAACACAAAAGACTTTGATAAATGAAAAGGAGGTTTTAAAAGAGGGAAACATAACATCAAGATGGGATTAGTGGATTGATAAGTCAATTGTGATTAAAAGGGTTTGAATAGATTGAAAGACCTTTGAATGACCACTCACACTCCCACCTACAATAAACCACTCCTTTAACTTTTACAATGCCAATCTACATATTCTCCTAAATCAATCATAATATACTTTTTTTTTTTTTCTTTTTCTTCTTCTCATCTCCCAATTCTTTGCATGCGTGTCTGCCATGCCACGGCATCTCTTCAACAATCAACCATTCACTTTCTTTATCTCGATTATATTCTATAAAATATTTTCTCTAATAACTATACATAGTATCAACTGTATAAATTCATATAAAAAGATTTTTACCATGCATATAAATGTGTAACATCGATCAACTATCCATACGTTATCTTTACTGAAAATTGAAATTTTTCCTTTTTTATTGACAGAGTTCACACTCTTGGTACATAAAAAGTTATACTTTACTTGGATGAACATATTATACTATGAAATTAAAATTATATTTATGGTTTTCTCTATAAATGGCCCGAGACATCCTCACTCAGACACTGACTTGTTTTACTTCCTTTATTTGCAAATTAACATGCATCCAATGCTACCCTTTTTTCCAATCACTTTCCATTGCAAATATATATAACACCAACATTCAAGCTTTGCTGCCTCCTCATACCTTTTCAAAATATCTGTGATTCTTACGTGGCTACGTGTCTCTAATGTCTGCGTGGTTTTAAAATGTTGGGTCAAATTTTGAAATTTCACAAAGAATCAAAGTCAAACTAAATAAGTGGAATACTATTCATAAACTGATCCAATAAGAGGACAGCGATCTTCTTACTTGACCCTAATCGAGGACATATCCAGGTACAAACTGTTGGTTACAACACTGCATTTGTTTCGTGTACGTAGGTTCTTTCGAATCGCAAAAGGAAAAACAAAAAATGTTTGCGTGGTCTTCTACAATAGAACCATGACAAATGTGGTCTTGCCACCTCGCTTGAAAGGGACTTCGTGGGCTCTAAACTTTTATAGGCCTTTTAGGATCTGTGAATCCATGGAGGTTGCTCCACGAATTAATGTACGGATGAAAGATTATTCAATTCATGATGTTACTTTCTTACCCCTTAAAAATGATGTCTATTAAACCAATTTGCATTTTGCTTCTACCAAACAAATTCTGTTGTTTTCAATTACTTCGCCTAAAAATACCGACACATGTTTGCGCACACGTTATCGACGTGCTTTCTTTCTCCTATAGTCGGTATGATTTCAACATCTTTGAGTGAATTAATGTCGTTTTATCGTATCTGTACCATGTTTCGCACACAGTAAACATATGCGGTTAAGGCATCGTCCCAAAAATTCAACAAAACAACCGTACTACGGTTTTACTCAAAATGATTGTTGGTGCAAAATTACGGCACTTAGTTATAATAATATTGGATTGTTGTAATTTAATAAATCTTGATATGTCGGATAGGATTCTGTAAAAGTTTCATAATTCAAAGTGTTTGGTTTTCTTCTATAGATCTCTGTTCAAGAGAACTGGTGAGTATATGAAGATATTCTGATACTATTCACTATCCAAATATCACATTCAATACAGTAACAGAAGAATAGTAAAATCAATGATTGATATTTTAGGATAATTATAGTTATATTATTCGCCTTATATTCTTTTGCGTGTATATTAGTAGTTCTTCTCGCATATAAATATTTTCCCTAGATTCATCGCATCTAGCAAAAAAATATCTATTTTGTATTTTTCATGTCGACTGTTCATTGTGAATTGTGACACCACTCTTCCTTATTTTATTTAATAATTTAATGTTATATTCTTTAACTTTTTTACTCATTTAAAATTTATACGCACTTCAATGTTTTCCTCTTGGCCTTATTTCTTCAAATTCACTCTGTTTTTCCTTACAATAATCATCTTCTCTCCAAGGATGCAACAGTGATTCATGTAAAGAGTTTATTTGTATCGAAATAGAAAATGAAAATGCTAATAATCTTTATCTCAAAGCTCTGAATGTGACATCCCTATTTTATACCATACATGTCTAAAAATCAAGATGTCCACATTGATAATAAAAGAGAGCAGTTGAAGAGTAGAAAAGTTAATCAGGTTTTGATTACAGTAATCCCGAAATCTAGAGGAAATTAAATAAACAAAACACATGGGAAAAATTCTAGAGTTTTTCAAAATAGATACATATGTTCAACT
>NC_028358.1:37686442-37852604 GCF_000741045.1 Vigna radiata var. radiata | reverse complement strand
CTCTAACGGTGGAATATGCTGGAAATCTAGAGAGAAGTGAGAGCTTGAGTTAGGGCAAGGTTTCTGTTCTTGAGAGAGAAAAGAAAATGGAGAAATGAATTTCTGAAGCTAAGGGAAGGGACCCCTCTCTTGGCCATGTGCCCAATACGAATGGGTCTGGGATCTTTTCAGAGGCCCAATAGCCTTAAATATTTTAAGGGCCTTGCACTGAATGAATTTTAGAAATATGAAATAACCTTCATATTTTATTGCTTTGTTTTTTAAAACTAAAAAATAAAACTTCAAAAACGCTTTCTTTCCCTCTATATGTTTGTTTGCTTCATTCTTTCTAAGTGCATTCAAACAGTTCACCAAACCTAACCAAAGGCCCAACTCGTTTAAGAAAATCACCAACACAATTATTTTCTAATCACAGCTGTTTCTTCCTGCACCACTCTTTTTTCTTCTAGCACTCCAACAAAATTTATAAATTCTAAATTACTTTTTTTAAAATTATAATAAGAAAGGTAAAATTTATCCTTGCACCTCTTCCTTCTTCATTCTGCATCTTCACAATCCCTCACCTCTGTTGAAACCTTTGGAACGTTTGCCCCCATCCCTTTAGCAGCTATTGGCCAATTGAATAGTGACTTAAGGTTGCCAATAGCTGGGCCTTGTTGAGTTTATAAGGAGACTTTTGCTCCATGCACCTGTGCAGTTAGTTACTATACATTTGTTCAAAAAAGAAAAATGCAAGGCCCAAAGGTTGAATCTTCTATGCGGGGTTTTGAGTCCTATTCGGAAACAGTTGTCAACTACTAGTTACAGAGGATTACTTCCTGCACCTCCCAACCTTTTTTCCTGCATGCTCACATTTCAAAAATACTCTTTTTTAACAGATTTCAAAATTAGTTAAAAAGACTCCTTTAGGAAAAAATATGTTAAAGAATTTTTTAAAAGGTTCAACAAATTTGAAAATTCGTTGAAAGAAATTTTCTTAAACGGATTTTAAAATCAGTTTAAGAAAAGAAGAGAGGTGTAGGTTTTTTTTTTTTAAGTACAGGGATAGTTTTGGAAGTTTAAGAAATTTGGAACGTAGAGTGCTCGAGGGAGTAACACTCCTACTTTTAATCTTTGTAAAACTTTCATCTCCAATGAATGAAAATATCATTTTTTTTCGTTCTATTTCTACCCAACTCCATAGCATAAAAAGGAGGGCAAATAACAAAATTTTATTGTAGTTCTCAAATTATTCTCATTCTATACACCAAATAATGATTATTTATGTATTATTTTGTGGTTAAAAGATAGAAATCATTATGTCCTTTATTTTTATCATTATAACACGTTTATAAAATGTAAATAGTCACCTATAATATGAGATAATCCCAAATCATATCTCCAACCCATAAATATTTTTTTCCAAAAATATTTTTTCTTAACATAAATTTTTTGAAGATTTACCATAAGTGTAATCTACACTAAGAGCTTTTCCAAAACCCCACATTCAATTTCTCTTAACGGTAAGTTCAATGACTCGAGAAAGGTTGTCTTACGATGTGAAATTAGCACTGTTATTTATAATTTGAAATATTTTAAAAATCTTTATGTGAAAACATGTTATCTACAATATTGTATGAATGCCAAATATAATGTGATTTACCCATATGTACTTATTCGTTTGTTTAGGAATACAGTGTGTGGATACAATCCAATAACAATTACTTTTGAAGAGTTTAAGAACAAATTTTGAAGGTTTTAAAAAATTACCATGATAAGTTTGTAAGAATGATAAAATAATTAAAAGCTTAGTAGAATAATCAAATTCTTCAAACTTAAAAAGACGAGTCTTGCTAAAGATATTAAATTTAGAAATTTAAATGAATTTATTTAAATTTATCAAAAGTAAAGCATCTTAACAATTTTATAATTCCATAGTCGATCACATTAAAGAAGAAAGAAATTCTATTTCGTTCAAGTTTTTGTCATCAGCACGATAGTTTCTTGTTTTAGAATTTAATGTTAAGAATTTGCGGTGGGGATAGTTCTCTTTAACTACTTAAGGAGTGTACTGATTAATGTTTGTTAAAATGTCACTGATAATATTTTAATTGGAAGTAAAATAATTTTATTTTGTTGAGAGAAATAAAAGAATGAAATTCGGTGAGTCATGTTTTTCGTGTGGAGGTTGATAAATTTATACATTGTTACAATTTTTTTTATATAACCTTTTCCTGAATATATTTTTCTCTTCTAAACGAACTCAAATTATTGTCATCATATTTAAATTTAATTTCTGAAATATCCCTTTTGTTATTTATTTAAAACTAAAATGTAAATTAAATAAAGTTATTTGATTATTCATTCAATCATATTTAAATAAGGTATCAAAATCGTGAAATTCTTAAGTAAAACATTAAAATTCAGAAATAGTTTGAAATTAATTCGTAATAAGATCTGCCCTATTTTGTTGGAAAAACTCTATTTAAAAATTTAACTTAAAAATAGTTAATGATTAACTGAGAGCCATATATATGGACAATAAACACCAACAAACCTATAAAAAACATTATTATCTTATTATATTATATAATAATGTATGATATAATAAAACAAACTACTATAGCACTTAAGCGGAACCGTGCGCGGTGGCGCGTTGGGCACGTGTTCGAAGCCACTCTAACATATCCCCAAAAACCAACTCCACGTTCTCTTCAGGTTCCCCAATCATCTGGTGCCACATTTCCGGATATATCTTCAGCGTCTTATCCTTACTCGCAGCACGCGCGTACAACTCCTCCACGCACGCAGGGTCGCACACTACATCGTCGCCGCCATGCGCCACCAGTAGCGGCACCTCCACCTCCTCGTACCTTCCCTGCAGCTCCCGGCAGATCCGCATGAGCTCTTGCGCCGTGGCAGCCCGCGGACGCGCCACCGTCCTCCGCGGACTAGCCAGCGCGAGCTTCCGCTTCCACTCCACCTTGAACGACACCTCGGGGATGGAGCCCCGGGTGGGGACCACGCGCCACGTTGGGATTACCGCGGCGGCCAGGGAGAGGAAGTGCTCGAGCGGCCACGGCGGCTTAAATTTGGCGCTGATCCCGCACATGGCGCCGTTGAGGATAACGCCGTTCCACGACATTTCGCGGCGGCGGAGCGTGATTAAAAGCGCGATTGCGCCGCCGAGGGATTCAGAGTAGAGGAACGAAGGGAGTGAGGGATCGAAGCGAGAACGGAAGTTCTCGAAGAAGGAGATGCAGTCGTCGACGACGGGGTTAATGTCGGGAATGTGAGCGATAAGGCCATCGGAGAAGCCGTGGCCCTGGTGGTCGATTGCGCAAGTTGCGAAGCCGGCCTTTGCGAAGTGGACGGCGGTGAGCTGGATGAGCCAGCTGGACTCGCCGGTGAATCCATGCACGACGGCGAGGGTTCCGATTATAGTAGTGGGAGGGAGTGGGGTCCACCACTGAGTGAAGAGCTTGAGACCCCTAGGATTGGTGATGAACTCGGAAGCGTGACTCACTGAGTGGCGCGCATAGAATTCGTCTGGAGTTAGCTGCCCGAAGGGGCTTTCCTCGTTTGCCTCCGCTATTGGGTGCACCATTCTGGCTAAAATGCGCAGTGAGAGTGTAGAATTGAGCTGAGTTAGAGGCTGGTTTCTTTCACTCATACACCATCCTATGACAATGCAATACTTTCCCCTATTTATCCTATCATATTTATTGTTATACATATAAATAATTATTTATTTACTTTTTAATTCAATAAAAATTAATATATATTACTTTTCTTATACATTTTCAACATGGAATTTTTTTATTGTATAAAGGCTTCCGTATATAAATTACATTTACTCGATTACCCAATGTAGATGGTTGGATCTCTGAAGCAATATTCTTATGATTTTGATTCCAAGTCGTATATAGTAAGAAAATTTGTCGATATGAATATTTTTCAACTTCTGCTTTAATAATGTAATTGTTTACATGATATTATTTTATTTTTCAACAAGGTAGAGGTTGACTAAATTAAGCATACCCTATTTATGATTAAAAAGATTTTATATTTGTATAGATTTTAATTGTTGGGTATATTTATGAGTAGTGGTGACTTAGGTTAGGTGTGAAAGACAGCAGAAGTACAACGCATAGAGTGGGACATTAAAGTGATGTGAGAGGTGGAGGTTGAAGTTCAGTAGTTGTAGTTAATAAGGATAAGGAAAGTAGTTGGCAAATGTAAAAAAGGTGATCCACTTTCTGTGTTCAAAAAAATTAAAGTGAAGGTCCAAGCTGAAGGCTAATTGGGCTAGAATAGAAGTGGGCTTAGGTCGCAGCAGCCTATTTTCCCTCTACTGTTGGGAATCCGAGGTTATCGCTGTTCTGTTAATCCAGCCTCACGCAGTACCCCCAAGTCTAAGAACCAGGAAACCTCGGCCTACGCCAAAGTCACATGGATCATTTCTCAACTTGGATTGGACAGGCCAGCCATTTTGCAAGCAAAGCCCAGCCCAACTCGGCCTCAGATGTTCCCTCGCTTTAACGTCCCCACTTGGGCCACAAGCTGACGCAACCCAGCTCGACGTTTTGTGAACCTGATCTAAACATTTATTAACATTATTCTTTTTAACATGCTGCACGATATGGGACCTGTACATTCAAACATGGATGTCAATCCTCTTTGTACTTACCACCTACCTTCTTAAATTTGAACTTAAAGAAACAAGGTTATGCAGGATCAATGTTCATTAGTGTGCTGCTGATTGTAGGAACTCATTTTCCGACGTGCTAGAAAATTGATAGACAATACAAATAAGATACGGAATACTCTTCCTACTTAATTTCTTTCACGTTATTTAGGAATCATAACTAATAGGAAAAGAAACAAAAGATAAACTTCAAATGTAACACTAAAATTTATCATGACTTGTTTTTTTTATCATGCAAATTTTGTATATTCAAATCTTATCCAACGATTTCCTTGTTCTTTTTATCTGATCAGTTAGGTGTTATTTTCAATTTTCAATTATATCTCTCAAATATCAATAATAATAACTCAAAATGAGAATTTCACTTTAGTGTTAGATTATTGGACTCCCTTTCCATGTAAAGAATAGAACTAAATAATGTAAATTATTATGTCTCACTTTATTTTAATAGAGATGGGTTAGATTAGGAAGTATTAGAAGATTCATTTAGAGAAAGATAAAAGTCAGGTAAGGGAGAAAGGAAGAGAAAATATTTCCCACATAACACAAAGTCTACACTGACGTTTTTGTCATTGTGAAGTCATTCACCATTGGATCGAGCTGATTTTTTAACAATGGGTTTCATACATATGGTTCTTCATTCTAGCCGTTCGGATCGTTAATCGATAATATATTTTGGGAGAAAATAGCTCCGCATCAAAAACTATGCTTTAGAGAATTTTTATCTTCTTTGCTCTCATTTGTAAGCATTTATGTTTACTTAGTTTGGCTGATTGAAAACATCATTTGGTGTTTTTATTGGAAACTCTTTTGTATCCTATTATTGATCATAATAGGTTTTTCTTTGGTTTGGATAACTCGTAGTTTTTACCCTACCTTGCTTTGAGAGGTTTACCATGTTAAAATTTGTTGGTGTCTCTTTATGCTTTAGATTCTGTTTTTGTTTTATTTGTTTGGTGCTCCTCAAAACAAACCTAAAAACGCAGTTCCTCCCATTCGACCCTTACTTCAAAATCTCGCCTATCAAAACCCCCTTTTACGGTCTAAAAATTACCTATAACTTTGTTTACTCTCTACTTCTCAATACTAGACAAATTTCACACCGTGAAACTTCACAATACCAATATTCATTATACTAATCAAGTCTAAAATATAATCATCAATGTCAACAAGCATCATTTAACCAAGCAGACTGTCCAAACACACTTTAATGTTAAAATAATCATTTCAGGCATAATGAATCAACATATATTAACTTCATATACTAACAACAACCAATTTATACTTCATAACTCAAATTAAAACAATCACTAACTTCCCTTACCTGATCGGGAAACTACCATAGCTCTACACATTGAACAACTATTTTCTCAGCTCAAAAAACTATAAAAACACTTACAAACCACAAAATCGTGATCAAAGCAAGTTCCTAGGACCTCTGGTAGAAGAAGAACAATAAAAGAATATCAAATGACAAACTTATATGCATGAGTCTTAAACTTGGAGCTAAAGAAAAAATAGTAAAAATTTACTTGTTTTACAAGAAAACCTGGAGAGTTCACTACTATGATCTCCTAGACATCTCGTGATCGTTAAACAGATGAGTTAATAATAAAAAATCTTAGAAAGAAGGAAAAATGAACTCGAATAATAAGTTTTAGAGAGATTATGAGAGTTTTAGATAATGAAACGAGTTTATGAAATTCTATTTATATTACTAAATTATTTTAATATTAAAATATTCAGTCTCATTATTTTAAAACACATATCAATTTTAATACACTGTTACAAATTGTTATATTGATTCAATTCTATAATAAAATAATGTTTTAAATGGGATTCCATTTTGTAGAGTTTAGATGATCCCATCTTAATTAAGTAACTCAAATGTTACCAATTTTTTATTGTGTATTATTCTTATGTTACCATTCGTGCATACTTTCAAAATTTATTCTTTGGTAGCATATGAATGCTTCTTTCAAAATATCATTTATCTGCACTTGTGTCTTGCAAGCAACAATCATTAAGTATTGGTCACACTCACTGAAAATGATGGCTACGAAAAGCAAAAGATAAAAAAGGATATGCAATAACTTCAAGCAAAAGAAATATCTTCAAGTAATAAACACATCCACCCTTATATATACAACCAACAATTTAATATTAATTTTGAAATTGTCTCGCGAGTTTTAGAGTTACCATTCCTGTTAAAATCATAATTTTAGTCTCTTATATCCAATTAACAAGAATAGTATTACAAAAGTGATGACATGAAAAAATGTACTGAATGTCGAAAAGAATAATTGATTATGTTTTTCAAATTTGATTTAAATAAAAACTTTAAAAAAGTAAAACAATATCAAAACAAATGAGACAAAGTAGCTTATTAAGTTTGTCTAATTTTATCTTGTAGTCTTCTTTTTTCTTTTCTCTATTTTAATATTATTAGATCATAACGTTTATCGTTTTTTGCTTACTAAAATTATATACTTTCAGTCCTTAATATAGGAGAATTTAAAATACATTGATTTTGTTAAATATAAAAATAAAAAATAAATGTAATTTTATGAAAATAAAACACAAAAATATCATTTATTTAAGAATGGTAACATATTCAACCCTCACTTTTTCTTAAAAATAAAAAATAAAAAAATAAACTATCATATTCAACAAGACTGACATCACAAGAAAATATTGCCTATGGATAAGCATAAGCATAGTAGCCATTTATATTTACATAGGCTAAAACAGGATAAATTTACCTACTTATCTTAAACTGTAACAAAATTACATCTAATCTTTCAAATCATATAATACAATCAATCTGAAAACTATCAACAGAAGGGATAAGATATACATATACATAGATAAATATATTAAAAAACTTGGAGGACAAAAATACTATTTTAATACTACATTATCAAATGGTTGTATAGATGATGAAGTTATCAAAATATTATATGCTCCTGATGTATAACTAATAAAAGAAATAATATCAACAAGTTTTATGAACCTTAAAATGAAAAGAAATCACACACGAAGTAGGAAGAGATTTTTACTGATTTTTTTTATATAAATAATTCACCCTATGATAAAAAAATAAAATAAAATTAAACAAGCTTTGGTTGCTGATGAATTTATGTTTTTTAATCAAATATTAAAATATTGTGTGTTATAGTGAGTCGTTAGTAAAAGGAATTGTCTACAACTTTCATGAAAAAAAATTACGTCACACGTCAATTATTAAACGTCTAATGTTGTCGTTTTAAGTGGGACCCTTCTTCTTAAAAGCAATCTCTCAACAATTGGTTTTTGTCTTCTAACAGGTGGCTGTTCTTCTCCCTCACTACCAAAAATAAATATTTCTGTTAGATAATTAAAATATTTTATTAATATTAATTCATAAAGTATTTAATACATAATATAATAATATTTGTATGATGACATATATAGTTTATAATTCTTTTATGTTAATAACGTTTAATATATATGATTAAAATTTGAATTCATCCAATAAAAAAAATTATAAATAGTTTTGAATTATCATATATATTTTATTATTTTAAAAATAAATATATCAATATATCAAATATTGTATCCGTACATCAAAATTAATTGAAAAAAATCATCATGTGAATAACTTTTTACTTATATATATTATCCGTAAAACAGTAGATGGTGTTTTTATACTCTTGATAAAAGTTTATTCGTTTTAATATCCAAAAGCTGTAAAGACAAGTTCTTTTTCTAACACCGGTAATGCTGCACTCAATCTTGATAAGTTAATAAGTCACGTCATGAATTCGAGTACTAATTATGAAACAACCTTATAACAGCGTAGCCCACATCATATTCACATCTTTATATTATATTTATATATATATTTTTCAAGATCACAATTTATCTTTTTATATTAATATACAAATTATAAATTTGTAAGTAAAAGAAAAACACACACACGATACGAGAATAAATCGTTATTTGAAAGAACCATTAGCTCAAAACAATAATCATTAAGCGTCTGTCGAATAAATTTTATTAAATATAGAGATTAATAATGTAAATTTGAACAAAATCTGAAACAAAAAAAAAAAAACATCATATCTTAGGATAAAAACCCTTACTTTGTCTGAAAGCAATAAAATTCCACTTCACAGTCACAGTCCAGATGAAGACAGCAAAATATTGCTTTTCTTCCAACACTTTGAATTTCCAAGTAGCAGAAGTAACTAGTCATATCTTACAGACACAAAACAAGAAAACCAGAAAAACCATATTCGCATTTCTTAAAACTTAATGAAATTACATGAATTTCTCTTTTCAAATAACATAGAAATGCATGAACAGAAATAATTAATAAACAGCATTACATTGTTTCATAAACGAAAAGAGATAGAAATTACAATCCATCGTAATTTCTTGAGCTCCAGAAGAGTGGAGTGTAATTTACTAAGAAAATAAAAAGATCTTACAAACACACTCATTTCTACCTCTATATGTCTCCATTTTCACCAGAGAAACATTTATAATATTCCTAAAACAGAAGATTGGAGAAGTGATGAAAGGTGATATGAAAAAAAGGAAAGTGTATGATGAAGATAGAGATTGAAGTAAGGTAGAGAAGAGAGAGAGATGGTATGGTTCAGAGAAGGATTGGATATTCATGGTGGTTGACGGAGAAACCGAAAGAAGAGTATGGAAAGAGAAGATGATCATGAACAGTGAAGTCTTCGAGGGCGAGACGAGCGTCGGAGAAGACGTAGAAGACAGAGGAGATGAGGATGAGGAAGTAGGTGGTGATGGGAGCCATGTTCTGAAGAAAAAATTGAAGAGCTTGCAAGGTTTAAAATAAGAGAAATGAGTTTGGTGGGAAGAGGACAACAAGGGAAATTACCATTGCAGATGCTAAGACTATGTTATGTAGCCAAATCCCAAAGCGGTTGGTCAAAAAGAACAAAACACACAGAAAGCACGGCTACACTTCCACTTTCCTATACTTTAGTACTTCGTAATTTCGTTTTGCCCCACTCCAACTTTATTATATATACACAGCAAATTCTTTAATGTTTTACTTTCCAAAAGGAAAAAGATTAGGAATAATTAAACTGTTTAGGTTAAAAAAATTGAAGGAAAATCAATGACAAATTATAGTTTGTTTTATGAAGGAAAATGAATCTAAAACTCATATTTAATAGAAATAAAAAAATTGTACATTGTCACACGCCCCGACAACTTAGAGGGACTGCTGACTGCCTCCACACATCAACACGAGACTTTTTAGTGTGTTTTGTCCTCAATTCTTTTAAGTTATCCTTAAACCGTATAGTCTCATACCTATACAGTCTCTGGATCCTTCCTCTCATTCCGGTGTATATTTGATTCGTTCATGTGTTCCTTCCATTGAAAGTTTGTCAGGAATCGCTCCTTGTCGTGCCTCTTGCACCCGCGATCACTCCCCACCCTCCTGGGTGTCACATATATCACATAAAGATTCATAAAATTATTATTTTAAAATTTTAAATTGAAAATGATGTTAATAAATTGTTCATGAAAAAACCATTAATTACATGATATAAAATTATTAGAGTATCTTAAATAAGGTGGCTGTAATAAGAATTCCAAAATGATTAATTATGAAGCAATTATTTTGTGAAACAAATATGATATTAAAATTGAATTAAAAATTAAATTTTATTTCGTCAAATAATGTATAATTTCTTTCCTAGATCAACTTAAAGAATATGTATACTAAAATTAATTCATAACTTGGTTGATTATTTTTTTTTGAAAAAAGGTCATGAAATTAATTATCAAGTGTTGGAATAATTTACTTAATAAAATATGAAAATTAAAATTATTATATTTTCTTTTTTATTCTGATATTTTTTTTTGTTTAAAAGAAACAAATGTTATATTATATTTCATTTAAATCTAATTATATGTTAATATTAATAAAATGTTTATGATATAGTTAATTATACTTTTTAATATAATTGATTATGAGCTTTTATTAAATTGTTATAGCATTTTTTAAGTAAAAGTTTGTTTTATTTTTCATATTTAACACTTTGGTTTTCAAATTTTTATATAGTCTTTTTTCGGTTCTCATGTTTCGGTCGCTGGAAATAAGACAACATAAATCTTACCTAGTTCCTAACTTTATATGAAAGAACAAAAAAGTGTTAATTAAGTTTAACTGATAAATTAAAAACGTTGGTGTCATAATTATTTATGTTAAACAATGTGTAAATAAGTAAAATTAAAAAAAAAAATTGTACTATTATAATAAAATATATTTCACAATATATTGTGAGATATAATTTTACATTAAGATGCAATATTAATTATCTAACAGACCAAGAAGTCCTATTATTCATATATAATTTCTCAAGAACTATACTTGTTTAGAATAATGTATAGGAGCAGAGTGCGTTGAAATATTTCAGAATATAATTCAAAATTATCTTAAAATGGTTATCATGACTAACTCTTTAAAACTTGAAGCTGCAAAAAAAATCTTTGAATCATGCCAGCTGGTATTATGAACCCTTCTCTATAATTCTCTGTTGTATAATTGTACGAGATTTCACATCGTAATGTTTCAACAGTAAAGAAAACGTACAGAAACTATAATGTAAAGTTATATTGAATTTTTTTTTTTCATTTTGTGTCTCGTTATTTTTTTATTTTTTATTTTGTATTTATCTATCTAGAAAAGACAGAGAGGAACAAAAATAGTAATATATATATATATATATATATATATATATATATATATATATATATATATATATTTACTGATTATATTTTATTCTACTTACTTCATAATTCTTTTAAAAATAAGGTTATATTATATGTCATGGTATCCTTCACTTAAGTCACAAGTAGATGACAATTAGTTTGCTCTACAAATTTAATTTTTTAATATTAAAAAACATATTTAATCAATTTTAGGCTAAATTTATTTATATATTTTACATATTTTAATTAGGATTATCTATTTTATTATTTTTATAAAATAAATCCTTTTTTTTATTTACAAGTATATTATACTGGGTGATAATATACACAAAACTATAGTAGATATATGTTCATTAAAAAATTAGAAAGCAACAAATATCTTTCTAATTTTACCTTACCTCTTTACTCTTTACTACTACTTTGAAATATCACTTGCCTTCATAAATATTATTGGAGAAGTTTCATAATATATATATTGAAAGTTTGAAAGTTGAGCTTTATGAATTGAAGATGCACTACTTTTACTTTCAAATGATGTGTTATACAATCATATATATCTGTATCATTTCTCAACATATGTTTTTCTATAAGAGAACTATCACAAACACAACAGATTACACTTAAATCATTATCTAATATTACCAAGAATTTCAAGTGCATCTTAATAACTTCAAACTAATTTGTCACACTTTATCTCTTTTGAAAGACTTGTATTAAACATATTTAACTAAAATCAAAAATCTAACTCACCAAAAACATACCACAAATAAATTATCATTTAAGAGTGATTGGTTACACCTATTTTGTAATAACATAATGAACAAATTTTGTTTCAAATTGTCATTAAAGTGAAATTAAAATATCTAATTTTTAAAATTGTTTCTTATAGTATCTTGGGGTCACAATATCATATTAAGTATAAAAATATAGTCTTGATATATTTGTTATACATATATACATTTTCATGATTATATAGTATCGTCTCTTTATTACAATGATATTATTCTATGAATATAAAATGAACTCTTAATTTCTATAATTATAACAAATATAATCATTGACACTGGTTCAGTAAAATTATTTTGACATCTCTTTTATTTAAGTCTGAAATCACTCCATTATCTATTATAACACTTCAACTATCTTCTATGTGCATTTAATTATTACTAGTTGTTTGAAATAAACCAATTATCAAGCAATATATGCCTAAACTTAAAGCTTCTTTTTTCATTATTTATAATTATCATTTTAAAAGTTGTATTATGCTTTTAATTGTCAATGTAATGATAAGTTAAGAAAGAGCATACCTTGACTTATATAAATTGTGGTAAAGGATATCAGCCAATACCACAACATAGGAGGAGACACTCAAGTATTTACAGCAAGATAAATTTGTAAATATAAATTAAAGATAATTAAATAAATTAGAAAACCTTAAAATTGGGTAAGTCTGTGAATCTTAGGCCAATAAATAGGACTCATGTAGGTATTGTATATAATGAATGTTAATTAGTTTATTTATTACTATATTTCTAATTATAATATATTTTTAACTTGAACACCAAAATGTCTTTATTGACTCTCAATTGAAGACATTGAAATATATTTAGGTAAATATCTTGACTTGAAGAGTAAAAAAATAAGTCAACAAAGTGTATATTTAATAAATATCGGCCTAATAAAATACCAATTTTTCATTCAACAATTATTATATATCATTTTAATTCTAAATAGTTATACGAGATTCTAAAGTCAATTTAACTAATTAATAGAATACCATCTTTTTCTAAATAATTACACCCAATCTAACTAATAATACATTTCACACTTCTAATATAATACTAGTTGACTAAATATAACTCAATTATCTTCCTTTCTTTAAAGAAGCTTGTCACATTAATTAAGCAACTATACTCGAATTGAGGGAATCTCCCCATTTTATAATATCTACTAAAAAGTCTTGGAAAATTAAAACCTCAGTGGCCCATTATAACAATTTTTCTTGTTTTATATTGTATAACAAGTTACCACGTTTGAATCCGAAGAAGAAAGTGAAAAGCATGGTCCAGCAATGATTGTAAAAGCTTAATTTATTAGATAAAAATGATAATTTTTTTAATATTTGACACGTCTTCACAAAAGCAATAGAATTTAACTTAAATATAAACAAAAGATGAACATCGAGTAATAAAGACGAAAATTTTAAACCCACAATAAAATTAGCAATTTTTTATCTCATAAAAAGTTAGATATTTAGTGAAAGATTAATCTAACAAAAATTCAATTAATAACTAGGCGATGAACGTAGAATGGCACGTTGTGTCAGCTTTTATTGCAGTGAAAACGATGAATGAATGACCACATCAATTAGAGGACCACTGGTGGCTGTAGCTAGCTCTCGTATTTAGTATATGGAAAATGATATTTTAACACCTTGATATCGTTTTGACACTACACACGTCTCAAAATGTGATTGAATGATTTCAAATTAAAAAAGTTGAGATAGGTATATTTGAAAAAAAAAAAAACAAAGTTTGTTTTTTTAATTTGAAATCGTCCAATCACATTTTAACACGTGTGCAGTATCAAAATGGTGTCAAAAATAATGTTAAAATATCATTTTACTTAGTATATGTAACCAACCTACATAAAGGTGGTATAATTTATATATAATATAATATAATATAAATAACATAAAAAAGGGATTATTCGCTGAAGATGTCTAATATAAAGTGTTTTAACCTAACTGGTGATAGTATTTGTGGTGAGAATTTTTTATAGGAAAAATTAGAACAGTATTTTTAATGATTGAGGAATTGAAAGAATTGAGTAATTAAGTATAATGTTGAGTGCCAAAAGAAATGAATTTGTGAAGCAAAGCAACTTCCTATGGTCTCCTTTCTTTTCACACTTTTAATGCAATACGTATGTATATATGATTTTGTTTATGAAAATAATTTTCTTAGTGTTTGTGTAATATACTAGAAAAGGAAAGAAAATAATGAGGAGGAGGACCAATAATTTGCATCGAATCTAGACATCCTCGTTTGTTGTTCTTACTAACGCAATCCATAAACTGTCCTTTGCGTCCTGAAATAAGCATGGCCCATTTGCATTGCTTTGCTTATTATTCTCCTTTGAAATTGAACTATTTTTTTCTTCTCTTACCTCGCTGATAATGCATCCACTATTTTATATATTATTTAAATAAAAAGGTTTAAATTCTTTAAAGTATGTCAAATATTTATCAGATTAGTTGTCTCTTGGAAACATTCCAAAATAGTTTTTCAAGTATATCTTTTAGAACTCTCATTATGAGAAATGTTTTGATGATCACTTATGAATTATGTAATTTTAAATTATTTTTAAAAATTATATTTAAAATTAAGAAATTCAGATTATAGTTTGAAATTGACAATGAGAGAGATAGAACAAAAAATGAATCTTGTTTGTTGTGGATTTTCTTTTTTTGAAAGAATAAAGTTTGGGACAGTTTCATATATTTATTCTTAAACCTTTATATATATAAACTTCTCACTCACATTTATTGAATTATAAAATCAATAAGTTAAAAATTAAATTATATACAAGTTAAAAATACTATTAGATTGTATAATTTTAAATTTTTTTAGATCATACATTTCGGAAATTATTTTTTACTTTTCGATCATCGAAAAATTAAAATGACTTTCAAAAAAGTCATATAGGGTTATAAGAAAAAAGCTTCTAAATTACATAATCTGATATTTTAGATATTACTTATTTTTAGTTTTCAAATTGTGCTATCCGAAAGTTTAAAAAATAAAATTACTTCAAATTGTCCAGTTCACACAATCTGAAAAAGGTAAAACTGAAATTTTCTATGGGGTGTGCGGAAAGAAGATAACGAGAATATTGGGCCGACCGTTCAGTGGTGGAGAAAGCCCTACGCGTCATCTCTCAGTCGATCTCTGGTTCAGCCCAAAAAGAATCTTCTGAAAATTTCGTTTGAACTTTTGAAAGCAGGAAAAAATAAATTAATGGGATAAAATATGAAAAATATAAGAAAATAATATTTTTTAATCATACCGAAAAGTAAAGAGAGAAGGAAAATCTTTTTTTTTTTTATGTTATTTCTGATTCATAGATTATTCCAAAGAAAGTTGGGTGAAGGAAGATGAACATTTTCTATTAAATTTTGGAAATAAGGCATCTTTATCCTCTTATTTTATTTGGACTCTTTCTGAATTTTCCTACGTCTAGTGACTTCAAACTTCATCAGAGCTTTAAACTCAATGTGAGTTCATATTCTCATCATTTGTGTATCACTATGAAAGTAGCAAGATTACCAAACATTTTTCGACATTTTTCTATTATATATATATCTAAGATACTAATCCATCGGCGTATTTAAGGAATTCAATTGTTATGTACAGTGTGATTTAAATGATTATTAATTAAACTTAACAATTCAAATAAAACACACTCTAGTTTAAAAGAAAGTTAAAATTTTGCTTAATAATAAAGATTTGTCTTTTTTTAATGGTAAGGGAAAAAATCCCGTAAATTTTTCAAGTAAGGAAATTGTGAAGATCCATAAAATGATATCTTAGAAGTGGTAGTGAGTTAAAAATAATGAGACTCTATTCTTCTAATATTAAAAGGTTTTAAGGAATTATTATAAACGAGTTTCATTATTTTAAAACACATTATCTCTCTAAAAACTACTTTTCTATAGTTCTTTGCCTTCTCTCTAGGTTTTTGCATCCTCTGTTTAAAGATTAAAGACCACTTCTGCGATCCTCGCGGTGAGATCTTTAAGTTTGTACGATCAGTTTCTCAAATAGAGTAAGTCGGTTTTATATTTTTTTCTCTAGTTTCACATTCTTCAATGCATGTATGGTTTATTTTGTTGCATGTATGATTTGGGCTTTTCCTCGTGTTGTTTACTGATCAGTGGTTCTAAAGGTATATTCTGATCATGTTTTTTAGGTCTGTAGGTATTGTTTGGTCTCTTTGAGCTGAGGAAGCAGAGTCGAGTTCTCTAGAGCTAGTTGGAGTTTCTAAAAGGCAATGGAAGCTAAATGCCTTATTTTTTGAGTTTTAAGTATTTTTTATAATATGAAATGATATGATTAAGTGAATTAAATAAGTGAGCTTATTGAGTTTATGTTGTATGATGGTATGATTGTGTGAATTTGATTAGAAAACACTTTGTATGATGTTAAAAGAGCTTTGCTGAAGTTGATTGTTGCATGTGCTGATTTTGATTGCCTGGAGTGGTGATGTTGATATTTTATTTGGTTGGAGAAATTATGTTGAACCTTGAGGTAATGAAAGATGAGAGTGTTTGCATATTTTTGGTCTAAATTTGGGGGGTTTGATAGGTGAGTTTTGATTAAATGGTTGGTTGTGTAAAGAAGAAGTTTAGAGATTGTTTTGAAGTCATTTAGGACTAGTGAGAGCTGTCAAACCAATGAAATGTGGTGTATTATGCAGTAGAGGAGTTGTGAGGGTGTAGTTGCATGGTTTTATGTGTAATTTAAGGGGTTTGAACTTGTGAGATTGTAAATTAGAAGGTATGGGCTAAAGGTGAAGGTTTGTACTCTGTCTTTTAGTCTATTAGGACTTGTTCCAACTGTTAGTTGTAGAAAATTGGTGTTTAAAGTAGTAGAAATGAGTTTGGATGGTTTAAAGAGGTTGTTTGGGTTTGAAGTGGTCAAATTGAGTTAAAGATGTGTTTCAAAAGTTTCATAGTGTTTAGAAGGTCCTAGGAACCTTTCAAAGTTGTGGGAGAAATGTACAAAGTGGTTCAAAAAGGGTTGGGGTTTGCTGATAGTGCCTGATCGTGCAAACAGGGCATTGAGCGCCCGTTCCAGTGGTCAGTGTGCTGAGCGCCAGCCCCTGGGTGCCCGGGTGCCACTATACGTCACTATACCAGTTTTGGAGAGTTTTCAGGGTTTTAGATGTCCGTTTTGGACGTTCTTTAGGTCGTTTTGGGGGGTTTTGAACCCTTCTAAAGTTGTTGATGAGGGTTTCGAAGTTGTTTTCCTTACCTAAATGTGAGTATTAAGATGTCATGAAGAAAATGTGTTATTATGTGACTTTTGATGACTTGTAATAATGTTTCTGGTTGTTTAATGTATAATTAGAGGCTTCATGTGATAGTATGAAATGTTGTATTGAAATAAAGTTATGAATATGACAATGTATGAGATGTGATGATGATGTTCAAATAATGTGTGAGGTGTGGATTTCAAGTACCATGTGAGAAAGGAATTCCAAGGAGGAATATCCTAAGTTGGTTATGTCGTGTTATGTATTGAAGTAGGAGCTCCTAGATTGGAGAATGATCCTAATGTTGTCAATAACCCATCTCATGTAAAGATGTGTGATTACGTTGTGGAGAGTGGCAGGAGGTCATAGTCTATAGTCATTGATTAGGGTCATAGATGTTTAACAGATTAACCTTGGTGTGTGACATTATTGGTGGTGGTCGAGGATGTGGTTATTATTATTTATGAGCAAGTTGCTCCACCATACATAGGTGCAGGTTTTCCATGAGTCCGACATTAATACATCTATATGGATAGTTTGAGATTTTCAAAGTTGATGGGAATTATTATTATGTGTTGTTTGATTTGTAATATGGATGTGTATTATTGTTATAAAAATGTATGTGTTCTTTTGGTACTTTAACTTACACTTGTTTTTTGTGTCGTGTGTCTTTGTGTGTGTTTATCTTTTGCAGTGATTACCTTAAATGATGCAAGCTTAGAAAGGATGTCTTTCAGTCTTCTCAACAGGAAGTTGAGAGTGAAACAACATCTTAAATAATGTTTTATCCTTAAAATGTAAGATCTTCTGCAACAGAAATTAATAATCAGTCCACTACAATTTAAAATGAATAAAATATTTAATCTTTTTATTTGTAAGACCTATTTAGATAAGTTTATGTAAAAGAAGATTAATATTGAGTTACTGAATTAAAATTAACCTGAGAATAATTCAAGTTATTTAACATTAATATTTTTTCTATTTTTTAATTCAAACAATAGTTAATTTGAATTTATGAAAATATTTATTTGACTTTTTTTCACAGTTTCTTTTGGAGAGATCTTTTTATATAAGTTTATCTAAATAAAAAGTTTGTATAAACTTTTCTTTCAATGTATCAGTCAAGAATATGTATGAACCAATTATAATATTAAAATAGGCTAAGATGTAGTTTTTAAAGCTATTCTAAAATATATTTCAAAAATAAACTTATTATTAGTTATCGGTGGATAAACAGAAAACTGATAAATTAAATACATTATTATATAATTATTCATATTTTTTAAATAATTAAATTTGTATTTAACTTTTTAGTGTTTCGAATTATTTATCAAAAGTTGTAGTCTTTTGCATTTAAATAAGTTGTTTTATTTAAAATATTTAATTTAATAAGTATTACTTATTTTTAATATTTATTTAGTTTTAGATCTTTATATTTTTTATTTTTCAATTTAAAATACTTGTATATTAAATTAAGTAACATAATAATATGTAAAAAATAAAAGATAATACAAAAATATTTTAAAGTATAAAATACTATAATAGAATAAAACTAAATAAGTTGTTCTCTTTCCACTAAAAAAAGGCATACATTTAGAATGTTTTAGTGGTTGGATAGTCATTAGTCACTAATACCAAAGACAAAAAAAATGTCACCTTCCCAAAAAGTTTATGCATTTTTTAACTTCCTTTCAAATTGAGGCAGACAACTAACCAAGGCTGAATAAAACTTCATGCATTCCAAATATGGCATCAAATTTATTATGCCACGTCTTCTAAATTGTTATTAATTTATTATATTATATGTCCTGTAGAGAAATTTGTCAAAAACAATTTATATTTTATTTCATTATATACTGACCTCACTTACCTTAAAATTTGGTAGCATTGTTTATCAAAAAGAGTATTTTAGAAGTGCTCAAATCGTATTAACTAGTTTTAGGACAAGGATACTTAGACAATTTTTTTTTACAATATTTAAATATAAACTACGTTTTATTTTGTGATTCGTTCAAAATTACTTCACAATTAATAATAATGATCATAAACATCACCATGAACCAATCACAAAATGACACGTAAATAATATTCAAATGTTATAAAAGAAATATTTTCTAATTATCGTTATCCTTAGTTTTATTTATCTCCTGTAACTTCTAAAATACGTGTTTGTTGATTTCTCTGTTACTTGTAAAATTGGGTATATCATGGTTCTGTTACTTCTCTGTTCTTATTTGTTTATTCAGCTTCTTTTATGGTGAGTTTGAAATTCAGGTCTCCAGCGTCTCTTTTCATCTAGTAGTAAATTTCTTGTCGTCTTTATTGACTTTATTTCCTACTTTCCTTTCATTACACGTTTATGCTTCTATTTCTTTCCCAAATTGTGAACACTGTTTTTCAAAACTTCACTTTTTGCTTCTTCTAACGGTAAAGATACTGCTATTTTTAAACTTGTCATTGTAAAAGCTTTTGATCACAAGATTCCACCAGCATTTTCTAGTTCCAACGTTTAAAAGTCTTAGAATTAACAGTGACCAGGAAGACGATTGGAGATGTAGTAAGATGCTGAGATATTCATGATTAGACCAAGCACCAAGATTTTCTTTTCAGTAAGGAACATGCTCACCACTTCAGAAGCATTTTTTGAAATTACAACACAGTTACTGAGGTAAATTTTTCTTTAGTGCCAACTTGAATAAACAATTCAACTCACCAAATTCGACTTAAACAATGTTTTTAACTTTCTTAAAATTAGTTCTGGTTAAAATGATATGCAGATTTTACAACGTTAGTTTGTTTGATAGTCTGTTATATAAATATGGATGTAGTAGGTAAAATTATTTTTTTTTTCCATAAATATATCTGAGTACAAAGATGACAGAAGAGAATAACATAAAAGAAAAATGACACGCTAAAGGCAACACAGAGGAAAGTGCAAAAGGCTCCCCCTGTCATGAAAGAGACTTTAATCTACACTTATCCACAATCTTGAAGACATAATTGAGAGGGCTAAATAAACGTTGCAAATACAAGCCAAAAGCATTTTCCATTATTAAACTTGCAATATCAACTCCATCTCTGCAATTATCTTCTTTCCAAAAGAGCCATCATGAAGAGAAGGACAACTCAAACATGGGGGTTACTCCTGAATGATCCAAGGGCCTTAACAGCACCTGCTCTCAAGATGAACTGGTGGTAGAAAGCTGCAATGGCTGCCCCAATAAATGGTCCTACCCAAAAGATCCACTGACCAGACACAAGGGAACAATATATCAGATAAAAGCTATAGCTTTATAAATTATTTCTAAGTTCATAAACTGACTTTTGGTACAAGATATAGATAAAGTGATGACAAAAGCAATAATATTACTTACATGGTCATCCCATGGCTTGTCTTTGTTGTAGATAACAGCAGCTCCGAGACTCCTTGCAGGGTTGATGCCAGTGCCAGTCACTGGGATGGTGGCCAAGTGAACCATGAACACAGCAAATCCAATGGGAAGTGGAGCCAAAACCTAATACAGAATAATGCATAATAAGAATCTTATGTGATTGATTTAAAGTAGCACCGTTGATGCAAAAGTTATTCCAAACACGTGAATCCAAATAACCAGAAAAAAAGAATTCGGTACTGATAAAACACTAGACAATTGAGTTGTGACAGATGGGGCCATGCTAACATGTGAAGCCCGTATTTCATCCTATTTAATTAGAATAATCGGTAAAAGGCAACTTTATTTGGGAGCTCAAGCTTATAATTGATGAATTGGTAATAGAATTGCCAGCCTTGGGAAAATGACACATGCATTAGAGACACAAAAATAAACACTTTTATCTTAAACTTAAGACACTCCAAGTCCTTTACTTGTCGGATAACATGGATGCGGTAGAATCCACTTTTCTCAAAACTGGAAGAAATTATGTAACCATATAATCATGTGGGGAACCACAATTCTTGAACAAAGGCAAAGGGGACCCGAGTTCCACAAACGCACGCTACTGTTACACTTCTTCAACATAATCATTTCACTTGGAAAATTTGGTATTCGAAAGAGATAGTTTCACCACCCAATGATGTATCCACTCAGAAATTAAATGTGCCTATTTCAATTTTGGAAAACTAAGAACAATCAAATAAGTTGGCAACAACAAGTAAAGCAAGAAACCTGAGGAAAAAGTCTTCTGATTTAACACTGAAACACGTAATGCCTAATAAATAGATCGAGAATTGATGCACAGTATTTTCTTTACCTTCAACTAGACGCAATTCGAAATCACTGTCTTAAAAACTATTTACCACAGTTTAAGGGGAGACTAAAATGCAAACCAGATTAAACTTTATTATTTCAGAACATTTAACATACTGCTCCCTTCAAGCAGGACTCAGGCAGCAATCGGTGTTCCACAGTTGATATATTATTCATACATACAATTAAAACAAGGCCACAGGATCAGAAACAGAAACTAATAATAAGAAAAATGATTGAGAAGGTACCGGCACATGGGAATCTCTGGCATTCCTCTTGGGATCAGTGGCAGAGAAGACGGTGTAAACCAAAACAAAGGTGCCAATGATCTCAGCACCCAATCCAGTACCTTTGCTGTACCCATCAGCGAGGGAATTAGCCCCACCACCATACTTGTTGTAGTAAGACTTTTGGAAGGCCTTCACCAACCCAACTCCAGAGATAGCCCCCAAGCACTGAGCCACTATGTACAAGATAGCTCGGATCAAAGACACCTTGCGAGCCAAAAACAGCCCAAATGTCACTGCTGGGTTAATGTGACCCCCTGCAAACCAAATCAACAAAATATTCGTCCATGAGAACTAAAACTTTCGTGGTAATCCTGAACAAACAATTGCTACAAAAAACACACTCCAAAAACAGAAACCGCTTTACGGAGTCTAGGAAACTTGAGCCAAAGAGAAAAACAAAGGAAACCTAGTAATAAATCCTTTTTATTTTAGATAACACGTCTGAATAAACGGGGCTTAAACAGAGCAAGTTTCTACGCTTGGAAGCGTAGAACGAAAAATTCAAAACAATAAGAAACCCTCTGCAAGAAAACTTTTTTTTTTTTCAGACAGCCAACACAGAAAAGTGTGAAAAGTAAAAAATAATGAGAATTTGCAAAACATGAAGCAAACATGACAAATGATAGGATATATTTATTTTTTTTTTCATTTGGAGCCAAAGGATCTGGGGAAAGGACAAGAGAATAACCTGATATTCCAGCAGTGCAGTAAACAAGGATGAAGATCATGCCACCGAAGGCCCATGCAATGCCAAGAATGCCAACCCCACCACAGACATCACCATCGGCCTTGATGTCACTCTGGTGCTTGTACCCTATCACGGTGAGCACGGTAATGTAGAGGAAAAGCAAAGTTGCAATGAACTCAGCAATGAGAGCCCTGTAAAAGGACCACTTTGTTAGCTCCTCAGCATCAATGAGGGGTGCAGGAGGAGGGTCATGGTAGTCCTTCCCAGAGAAGGAGCCACGCTCGGTAACCTCAACGTCCTTCGCCATAACAGGAATACTACTACTACCCTCTTGCCACAACAAGCTCAGACAGGAACCTAGGTTGTCAGAGAAGGCAAAGAGCCAAGAAAGGAAGAGACTTTGGTAATGGGCAGGTGTGGAAGAGACTTACCAGAGAAGGGGTATATATGCTGGTGCACCCTCAGGATTATACCAATTTTTTTCTTTTTTCTTTTTATCTAAAAACTTTTCTATTTTGGTGTTAATATGATCTGTCCAATTTGGCAGGAATGGCATATAGTACAAATTTTTTAAAAAAATTGGAAGAAAAAGAAAGGTTTGGTTTGGTTTGGTTCGGTGTTAGGCTTTTAGCTTTCATTTCACCGACCCTTCACTCCACCTCACTTTGCCACACCACACCACCCCCACTCCACTCCCTTCCTTTTCATTTCAATATTTTTATTTCTCTTCTTTTTGTCATTTTCCGTCTCTCCAGAATCTGCATTTCAATTTCACCATAGTGGTTGGCTCTTGCCTTTGCAATCACGGGTTTTCACCCTTTCTTCAAACTTCTACAACTTGTACATTTTTCTACCCTTCCCATCTTATTATCGCAAGTTGTTTTGTGTTTTATGTTGTCCTCATATGTTTGTTACACATGTGTGCCAGTTATTCAGAAAGAAATCCAGATTTTACATGTGTGTCCTCATAAGTTTAGTAAAAGAGATTAATTTAGGTCTCCCACATGAACTTGCCATATTTTACTGTTGAAACTAATTTCAATGGCTACAAGTTATGTTTTGTGTAAATATATCTTTACATCCACTATCCCAAAATGGGGGTACATGTTAGTATATAGCCTTGACTTTTTTAAGTCAAAAACCTAAATGAGATGCCTTCATTTTTTTTTTTTCATGAATAAACATGAATTACCTTTCAGAAGAGTGGTTTTCTTAGTCAAATTCATATATTTAAATTTAGAATAATACACAAACAAATTTGTTATATTCATTTAACATTATCTTTCATTACTTTTTTTTATGACTGTTTTCCTCAAAATGAATGTCAATGTCTTGCCATTCTATTATTCTTACTCTTTTAATTAAATTTAGTATACCCACCTCTCTAGATACCTACGTAGTCTCCACCCTTTATCATTCAATCCTCCAATGGCTACACACTATGTTTTGGGTAAAACTAATTTATTACACGACTTCTATTGACTATGTTTTTTTCCAAGAAAAAAATATCTATTGAGCATTTAATTTCTTTGCAAATTAATGTACTTTATTTTTAACTATACTGGTGTGAAAATAAAAGAACGCCCACGGAAATAATTGCTGAAATTATATTGTTTTTAGTTTTACCACGTTATAAAATATTTTTGAAATTTCAAGAACATTATCAATCAATTCCAACTATTAATTATAAACAATGACACACACACACAGTATAAGATTGTCGTTATTTTATTCTCGGAATATGTACATGGAAATATATGTTTCAATAACTTGTACTTCGATATATAATAGGAATTTTGTAGTGAATTTCTGCCTGCGAAACTTTGAATTAATCACGAGAAATATAGAAATATGGTGGAATTTTTTATTAAAATCGTGGACTTTAAGCTTCTTTCATCGTTTTTTGTTTTTTTAAGGTACGACATTCCTTCGTGGTTTTCCCTTTTCTGCTTCTCAGGATGTTAAGGAAGAAGATTAGCGTAAAATAAAACGTAGGGTTTTGTTTTAAGAATTTCCCACCTTTTAAGGTAAAATGACATGATCCGTATACCTTCATTAACAATTTTCGCTGCACTGTTTTTTTACGCCAAAGAATCAGATAAATTGAAACAATGGTTAACTTAATTATATTAAGTGTCTAATTTTGAATAATTAGAACACTTTCTAATATATTATCTGTTAATTAGTGTGAGGTAAAATTTCTGATATGTTCATGTATGGAGAATAGTTTTTGTTCCCCAAAAATTCCTACAGGAATCTATATGCTTGGGTATATCTACCACCTCGTAGCAAATACCAAACCTATGAATTTAATTATTGGTTGACGTAGTGATGGAGAAATTTTGCTATTGTAAAGTAAAACAACTTCGTGTAGTAGGTTGTGGAAGTTCTTGCCAAACTATTAAATGTAAATGAATAATGAATTGAAGGGAAATATTATCATTGTTGAATAACTATGTTTTATGCTGTTAATTGTGTTATTAGTTCTCTTAATTAGTTGTTTAAGTCATTAATTATAGGCTTTTTGTTTTGTCTTCTGTTGTGGTTGTGCTACTTTCAACTGTTTTATTCTCCTCGTTGAAACCTATGAATTAATGAATTGAGTTTCAACTAGTTTAACCATTTTTATTTTGGTTATCTCAGTTTCAACGTGGTATCAACGTCATAAAGCCGTTGTTCTATTGACATTTACTTATATATTCAACTATCCATAATGTTTCTTCCACTAGCTAATATAATAGTCATAGTTAACAATTACATGATTAATAGAGTAACATTAAAAATTTTATCGTAAAAATTAAAATAAAAAATACATATTGAAAGTAGTGTTAATGTAATTAACGTTAATTTAATTTAATTTTGATATTTATACATGTTTAAATTAGTATTAATTAAATTGATACTATTCTATTTTATTTTTAAATATTTTACGTTATGATGCTAGCAAAAAAAAAACATTGGCAGTAGCATGGTGAGGTAGAAACTCGTGGAAGGGTAACTCACAGAAAAACAAAGAAGAGATAAAAACGACACAGCAAAGAAAAAATCCATTGCAAGAGACACATAAGCTGAGATGGCACATAATGATGACAATAAAACAATCATACAAACAAGAATTAATGAATATGTTTAATTTCAAGAATGAATATGTTTAATTTTTTTTTTCTTATTTCACAATTATAGTGAGAAATAAGTTAGATGTTAATTTTTCTTGTGTTATCATAGACAAATAAATTACAAATAATGTTACATGTGTCTTTTTAAAAATGTACTAGTTTAATCTTAATGAATATAATCAATTGATAGTCTAAATATATATTATTTTAGATGTAATAATTCCAATAATATCAACCAAAATTTTGGATCAAATCATTAAGCGTAAAAAAAAGTTCATATTATTTTCATCTCTCTATATTAATTATATTGTTCAAAAGGTAGTTAGATATCTTACATCATTTAAAATTTGAAATTTGAAATTAAAAATAACCACATACATTCAGTTTCTTTATTAACGTTGCTTTATTAACCACATACATTCAATTTGAAATTTATTTTTAAAAAATTGCATTCAAATAACATTCGATAATGTGAAGAAAATGGTGCATTTTAAATATGAAAAAAAAAGGAAGTGGTAGTGGAGTGTGGAGCATGGCAACTTGGTCTTCTCCCTCTCGATCAGTCTTCATCATTCTGCTCAAAATTTCAGAGTCGTGTGCAGCACAGCGTTAAAAGGACCTGAACTCGCTCCTAACCCTAGTTAATGACACCCTGTACACGTGTCACGCTTCTATTGCCCTCTACAGATAGCTTAATCTTTTTTGAAACGCCAACCCCGAGGAGGGCGTCCATACCCTTATCGTACACCTTCTTGACACGTGGTGGACCCACAGCCACATAACAACTTTTTTATTCTTTTGCCACAAAAAAGAAAACGAAAAAAGTAACTAAAACACGCCATTCAGAGCAACCTAAAGTTATGGTCCGAAACCACTTGGCGGTTCTACCGTGAACACTGCGCACGGGACCCACTCCTGCACGCAGGACCCGTTATTTCCATTCTAACGGTTTCTTTTTTTCTTCCTTTCTAACGTTTTCTTCACGGTCCTCCTGAAAACGGATCCTATGTCATCGTCCTCGAAAATTCTAGAATGCTCGTTCTTTTTCACGATAGCGATACATTGTTCTACTACTTCCCAACGGTCAAATTGTTCAATTTCAACAGCTACTTAGAAAAACAAATATAAAATTGAAATATATTTTTTATACAGTTATTTGCATCAACTTAATTGAAAAAAAAATAAATAAAAACATCTACAGTACTATGTTATTTTCTTTATCTACGAACCTTTTGCCTTCTGGATCTTTCCACCTTTTGCTAACTCTGTTTTCTTTTTCTGTTATTTACGGAGTGCGGGATTCGTTGAATAGATTCTAAGAAAAAGATAAAAAGTTGATTGGATTTAGAGGTTGAGAAAAGAAAAAAAAAAGCATGGGCTACGACAAGGGGTTTGATGAACACTGTTTAATCATTGGGTTTGGAACGACATGATTGCAATGCCAGCAATATTCTGATCATTAACTTTAAGAAAATTAAAAGTAACGAGAATATTAGTGTCCGCTATAATCAAATTCTCATTAACATAACCTAGCACGACACATGATTACTAAAATCAAAAAGAGTTATATTAAATGCTATGTCCACCAATCATCACTTCTCGTTCCATCGTTCATTCTAGCTGTATCGAGAATAGTTTAATGACCTATTATTTTAATAAATGATAAATAATTACAATGATATAAATGATAAATAATAGAGTTTTTGTCTCACATGTTATTTAAGAAATGTGACTACACGTATGGCTGGGTTTGGGTCGCTTTGTCTGTGCTGGAATATCGGCGTAATCACGTGAAAAGATATCGATTCCTTTCAAAGCTTTTCTCATAATGCATGCATCGGCTTCTTCCTCTGATCGCACAAATGAAGCTCGTGATTTATTAAGAAGTGGGCTATATATTTTATGTGGCATACAAAACGTATCATCAAGGGGACAGAGTTGCATCAATCATAATAATAAATATTATCATATTTTTGTTATCGGCTGTAAGTACGCCAAAGAACAGGGATATTCATTGGGGTTGTGAATGGAAGAATAATCAATGAATTGTGATGATGTTTTGCTGCGAATATGATCGATTCCTTGTAACATTGGGAATGTGTGATGAACTGAGCAATAATGAGAAAAATACAAAGGAAGAAAATGTACTTGATAGGCATATATAGCATTCTCGTTGTAACTCAAACCAAACAGATTAGAAGAAAAGGGTGAAAATTTGATGTTAACCCTGTTGCACTTACGTTGGGTCTTTTTCCAGTCGTTTTTATGTGACAGTGATTGATGTTATAGAGGCACTGGAATCTTAACGTGCAAAGATTCTCCATTCAGACCAAGAGCATTGAAGTGGACTCCAAGACTGGTGGTTTGTGATGAAAGGAAAACTGAAATGTATATGTTGTAGATTAATTGGCCACATATCTCTTTCATTACAAAAACAAGAAAGAACTCTTGGGAAGATCTTTATTTTTTAACTGGAGCCTCTGCATATAGCTTATAAGTAAATCATAACAAAAAAATCAAATATAAAAGGACTGAAAAATGGTCATGGTCAACTACGAATTTGATTATTCATGAGAATCAATAACTTGTATATTAAATCTACAAGCCTCACTCCAATTTCTTACGCCTTGGAAGGAGTGGAAACGCACTAACCATGAGTAGAGAAACTAAGAAACTAAAATTAAGAAACAAGAACAACAAAAACCATGCATTTAACTTTTTGTTTTCGGATATGGGGTTAATGTCAACTGTTCGATCCTTGACATATCATTTCAAGTCTATGTTTTGCAAAAGATAGTCAGATCAACAAATAAAAAGAAATAATGTTGTAATTCATACCTAAGATATCTTCTTACCTCAACTATTTATTTATTAGTTTTCTTGTGGGTTTTTTTATTAAGGTCGACATAGTTTGAGTCCAAACATGAATAATGATGTTCTAATTTTTAAGTTAATTGATTTTGAACTGATATGTTTTAGTTTTATTAAGACCATTCTGTGTTGGATAATTATTCAAACTTAATGACTTATTGATGTGTTGGGCTGATAATTGATTATTTAAGTTGTTGATAATTGATCATTTAAGTTGTAGATAATCGAGAAATTACAGTGACCTGACAATACAATACACCTTAAAGTGTATTACTAAATGTGAAAATAGTTCTGAGAAATTATATATTACACATAGTTATTAATCCTGATAAATCATTTTAAAAATACTTTGTTATATTTATGAAAATTATATTAAAAGTATAATTGGTTATTTGTCTTAACATAATTTATTACTTTTTTATAATATAATTACTTGTATTGTGTTGGAAGTCCCACATTAACTAGAGATAAGACCATTTAAGTGTATATAAATAGGTGCAAATCTCATCTTAGAAATCAGTTTTGTGGAGTTAAGTTAGGCTTAAAGTCCACTATTGTTATGGATTAGAAAAAAGAATGTGAAAAATTGTTTTTATTAACATAATATTAATATCTGACCTTTATTGATAGATAACTAAGAAGTGTGGCAATAAATATTTGAGTTGGCTCTTGGCATTGCATAAAGGTTATATCATTTTTTTAATATTTACATGTCAATTGTTTTTATTATTTCCACTCTAACAAATGACAGACAAGTCCTGTTACGATTAAGCAACCGAAACCGATGAAGCCAGCAAAGCACTTTCAACCATTGCCACAGAAACCCACTTTCTTTGACCTCTATGTTAGAGTTTGTCTTCAACTATTTATTTATGATAATATTTATCAATATCCATCAAGTTTAAAGAAAAGCAATTTAAGCCCAGGTGCATGACTCAATAATATTATTGTACCTAGATGATACCTTTAAGTTTGCAAAGAAAGACATATGAGAGACCTAAATTTAATAATTTTGGAATTTATTTATTTTATATTTTTTCGGATGTGTGCTGCATTGTCACAGGATATGGTTGTCGAGTTTATTTGGACGTTAAATATTTTAAATAATTAATATGTGACTTGGAATGGAATGTATTTATATAAGAATTAATTTTTAAGATAATAATTGTGTGAATTGAACATCTCTTCTCCTGAAATTGTGGACCAGATTGCTACAGTTATAGACATCTTGTTAGTGCTGACAACATGGTTGAACATGTGCGTTCTGTGTACAGATATGCAATGTGAAACTTTCTGCGGATTCATTCATGGAGTCCAAACTTTGTCCATATCACAATTAAGTTATATTCCATAATTTGGTATGGGAGAAAAATTCATACCCGCGGGTATTCGCGGATAAAATCCGCTAAGAGTATTTAGTATTCTCAGATAAAAGATACCCACGCATAGTGGATATTGTAATATTCGCTTGTTAACGGGTCGGATTCAAGTATCTCACTATTCGTATCTGTGGATATCCACTACCTGTTTGAGAAAGAAAATTACAATTTTTCCCTGTTAATTTTTCTAACTTAAAGTTGATATTTTACTGTTGACTCCATGTTTCGTATTCTCTATGTCTCTCCCGTGAAGTTCTTCGAAAAGAAATAAGAAACCCTAACTTTTGCAACTCTTTAGTTTTTTATTTTAGCCAACTAATCCAAGTATCGACAAAAGGATTTGAGGTATGCTTTCTTCCTTTTTCTTGCTTTTTTTGCTTCCTCTGAATGGTGTTTCAGTGGATGGGTGTGGGTTTTAATGGATAGTATTTGGGGGTTTAGGTTACTTTTCATTTGGATTTTGTATAAATTTGTTTGCGATGGTTGTTGGTGGCTTCGATGGCATTTGTTAAGTGACGGTGATGGATGTTGATGTGTCTTGGCGAGGTGTTTTTGTTGACGCAGCCATGGACACTGTTTCTCTCTTTTTGTTCTGAATCTTACTCACTCCCTTATCTTTTGTTGCATGCTATCTAATGTTCAAGTGTGTGATGTGAGGCATAGCATGCAATGTCTCATATCTTGCAATTGCCGATGATCCTTTATGAGTACCTCTTTCTTTCTCTCTTTCTTTTATGTTCCTTAATCATCCTCTCATATCTTTGCAATTTAATTTGATTTTTTTTTCATTTAAAAACTTACAAAATATATTTTTTTAAATATTCACGGATTGAAAATGGGTACGCACGGGTTGAAAAAAAATCCATGAATGTTTTTAAGGCGGATATCCAGCAGATACAATTTTACCCAGCGGATCGGGTTGCGAATAGAGACTATCTGTGCCTGACCCGTTGCCATTCCTAAACAAGGGATACAACTTGTATGATTTGAAAAATATTTAACAAACCATTATGTTTATCACAGTTAAAATATTAAATTTATTCAATTAAACAATATTTTAGCTTTATTTTACATATATTAATAATTACTAAATTAACTTTGTAGATGTTAAAGTTATTCATTTAGTTTATGTGAATATTTATTTTCTTAATGTTTTTTTTCTTACATACTGTTACTTTTTCTCTTGTGTGTCGAATATGTAGATATAGAACTAAAAATACACTATATATAGAATCAAATTAAAAAGTATGTTATATATAAAAGATAAACTTTAAAATATGTTATACATAAAAAATAAATCTAATTAAATTTAGGTCTCTCTCAATTTTGGTATTACTAATTAGTTGTTATTAAAATTTTGTTTTATAGAAATTTATAAAATGATATTTTAGTAGTGGTTATGGTTTAAAAATACTGAAATTTGATTATTTTAATATTAAATAGTTTAATATAAATAATTTCTTGTAAACGAGTTTTATTATTTTAAAATATATTATTCCTTTATAAATAATTTTTGTGGAGATTTTTGATATTTCTTTAAGGGTTTTCATTTCCTGTTCATTTATTTGAAGATCAGAGGTCGCATGAATGATCATCGCGGTAAGATCTTTCAGGATAACCAATTAGTCTCTACAAAAAGTGATTTGATTTCTGCATTTTTTTCCTTGGTCTGTTTTCTTCTTCTTTACATGTGTTTCATCTATGGTTGGATGTATCATCTGAGTCTTTTACAAGACTCTACCTCTACTGATTAGTGATTATAATGGTATACCTTGATCGTGTTTTTGTGGTTCGTAGGCAGAGAAAGGAATTCCTATACGTTGAAACTCTTTTAGGTTTTTTAGAACGATTTGTCTTTTGTCATGTAAGGGAAGCTAATATATGTTTTTATTTTGTATTAAAATGTATGATTTTATGTTTGCTAGGTTGTAAGAATAATGTTTGGTTGAATGTGTTAAAAATTGAGATGATTGTTGAGTGATGTAGAATTGATCTTGGTATGACACTAAGTGGTTCTGTGTGTCGCTCAACGCTATCAAACCTGAGAGTCCCTGAGCTCCAGGACACTGAGTGTCACGAAGTCAATGAGTTCTATATTAAGAAGTGAGTTTTAAGCCTAACTCAATTCTACAAAACTGGTTTATAAGGTGAGGTTTGCACCTCACTTATATATTATAAATTGGTCTTATCTCTAGTCGATATGGAACTTATAACACACCCCATTCATGCTGATGTATAGAATAATGTGCGTGATAGTATAAATTGTTTAAAAACACAAAAAACCCAAGCAATGTTGTATACATTGTTTAAAAACAGGAAAAAACCTAAGCAATTTTATGTTCTTGTCATAACAAATTAGCACTTTTTTTTTGTTAATATATGGTTTGTGTTTGTGGTGATGGACAATAATATTATTTAATAAACATATACTAAAGAACTTAGACAAACAGTTAGAAGAAGAAGAAACCAATCACGTAATGATATTTACTTTAAAAAATATATTTTTGATGTTTTAATTCGAGAACTATTTTGATAATGGAAAATGGCTTGAAAGAGTGTGTTGATGGGAGAGAGAATTCAGATGAGTAGTTATAGAGACGTATTGGATTGGATAATTTTATATTGGCACGAGTTTCGTATGCTTTATTTATGTTCTTAGAATGAATAAAGTAAGAAACAAAGTGGAACACCGAATAAAATATAGTTTCATTCGTTCTGACTGGGTGGGAGAAGAAAAATCAATGTTTTCTGAGTGTTGTGCAGTCTATTTCATGTTATTGTTTCCTGCAAAATTCATTAGTGAGAAACAAGTGACATGAATTAATAACCCCTCACACATTCACATCACAAGGTTGTGTACGAAACAAGACAGATAACATGATTGATGGAAAATGTCGGAGAAGGCTTATTGATCTTTTTGACCAAGCTCTAATACTGCACTGTGAAAAAATAAATATAAAGGTGCAAAAGTTAAATATATTTTTCTTGTTTTTTGTTTTTATTTTTTTTTAAATTTTGTTTTAAGAAATACATAGATTTAGTTTTTTTAATTAATGTAGTTAATTTTCTTTTATATGACAAATGAGTCAAGTTCCAAACCCGACACACATGTATTTTATTTTAAGGTTAATAAGATAGTTTGGTGATCCTAATTTAGTAATAAAGTCGATAAAAATTATATACTGTGTCTTCAGGTCATCAAAATATTTAGATAGTTATATGAAAAGTTTATACAGTCCAGTAAGTAAATAGAAAACTCAGATAATTTGATGAAAAAATCCAAAAAGAATATATAGAGAACTTGAATCGACATTATCATGAAAAAATTATATTAATAACTTTTAAAAAAAATGACATATCAAAGTTTGAAAAAAAATAATCAAGCGTGATAGTTTAAGAAAAAAAAAATATTTATCCTTAATTTTAAATTCTGAATTGATAAATGAAAGAAATTGTAAATTGTGAATTGAATAAATGCAAGAAATGAATATTTGTTGGGTTCTACTAAAGTTTTGTCTTTAGCTCCCTGCAAGTTGCAATGCAGGGACCTGGCGTGGTCAACAGAGGTATCGGGTCAACAAGACAGAGAAACATATAATGCCAGACAGTTGAATTCAATGTAATTATAAATTAGCAGTTAGCAAAAGAGGTGTGGAGAGTTGTTATGTTATGGTGGTGAATTAAGTATCCATGGACTTACTCTCTAACCTGTAAACTCGATATTGTTGTTTTAGAAAGCCCATAAACTCGATACACATTGGAGGCCCAATACGTTGGATAAAATGAATTATTATCATTTTGTTGTTTTTATTTTCATTCTAACTAAACTATTTCTAAGAACAACAACTTGTCGCATAAAACACAATTCAGAACTTTTTTTTAATGAATAATTGAATTTTAGGTTGTATAATCTATTTCTTTCCATAAAAAAAGGACTTATGTATTAAAAAAAATGCAAAAATCATTTTATCATAAATCAGAATGGCAAAGTAGAGATTTTGTTATTCCTGGAGACGCAGAAGAAAAATATGGGTGCAAAAAGAAATATTCTATTACTTATCTTTATTATACGGACTAGTCTATTAAATTGTGGACGTATGATACTTTAATGGGTTGGCTCATGCTCTATTTACAGGTGTTAACTGAATGAGAATGTTTTATGCTAAGAAAATGGTGGTCATGGTGTAAATTAATATTTTAAAGCAAATTATTTAAGTTATAAAATTTAAAATAAATTATTTAGATTTGCTGATACGATTAACAATGGATCTTCTCATAATTTAAAACTGAAAAAAAAATTACATAGACTAATAATATTTAAACTTTTTTTTTCAGTGTCCTTCCACGTATTATATATATATATATATATATATATATATATATATATATATATATATATATACTGCAACAACCTTTACCATTACTCAATATCATATGCGTAATGTATTAGTTTATTGTTCTTCTATTATTTTATCTTTTTCTTTTCTCTATTGTTTTTCTCCCACTTCTAATATTTTCGTCCTTTTTTTTTTTAATTTTATCCCTAGTTAACAGCTTTTTTTTCTTTTTTTTTTTATGTTTAGAACGTAATTTTCTCTCTTTTTAATTGTAAAAAATATATTATTTTAAATAAAATTAACATAATAGGTAAGTACCAGAAGGCACAATGTGCATATTAAATAACTGTGTTCGCAAGTGCATTTCAATATTTAGAAAAAGTCACTAAATCTGCATTTGATTTTAATTTTAAAAAATGAAAGTAAAATCGTATGATGATTGACCATTTCCACAATAATATCATAAAATGAACTTTTGATTGCGGTATTTAAAAACTAATTCAATTATCATAACTTTATTTTAATAGTAACAGAAATACATAAAGATATTAATGTGTATGCATTTATTGGTTTGGATGTGATTATGAATATAATAACTAAATTTAAATGGCATAACAATACTTTAAAATTATTAAAATTAAAATTTTCCTTCAGAAAAAGATAAACATATTTCAAGTCAAATTTTATACCTTAAAATAGTTTTTTTTTTTAATTTTTAAATTTCTATTATATTAAATTTAACTGTAACATTATTTTTAATCCCATTCAATTATCAAATAATAATAAAAAATGGATTATCATATAAAAGATGAGATTTAATGTTTTAATATAAAAATAAAGTAAAATACTAAATACATAATTTATTTGAGAACAAAAGTGAAGGATAAAAGAAAAAATGAGATAAAATTTAAGCTGAAAAATAAATCACAAGATATTTCAGTTCAACTATGAGAAAGTCAGCCGTGATCTTGGTGTTACTTTGTATCTCTCTGGGTTAATTTAAATATTTTTTGTGTTCATAATTCATTACAAATATTTTTCTCACTTTAGAATAATCAGTGTAAAGTGTATTTGTGTATCCATTTTTTAAATATTCATATTATGTTATAAGTTAATAATAATATATGTAAATTAATTGAACTAAGATAACAATTATGTATAAAAAAATCAGTTAATAATTATATTACAAAGATAAAATACGAATAGAATTTATCTATACAAAAAATATCCTTTTCTTATTCAGTGTAGTATCCCGTATAGATAGTAATAGAAATTATTATTTTACTTTTTATAATGAAAAACCGTTATTTTTCTTTTCTTTTCTTTATTTCCGTCTCATTTATACCAAACACAGATTATTGATTTCTCCGCCGAATGTTTTTTCAATTTTTTTGTCACATCCATCTACACAGGTTCTTGCTCACCTCATCTTTACTTTTCTTTGTCAATATACATGTTACGATAGATATCATGTTTTTTCTCCTGACTTTATCTGCCCATATTGTTGCCTGATATTGAGTAAATTTTGGAATTATAAATAAACATATACACGGGATCAAGTTTATATTTTTTCCTCTGGGTTGTGCAATTTGTCTGCAGCTATTTTGTGTTTGACCAATTGGATAATCTTATTAGCTTTAAAATTGCATTTTCGGTTTCCAGCTAATCTTACTGTGTCTTGTGCAATTAGGCTTTAATTTGAGAAACCCATCTAAGTCTCCTTTTAGTTGTTGTTGCATTGAGCAATGAACAAGTATTTGCCATCTTAAATTTTTTCTTTTTTGCGGGGAGCTGTTGTACTGTGACTTTGTATTGATGATTTAGCATTTGCCATTTCACAAGCTTGAGCAGGTAATTGGACCATAGAGTTTGTTCAAGATGAGGCAGAGGCGTGAAACTGCTTCAGCTGCATCTAAAGGGTCAATCGGTGGAGAAGCAAGTGAAGAGTCCAGTGAGGGCGCAGAAAGCCGAACCGCTGTTCATTTTGGAAATCCAAGGAGGTCTTCATTTGTGTGGTTGGCCTTGTTGCTGATTATCATTTATTGCTGTTCCTCCATTTACCATTATCAGTTTCAGAGCATGCCCGTGCCTCTTACAGCAGATGAAGCTGGCAAGAGGGGATTTTCGGAGATCGAAGCATTTAAGCATGTCAAGGCCCTAACTGAGGTGGGGCCTCATCCAGTTGGTTCTGAAGCTCTGCATCTTGCTGTGCAGGTCAACTCTTTAACTTTCTTAATCTTTTCCTTCATTGTTGTTGTTCTCACTTCTTAGTTATTCTTGATTCTTTGTATCACAAGGATCAAGAGTAAGATGTTGTGGCTTACATGATTTTTCTTCCAGAGGAAATAGATAAAAGGAAATATCGCAATCAATTAATTGTATAGGGATGCCAGTAGGGTGGGGTGGGTGTGAGAAGTACTTTCCTTTTCTATCAGTCCCCATTTATGTTAGCAGGTATCCAATAGGGTAGCGAGAATCTATGAGACCCGGGAGTATATGGGATTTCAATGTTATATTAGCATCATCTAATGTTGTTATGTGCTTAAACAAAATTTATGGCAATGATGGCTTTTTTTTTTAATTTTTTTTTTATCTCATCCAAATTCTGTAAATAGACAAGTATCCATGGGCTGGGTGTTATAATATCCACCACCCATTGGGTATGCATCCTCCTCCCTGTTCCTTGCTGAGTCCTTTGCGCTATAATTAAATTGTCTCAAACATGCTTATGTTCTGGATGTAAACATCCTTTATGTAATTTTAAGTTCATGATAGGTTATTACATGTGTGGTTTGTTATTAATATTCACTATACTTTATAATGAACAAACCTATACAACTGATTGTGGTAATTTATTAGCCTGTTCTGTTTATTATATGTTTACTTTGATAAACTTCCTACTGCAGTACGTTTTGACAGCATGTCAAAATATTAAGAAAACAGCTCTCTGGGAGGTTGATGTTGAAGTGGATATTTTTCATTCAAAGTCTGGTGCAAATAATCTCGGCAGTGGCTTGCTTTCTGGGAGAACACTTGTTTATTCAGATCTGAACCATGTTGTTGTAAGAATCTTGCCGAAATATGTATCTGAAGCAAGAGAGCAATCTATTCTGGTCTCTTCTCATATTGATACTGTTTTTTCAACGTATGTTCTCTTAATCTATTTGTTTTCACACTTACGTTTTAATCAATCATTGTTTGTCTTTTTTATTACTACGCACTTATCATTGTGGCCTGATATGGTATTAGAAATGTGTTGTACAGGGGTTTTTTCTGTGTGTAATTTTGTAAATCTATGGCCTATAAAGGACCACTAATATAGGACTCTGCTTAGTGTGCTGCTGGAGAGGGGAGAGGTCGATTTCATTGTGGGGCACACCTGGCCTTTTTAAAATAACCTCGCATTAGTTCTAAATAAAAGAACACTAAGTTCTTTGTTCAGTAAGAGCAGGACAATAATTATGCAGGAACCCCGGTATTGGCTGGAGAAAAACACTATCTTCTTCTAATTATAAATGAGATCCTCACAACAGTCATGAATTTTAAAATATTCCTGTTGATAATGCTCTTTTCATTGCTTAATTAGTCAGCAATAAGTAACTTGCATCACTACTAGAGGTGGTGCAGCACATTTAAAATTTTGGGTTTAATAGGCTTAGAAGGTCGAGTTAAGATAAATAAATCTCAAAATCAACTTGTAAGATGAGATTCACATCTACTTATATCTAATGAATGTGAGATTTCCAACATACCCTTTCATGCTAAGAACTGAACATTGAGGTTGAGAATGGTGGAAGACCTAATAGTGAGTGACAATATAGACCCAACAAACTGTTTTAGGATAAACTCTGCCATCTCAGAAGTGCTTAACTTAATCTCATAAAACCAACTTGTTTGGTAAGATTTGCATTAACTTATATATTATAAATCGACCACATTTCTAGTTAATGTAAGATCTCAATAAGAAGAAATGTTATTGAATGCTCTTTCTCGTACATGTTGGGAACCGGACTAGACTTATCAGTAAAAGAATCTCTGATGCCAATTTGTGAAGTCATTGTCAAGTTCTTATATAGAGAGCTAAAACTCAGCTGGCAGCCTGGGGCTGATATAGCTGATGCAAAACTGTATACTTTTTCTATGCATTAAAGGAAATAATGATCTGGTGGAACTTGACGCATTAAGATGGCGCAAGATGCAGCTCCTTTTAGTTTGATGTGATTATAAATTAATCTATAGGTCAATGGTAAAATACTATTTTTGCGAAAACTTTTTCCTCCTTGGAACAACAAAATGGCATACTTTTTTGTAGACGATCATGGACTTATAAATTGAAATTGTAATATGGTTACATTTAAGCATGGCTGATGATATGATATGGTTGGACATTGGACCATTCTTATATGTTATAATATGAATGTTTTGGCATATTATTGTTGCTGTTTATTGTTGTTCTCATTACATTCATTTATTATTGTTGTTCTGGTCATTACATTGTATCATAGTGTTTGTGGATATGAGGCAGGGAGCTTGGTTCCCCTTAGCCAGTATCTCAGATTCCTATTATCTGAAGTAGAAGAGCTTTTTCCTTCTACATGGCCCCTCTTAATTGGTCTCAAATTAGTTAAGGTCCAAATTGGATTTTGAATACAAGCTAGGTATCTAAAACAAAAAAGTGATCACATCTTTGGCTTAAAAATTAAATGAAACTGGTTATAGAGTAATGTTTTTCAGTTCTTGGTTTGAGATGCTGATTATATTGTTTTATGCTAGTTAAACTTAAGTGACTTTTCACATCTGTGGTACATCATATGAAGTTGAATACTGCTTAATAAGAGTCTGTTTATTATCGTTTGTCATAATTAAACTTGCATATGTCCAAGCATGTGGTGCTGCATTAGAGGCCAAAAATTTTAGTAGATTTGGCAACACGTGGTTGGATGGAACTGCAAAGAAGTTTATAACAGTGATCGTGGATCAAAATTAAACTCATTGAGTAATAACATTATGAAAATAGGAGCATAATGGTCCTGGAAGGACATTTGAGAAGTGGCGTTTTTCTACTAGTTGTAAATTGTAAAGGGGACATCGATAAGAATTCTTTATATATTGAGAATATTTGCAATCAAACATTTTTAGTAAACATCAATTTGTTAAAATTTTCCATTAGATTCTCTTTATGCTATTGCTTGGTGCTATGCTTTCACTTCCTAGCAAGCATGCAAAGTGACAGCTCTAAAATTTTCTGCTTTTCATTTGAATATTTGAAAATTTTGAATCAGTTAAGTGCACTTCATTATTTTCTGCTAAAAATGTAGCACTGATTTAACAGGGCAGGGGCAGGAGACTGCAGTTCATGTGTTGGTGTTATGCTGGAACTTGCTCGTGGGATTTCCCAATGGGCTCATGGATTTAAGAGAGCTGTTATATTCTTATTTAATACAGGTGAGGAGGAGGGTCTTAATGGTGCTCATAGCTTCATAACTCAGGTATGGAATTGTTTGCCATTTGTTAATGCATCCTTATATTTAGTAGTTCTCTTTTTTCTCATCTGTTTTGAAAATATGGTTTTTAAATCTGCAGATTATTGGACTGATATTGGGATTAGAAGAAATCTAAATTATAAAGATTTATTGGTTAAATCTATTGGAAAAATAATAATGGACTATATTTCAATTTTCAATTGAGCCCTTCAATTTTGATCTGCCTCATCTATTTGGCCTGGAACATGTGATGTTATTAATGATTATAATTTTCCCATTGCTTATTTAAAAGATATGCTTAAAGTGAATGGAAAATATACTATTTTATTTTTTTTCATATTAAGATTTACATTGCATTTTCATTCTTAATTTTTGGAAAACATATTAGGTAATTTCAAGATTTTTTTCTTGCATTATTTAAAGATATTTTTCCCAAATTTTAGTGAAAAACATTGGCATTTAGTATATTCTAATATCATCATTATTCTTTTAAAATAATTCCTAAAATTTATTTTCAAATGAAGCAAGCATCTCTGTTATGTAAGCTTAAAAATTTTTGAAAGCATTTTAATACAAAACTTTAATTATCATTTTTATTTATCATTAATGCAAATCAAAATAAACAAAAAGTATAGTAGACTACAAAACGGTTTGCCATGTCTATGTTTATCTAATCACATGGTTCATTTGTTATTATCATACTGTAGACTTTATTTTTTTATTTTTATATAAAACTCATGTTAGGTATCATTATGTACTTTGACATCTTAGCGATGTTGATATTCCAAAGAACATCAATCATTTGTCATCATATAAAAATTTATTAAATAAAAGAAAAAACGAATAAACAAAAAGTATGGGGATCAAACCAAACTCTTGTAAAACAGATGAAACAACTTTCCAAAAAAGCCTGTACAGTTCTGAATATGGGAAGAAAAAACAAATAAAAAAAACTGCCAAGAAAACCTATACAAATTTGAACATAGGAAGAATAATCCTATTATGTATCGTTTAAAACCTTCTTCGTTTTCCAGACCTAAACCTATCAACTTATCTGAACAATGATTATCATAATGCACACTTTGACTTTCAAATTCTTTATATTAGAAGTGTGACAATTGTCTTACCAACAATATCAAAATTAGGAGTATGCTAAGAAAATACCAAATCTAGAACTTCATTGCGTTTCTCTATGATGACATTTTTTAAACTTCTATTAGGAATATAAGTTCCTGGTGGGTTTATTGTGACTGGATTGCTAAGGTATTGTTATTATGAATTTGCTCATACATGAAGAGAGCACAAACTATCAATTAAAAAGAATTAGGACCTATATATTTAAGCTTAAAATAAAATGATTCTATTATGCAGCATTTTTGTAGAGTATTCCCTGCTCCCCAACAAGTATTCTTAGCTTTTGAGAAAAACACTAATTCAACTTTTTTTAGGTTTCTGTTGTTTTTTGCTTATGGAACTATTATAATTTTTTCAAAGTAAATCAGGTTTCTTCTCCTAAAAGATGTGAATATTAGGTTGTTCTCCTTTCTTTTGTTGAAATATGTAGTTTAGTCTCCTTTTAAGTTAATATTGTTAAAGTAATTACACTTATTTTTCCGAAGAAATGTGAGTATTAACGTTATCTTCCTCTCTTATCTTGAAATATATAGTTTACTGCATTTAAATTAACACCATAAAAAGAATATTATTTAAAATATGCTAAAATGTTTATAATTTGCCAAGCTAGCCTTTAGTCATTTCATGCCCTATAGCTTCGCTTTGTAATGGATTGCAGGCAAAGTAAAACTGCTTTGAGAGTGACAACCTTTAATTTAACCAAATTTGTTGTTTGTAGTCTATAAATGGCTAGAAATGACGTTTAATGAAGAAAAAAAAAATTATTACTGTGCATGTATTATATGAAACAAGTACCTTAGTATCATATATTTTTAATAGAAAATATTTAGTTATAAATAATCTTTAGTGAAGATTATTAGATTGTTTGTAGAAAATATAGAAATTGTAAAAAAGAGTGGTATGTTCTAATCTATTAAAAGAGAAAACTATATATTTTAAAATATGAAAACAGAAAAGTAATATTTACATTTTGTAGTAGTAAATGTAACAATATATTTAGTCATAAAATTAATTTTAATGAAAATTTAAAAAGAGAATAAAGTTTAATATGTTTGTCAAGGGAAGATTACAACAAAAGACGGGAGGGAAGGTGGTGTTTGTTAGGCGATGGTAACAATTTGATAGTAGTTTTTTAGCAGAAGCTAACAATTTTATTGTGAAATTTAAAACAGAGTAACATATTGGAACTTGTCAGATGATGGGAGTTTACACTTTATATTTTAGTCTAAAGAGGAGAGTGTAATTTACTCAATTTTTAAGCACATATTTTAATTGGAATGACATTTTAATATTGTTTAAGGTTTTAAGTTAGCAATTATATGCAATACCTGTGCTTTTGTTTGGTGCATTGCATCGGAGTATGCCTCTTGTATTTTGGCTTTAGAATTGTATTTGGTGTAAAGCACGTGGTCTGTTCGTGAGGGTTTATCTAAAAATATACGCAGAGTAATCACACACCTTGCTTCATTGATGTTCTCTATTTTCTTTGTTGTTTTTGTTTTCCCTTTTTGTTAAGTAGGGTCCCTCATCCTCAAAATCCCTTGTAATATTGTTTTCTCCATTATTTGGCTGTAGTTTCTGCTGTACTTTGTTCTCCGTTGTGGATTTTGAACTTACTGCATGAAAGCATAGATGCTTGAAAAATCTTGTACTTTCTTCCTAGTGAGGCCTGAAATGCGTTGTTTCCTCTTTTTCTTCAAAATCTGTTAGCATTAGAAGTTCTCTCAAGCTGTTACAAAATGTTGGAATGAATTTTTATTGGTATCTAAGATACACTTGTTGTATAGAATCCTTATCACCAATAAACGAAATTTTTGATGCAGCATCCTTGGAGCAAAACTGTTCGAATGGCTATTGATTTGGAGGCCATGGGCATTGGAGGAAAGTCTAGCATTTTCCAGGTGTGTTTATTGATAACTATTAATTTTTTATGAAATTGTAGTGTGTTCTTTGTGAAAATGTTTCTATGTTTCCACTTTAAATTACCAAATTGCTACATTGTTTTCATTTGTTTTCTTTTGGTATTAGAGTACTGAATTCTCGTGGTACGAATATAGTTATTTAACAGACAGTTATTTCGTTTTGAAGATAGACTGTTAGTTGTTACGGCCTGTATGTTTTTTACAGGAGTTACTTTTGTTTATGTTTCCTGTTGAGGATAACTATCTTCTATAAATAGTTGTATCTTTTCTCTTTGTAAGTAACTTTTAAGAAATACTTTTTCTTGCTGGACATCTACTCTCTGTTTTTCTATTAATGCGTAACAAAATGAAAATAGGGTCATAGTCTTGCCAATAGAAGGGAATTACTGAAAATGAAACATAACATTTTCTCAAATCAAACATGCCCTTAGTTTTGTTTGTTCGCAAATTTTTTCTACGTCTTTGGTTATTGAAATAGATGGAATGGAGATCACATGTTAATGCTGTCATAGTTGTCTCAGTTGGACCATAATCAATATAAAATCTTCCCTGTCTTAGGAATAAAAGCAATCTTCTACCTTCGTAGGTATGAACATTGTTTATATCAGTCTCTTTTGATTGTTCCTGGTCCTAGTAACTGTAATCTTTTGCCTTTGTAGTTAAAACTATGACCGAATGGTCCTAAATTCAATCTTCGTTGTCTTTCCTCTAAATAAATTTGAATTTCAAAACAATGTTGAGTTGGCATGAGTATGGCCGTGCTTCAAGACCAAAGGGCTCTCATGTGTGGGTGAGTTAGGAATAAAATCAATCTGTGCATTAACATATCTACATAACTTTTAGGAGCATTGTTTATTGACACCCCGTAAGTGCATGATATCAAATAAATTTCTTCAACCATTTAAGGTTTAAAATAACTTTTGACAGTAGCAGAAGTTGCGCAGCTTAGATTATCTTTTATTCCCCAGGTCCTTGTTACTTCTTTTTAGATGCCTTATTTAATCAAAATAATTATTTCTACCTGTCATTGCCGCATGTTTACTGTTTTGAAAATTAATGTTTTTTCTATTAAAACAAATATATTAAAAGTGAATTGCAAAATTATTCATACCATGATTGTTTTATTGTAAATAGAGTTGTTTTGCAAAAACTTATACTTTCCTGTGCTGTCTTATGCAAAAACTTATGCAAAAACTTAACTGGAACTTTTAATGGTCTTGTTTGCCTTTTCTGTACGTCCATAGACTTGACATATCAACAATTGCTCATGTGAAAAATAATTTCCATTCTTCCATTGACAAGTCATCCATTTTTTTAGTGGTTTCTCGTGTATTATGTTCAATATTGAACCTTAAAAACTATTATTCAATCTTGTTTGGAAACTTTTAAAATAGAAATATTATCCAGTTATTTAGTATCTGAATCTTTTCTTTCTGCAGTTTATTAATTCTTGTAACAAGTTCATGTCTCTTTTTAATGGCTTTGCATTTAGTAGGCTGGACCTCATCCTTGGGCTGCTGAGAACTTTGCTTTAGTAGCAAAATACCCATCTGGTCAAGTTATTGCACAGGTTTGTTGGTTTCTTTAATTGAACGTTTGACCTTTACCTATTTTATATTGTTATTTTTTGAATAATCACTCAAATCTACCAATATTTGTCCTCCAGGATTTGTTTGCTTCTGGGGCTATAAAATCTGCAACTGATTTCCAAGTGTACAAAGAAGTTGCTGGCCTTTCTGGGCTTGATTTTGCATTTGTAGATAACACTGCTGTATATCATACCAAGGTTTCCTTCCGTCTTACTTTTTTATGCAATAGTTGGACTGCTTTTTGTTCTACATTTTATTTCTAACCATGAAAATTCATTGTGTTTTGTGGAAAGAATGAGACTTAACAACTCTTCAAGATAGCGCTTAGAACAATAGTAATTTCTTAGAATTTGAGTTTGTGTTTAATTTAATCATATAAAACCGATTTGCAACTTATGAGATGATGCTTGTTCCTCACTTGTGTATTTGCCGTATCTGTAGCTAATATGGTAAAATCTTAAGTTTCACATCTACTAATGAGAAAGACAAAATAGTGTATACGTAGGAAGCGACTCTCATCTTACTTACTGCTGGTTCTGTAAGGATGAGATAGACTGAATCCTAAATTCTGAAAATAAATAATGGTTTTATAGCCTACAATGTGTTGACTCTGATATAATATTGAATGACATCATGAGTGGTTGAAGTGAATGGATATCGTGAGAGAAATAAGGGGTTTATTAAACTATTCTCATATCCAATGACAATAATAATGTTATGTTTTTCCTTGTGCAGAATGATAAATTAGAGCTTTTGAAGACCGGATCTCTTCAACATCTGGGGGAAAATATGCTTGCTTTCTTGCTTCATATTGGGGCATCTTCTCATATTCCAGAAGGCAATTCAACTGAAGCAGAGGAGGATATAAGAAAGAACAGTGCCATATATTTTGACATTTTGGTAAATTATTTCTGGAAAGAAAATTTGGTCATTCTGATTTGCGAATCTTAGTCCAATTCTATGCTATAGTGTGTAAAATCATGTACTATTTTCAATATAACAGTGGCAGTAGCGTAGTAGGCTACAGTCATACCATTAGCCTCTGATATGTTGTAAATGTCGTATTTTTCCAGGGAATGTATATGGTTGTATACCGTCAAAAGTTTGCTAATATGCTCCATAATTCAGTGATAATGCAGTCACTTCTAATATGGACTACATCCTTAATTATGGGTGGTATACCAGCTGTAGTTTCATTAGCTTTGTCGTTTTTGAGTGTTCTCCTCATGTGGGTGTTTGCCTTAAGTTTCTCCTTCCTTGTTGCATTTCTCCTTCCTTTCATATCTTCATCACCAGTACCATATGTTTCAAGCCCATTATTGGTGGTTGGATTATTTGGTGCACCAGCTTTTCTTGGAGCATTGATTGGTCAACATTTGGGTTTTCTTCTACTTCAAAAATATCTTCTGAATGCACACTCAAAGAGAAGGCAATTGCCCCTCATTATTAAAGCTGCTGTGGTCAAGATGGAGGCTGAAAGATGGCTCTTTAAAGCTGGATCCTTTCAATGGCTTATACTTCTCATTTTGGGAAACTATTTTAAAATTGGCTCTTCTTACTTGGCTCTTGTTTGGTTAGTTTCTCCGGCATTTGCATGTAACTATCACTACCTTATATTTTCTTCTGTTAGAACAACATTTTTATTTCATGGTACTAAATTTTGGTTGAATTTCCAGATGGTTTTTTTGAAGCAACATTAACCTCAGAAAGGTTACCAAAGCCACTCAAACTGATAACGCTAATTCTGGGGTTAGCCACACCAATTTTATTCTCTGCAGGCATATTTATTCGGCTTGCGGCCACACTCATAGGGGGTATGGTTCGATTTGATAGGTAAATCCTTTTCCCTCTAATCAGTATATGTGGACTGACCTGTAATGAGCTAAGTCTATTGCTTAGTGCTTTGGTAATGATGCTTATTTTCATTTTTTGGTGTGGTGTGGGTGTTACTGCCTGTTTTGGTTTTACATGTTTGTATTCTACAGTGGTCTGCTGCAGGGGGGTAAGAATAGAAACATTAAAGGTAAATTATGGAAGGAGATAAACAGATCAAGAAGAATCTGAAAACGTTTTACCTTTTAGTGGGCTATACCAGTGCTGAAATTGAACTTTAAAATGGAATTTCTATTTTTAGTCATCTTTTAATTATGTTGGAGGCTATTTTACGCAAATTTACTTGCATTTGTTGGTATAAAATAAATTTTGTTGATGAAGAAAATTGAATTGTAAAAAGGAAATAAGAAATCCTTCATGAAAATGAAGTCCAATAAGAATTGTTTGATTATTTATTGGTATCATTGATGTGTTAGGATAGGAGTCATGATTGGAAGTGTTAATGGGCCCATTTAGCTGTGGCCCAATTACTTCCTTCTAAAATACACTTAATCACTGATTTGATATCAGATTGCCTCCTTCAGTCAGTTGCATACATCCTCACTTGTCTATTGTTGCCAATGGCATTGTCTTTAGACTCACTACTCCTATTAGCACCATTAATCTTTTTCACAGGTCAATTTTCACTTTTACAGTTAACATCTAATTTACTTTTCTTTACCATGCAGGAATCCTGGTGGTACTCCTGAATGGCTTGGAGGTTTTGTGATTGCTGCTTTTATTGCTTCTCTTCTATCTTTGACCTTGGTGTACCTTCTTTCATATGTCCATCTTTCAGGTTGGCTTACTGTATGTTCTTTTGCAAGCAATGCTTTAGTCTTACTATTTATGATAATGGGGATGCTACTTGTAACACCCCGATTTTCGAAGTGTCACGGTGTAAAAAATTTTCACAAAAATATTTCGATACAACAATTCTTTAAGGCAATCAAACTTTATTTGATTAAAATGCAAAAGCAAAACATAATTATAAATGTTGTCTGAAATTCTAGAATATCGTTTTTACATAAAAATAAAAATGCTAAGTCGGAAAAGTTTTAAACAAAATAAGTAATCAACTCCGATATAAAGATCCCAACTCTCGTCAGCTACTTCGATCCAACCTTTATCTACAATGCCATCTACTCCCGTACAAATACGATCATCGTAAGTGGAAACCACAACCACAACATGCAAAGGTGAGCAACCAGGAATATCATAACATACAAAATATCATATTCATATTAAACACAGAATAATATAACCATACAACATATTCCATGACAACATTTCCTTCACAGTCAATTCATTCATGACCCAATGTCGTTTCCTTCTACTGTGTCGTCATAACCCTGTTCCGCAAAACAGGGCAACTCGAGTCGTCTTCCATTGCAATTTCCGACCTATCTCCTTGACTTCTCAAGGAATTACAAGTAAAAACTTCGGTTAGGTGCACCCACCGAGCACTATATTCACACGAGCCAAAGTCATTTTGGGCGAGACAAACACATCCCCCGCAGTGGGGAGTGACACTCGAATCACTATCTCTAAACGAGAGTCCAACACATTATTACCGTACCGCAGTACGAAAAGTTCATCCATGGCCAGCCACAGTACAAGAAAATAACATAGTTTTATGTTCACATCACAATTCCATACATATTCTCAATTTCATGTTCTTGGTATTGATTAACCTAGATGAAATTAATGAGATGTTATTTTATAACTTTGTGGTGAATGAGTTAATATATATTATCAATATTATGTAGGAAAGGTAATGAGATTTGTTTTATAAATCTTGTGACTGGTGAGAAATGCATCTTATTGGGACTATGCATGTAATGTGATGAGAATAGTGTTTAAACCTGATGATTGGTTGTGTAATACAAGTTATTGAGAATGTGTATTGATTTGTGATTTTGAGTTAATGCATATGATTGAGATTAAAGGTGGAATCTAATGAGATTGTATTATTAGCCTTGTGATTGGTGTGCAATGCATGTTATTGAGAATATGTATGAAATTGTGATGTGAACATGAAACTATGTTATTTCCTTGTACTGTGGCCGGTCATGGATGAACTTTTCGTACTGTGGTACGATAATAATGTGTTGGACTCTCGTTTAGAGATAGTGATTCGAGTGTCACTTCCCACTGCGCGGGAATGTGGATGTCTCTCCCAAAATGACTTCAACTCATGTGAGTATAGTGCTTGGTGGGTGCGCCTAACCGAAGTTTTTACTCGTAATTCTTTGAGAAGTCGAGGAGATAGGTTGGAAGTTGCGATGGAAGACGACTCGAGTTGTCCTATTTTGTGGAACAGGTTCCTGTTAGTGATAACAGGTTATGACGACACAATAGAAGGAAACGACACTGAGTCATGAATGAATTGACTGTGAAGGAAATGTTGTCATGGAATATGTTGTAGGGTTATATTATTTTGTGTTTAATATGAATAGGATATTTTGTATGTTATGATATTTTTTGTTGTTCACCCTTGTATGTTGTGGTTATAGTTTCCACCTACGATGATCGTACTTGTATGGAAATAGATGACATTGCAGATAAAGGCTGGATCGAAGTAGTTGACGAGAGTTGGGATCTTTATATCGGGGTTGATTACTTATTTCGTTTAAAACTTTTCCGACTTGGCATTTTTATTTTTATGCAAAAACAATATTCTAAAATTTCAGACAACGTTTATAATTATGTTTTGCTTCTACATTTTAATCAAATAAAGTTTGATTGTCTTAGAGAATTGTTGTATCGAAATATTTTTGTGAAAAACTTTTACACCGTGACACCTTGAAAATCGGGGTGTTACACTACTTGCTTGTTTTAATAAATGGATGCCAATTTTTAAAAAAATTATTGTCACCTGACATCCTATTTGAACCTCATAAAAATTTGACATGTATTTTTTCTTTTTTCCTTGGACTTTTTTGTTTAAGTGGGAGTTATATGAAATATAAATTTAGTTAAAGGCACAAAATTACTCTTGGTTAGAGGTTTGAAGAGCATATTTTAGCACAAGTCTTACAATTTAAGTATCTAGACCCATCATACGAAATGAGAAAGAAATAGAGGGACATATGAACCACAATATTCATGTGGGGTGAATGAAATGAGCATGTTTCGACTATTTGGTTTTACAAAATGGTACTAGTGTACCATTCAAATTTGCAATACAACAGCAAAGTCTTATCCTGATGCCATTCAACTCAATTAAAGATCAAAGTTTCAAACATAATGTTTACCTAAAGATCCATATTGACCAAATCTTCTAATATCCTTCTTGGCCCGATGAGAAAACAAAAGGGGATATTCTAATATTCAATTTGGGAAAGGATATTGTCGCAACATTTAAGAAAGATGAACAGGTAAAGGATAAGTTCTAGGGTTGATTGTCACATATTACCTTGGATTAAAATTTGGGATCTTATAGCCCAGAACTCTATAAATTTCTCACAAAGAGAAAACTTAATATTCTCACAAAAAGAACACTTAATTTTCTTTCAGAATTCATATATCTCCTATTGCATTAAAAATACATTCTTGTATAGACAAAATTATATGCCATGCCGCTCTAGACATCCATAAAAAGGCCCACTAAATTCCACTTAATTCTTACTAAGTAGTTTTTAATGTCCATTGGCAATTAATTCCTACTAGTGCTGCCTATAATTCCTACTATATGCAATCATTAGTTCCCATCTTCCCTTATGGTTTTTGATCTTCCCATGTGACAATTCAGCACTTAATTAAAAAAACATAATAAATATTAACAAGGAAACTCAAAATGATATTGATTCCCTATGGATCATATCATGGTCTCTCTCTCTCCAGATGTCTAATTAATTTTGATATATCAACACTCCATATCAAGTTAGAGCACAGATGTCCAACATACCCCACTTGCTTACAAGAAACTCAAAGTTGGGCTTAAAATATCCTTTAGTAAGAATGTCAACTACTTGTTGGGAAGTAGGAACAAAGGGAATGCAAATTAGGCCGGTGTTGGTCTTCTCTTTTATGAAATGTCTATCAATTTGGACATATTTGTCTTGATCATGTTTATACCTTCAAAAACAAATGTCAAGGATCAAAACTTTTAGGTATTTGAGTCTGTTAGAATTATTGGTTAGTGTGTGAGTTGTGTGTATGAGCTTAATGGTAGAATAATTACTAAGTCTACCTATGTTAGTGTAGTCAGTAGGACTAAATTAGGGAGTAGTGTGTTGGGTTATACATAATCATTGTACCTAGTAGTCTAGGACTATTCTTTGACCTTCCATCTTCCTATTGTATCATCTTTTTATCAATATAAATATTAGAACATGAGGAGGGTCTATATAGCCCTTTAGATATATATTTCTCTGTTTTAAATCTCAACAGAGTCTATAATTCAAAGATATGGTCTTCACACATAATTGTTGTTATTGAGGAATCGTTGACTCTATAAGTTTGAAGTATAATGAAATGATACATTTTGTAAAATATTAAGGAATTTTTTTAAGCGTTTTGAAACTTAATATTCCATGATGTTTCTTGTATTGGTAATTTGATGTCCAGGTGCTAAAAAGGCTATCATCCTAGCTACCCTAATGTTATTTGCTTCATCACTTGCAATTGTATTATCGGGTGTCGTTCCTCCATTTTCAGAAGACATTGCTAGAGCTGTGAATGTAAGTTTTTATTTGCATAGAAACTTTACAGTCTTTTTTGTCACTTAATAGTGTTAACAGAAGCACTTATTCTACCTCATATAGTATGAATACACATAGAACTTCCCTTCCCTGGTTTGAATTATGTTTGTCTACTAGTAGTGCAGTTTATATTGTCTTTTTATTATTATTATTATTAGCAAGAGAAAAATTATAAATGAATGAAGCACTTGGGATGTGATGTATTTACAATATTACTAAATACAAGGATAGCTAGAAATAATCACTAGAATATGATGTGATGTATTTACAATATTACTATAATTACATATTTTTAACTCTTCCTCAGGTTGGAACATATAAACCATATTCACCAAGCTTGTCACATATAACAATATTAAGGACTTCATAGTGACTTAGTTGAAACAGCCAACCTTGGTCTTTTGGATTGACAAAGCTAGTGGTGATGTCTTGGGATAATATTTCCTCTCTAATTAAATGGGAATTTATCTCTATATTTGAGGAAACATGCAAGGTGCTTGATTATCACATGAGTGCCATTTGTGTAACCTCCATAAATCTCTTTGAGCAACTCATTGAGCCAGATAAGCTCTCAAGTGGTCTAAGTTTTGACTCGATACTCCATTTCTGCATTAGGTCTAACAACTATATTTGGTTCCTTGCTTTCCCTCGAAATCAGATTATCACCAATAAAGATTGAATGGTCACCCATATCCCGCAGTCTAAATACAGCCTTTGTCTTTGTATAAAGAATATTTTCTTAGACCTCCTCCAATATACTTCAAGTTGTGCACTACTGCACCTCTGGGTTCTTCGCATGGAGAGCTAAGAAAATGACTTGCTACACTGAATGCAAAGGAGATGCCTGGACAAATGACAATCAAATAGTTCGTTTTCCCAACTGGTCTTTTGTTCCTTTAAGGGTGTGAAAATGACTCGCTTATCTTCACAGAAGATTGGCATTAGGATTCATAGGATAGGAGAATCACCGGGTTTAGCACCCATCAATCATGTATTCTCTTGGATTCCCATCACATATTTTATTTGGCAGATCACAATAATGTTCTTGGATTGTGCCACTTTTATCCTGAAGAAATGTTGTAGTCTGCAAGATATTTGATCTGAAAGTGGCAACAAAGATGATTCTTTACCTATTCATTGCCCTGGCAATCATTACCTGTAATTATATTTATCATTGAACGTTGGCCTTTGTACTTACTATGGAGAATGGTTATTCCTGATATTCTTATGTTGTTTACTGGCAATACATCCATTTCATCTTATTCAATATCCTAAAATATTTATAAAATATATTCTGTTGGTTTAGAATCAACTAGTCATCTAATTGAGGATGTAATATTATGAGTTGTTTCCTATTCATAATGCTTATTAATTTATTTTTTCATTTTTAGTCTTAATTTTCTTACCATACTAGGGATTGGGCTTGTACTAGCGATGCTACTTTATGTGACCTTTTGGTAAAAGTCTGTATATTGCAACACATTATTACACACCATATGAATATAATCTCATTAATCCTATTATTTTATTTATTTGTCTTTCTCCTTCCCTATCATAACCATTTAATTTGACAATTACAAAGTAAAGCTAGCATAACAACTAAAATTTTCTCTTTATTTTCAGGTTGTACATGTTGTTGATGCCACAGGAAAACCCGATGAAGGACAAAATCCTAAATCATATTTATCTTTATTTTCTACTACTCCTGGAAATTTGAACAAAGAGGTTCAAGAGATTAATGAAAGTTTTGTATGTGGTAGAGACAAAACAGTTGATTTTGTGACTTTCTTGGTCAAATATGGTTGTTGGGCGTATAATGACACCGTTAGTGGCTGGTCTGAGATGGATATTCCTACAATGCATGTCCTTAGTGATGCTGAAGGAAATGGAAGACTAACAGAAGTTTCAATTGATACAAAGGGTTCTATCCGTTGGGTTCTTGCAATCAACACAGAAGAAATAGAAGATTTTGAGCTTAAAGGTAACGAGTTGTGTTTCTAAATGATCATCAATTTGAGAATGTGATAGGTGTTAGAGTTAACAATATGGTATTCGAGGTACCAGGCCTCCAAGGAGAAAAAAAGAAATTTAGTGAATAATATTCTTATCCCCAAAAGTTTATTACAATGCTTATATTCATTACATATACTAACGGTTTATTCGTATATCATGATAACCACTTAAAAACAATACAAAAGAGTTCTAACAGAAAGATTCCCACAAAACAATCATAACACTCCTTCTCAATGTAGTAATCGTCCCAATTTGTGGGCCTCATATTTTGGACCTAGCACTAACACTTGAATTGTTAGCTTCAGTTGACCCATTATCCTCCTGAATGCATGTTGTATCAGCATGAATTTTCAAAAATTGGCTGACACCATGCTTGGTCAAGTTCTTAATACTGTTTATATATCAGTCTATCAGCACAAACCAATTATCCTTATAAGGCCTAAGCCTTAGGTAAATGGTTTTGTACCAACATCTATAGTAAACATCATCACGGTCTTCGTTAACATGTCTAATCTGTTTGTTTACCAGAAGGTAAAATTATTGGGGTTGTAGAGTATCTAGACATGAATGAAATTAAGGTATACAAAGTATGGAAATGAAATTGTTAAGGTAGTAAACCGTGATAACTCTTGCCTTGCATTTTACTTAAAGTGGCGTTGAGTAAAAGATCATATTTTACACATTCTATTACAAACTTGCGTTGATTAAAATGATCGTTCTTGATGCTTGTTTCCCAATATTGATATTATGATATTTCATTATCTAAAGTGTTGTTTTTCTGACTCAACCTCAGATGCAAGGGATTCTGAAGAATTGATTTCAGTTGGCAAAAAGAATGGTGTGGATGGTTGGCATATTATTCAGTTTTCTGGAGGAAAAAATGCACCCAAGTTGTTTGATCTGACTCTTTACTGGAGGTCAGGTTCAACTCATAAATCTGATACTCCTATTCTTAAGCTTAGAACTGATGTGGACAGATTAACACCAATAACCGAACGAGTCCTTAGGAAGCTTCCCCGTTGGTGTTCTTTGTTTGGAAAGTCTACATCTCCGTATACCTTTGCTTTCTTGAGAAATCTGTATGTTAATTTTTAGTTACTTGAAACTGTAAGCTTTTATAGAATAAGTCTTAAAATCTTAAACTAATGTAGAATTTATTAAATAATTACTAGCTCAATAGCTAATAGATAAGTATTTGTTTTTTTTCGAACCTGTTCTTCATATTTCTCTTATTCCCTGGTAATTTTGCTAGCAGGAACCGGCCACAAAAGAAAAATTCAGGCCTATGTTTCATTTGAGAAGAATAATGTTTTTCTACCTGAAAAAAAAAACTAATTGGAGTCGACTCAGTGTCTAAATAATTGAATTGTGAATTTTCTTATAAACTTTATTTGAGACCATTAATTAGTAGATAAAAACTATATATATATATATATATATATATATATATATACACACACGTGTAAAATAAACTAATCAAAATTTAAAGAAAATAATACTTTATCCAAATTTGTTTAATTTTTCTTTGTACTTTTTCCATCCAACCAAATGAACAAAAGCTGGACGTTATTCCTTTCAAATTCAAATAATCATATGATTATGTTTTGAGAGTAATGGTATAAATTTAGACACGATGCACAAGATCTATTAGTCAAGAAGTAATTCATTTTAGAGAAAAAGCTGATAAATTTTGGTTATGTTGAAGACTAACAAATGTAAATGAAAATAACTAACCCTGGTTTTTATCAGAATTATATCTAATCCTTCCATTCATCGATTAATTAGTTTTTAACTTTTGATTAAAAAAGCTAAGCCCCGGAGGTTAGGAAAGAATGCAGTTATTCCTCCTGTAAACAAATAATTTTAACACAGTAAAAACGAGGAGAAATGTGAACAAATATTTTCTAAATATAATCTTTTAAATACACCTTCTGTTATAAATTGAAATTTATTAGAAATTATAAAAATTTGTGAGTTTCACTTTTCATATAATAAATTTTAATTAATTAAAAAAGTGTATTAAAGAGTGAATTGTTATCTTTTATATCTAAAAAAAGTGTATTATGAACACATTCTGAATTACAATAAAAAATTACAGCATAAAATACAACTTCAATCAAATTAAGTATGCACGGTTTTTCTTGGGGTTAAATCTGCCAAAGTTTCTAATAATGAAATCCAAATTTTCGCTCATATAGAATTAAATAATCTTCACTTAACTTAGAGCTATGGATGATTTATTAAACTTGTACATTGGTTTAGTTAGCACACAACTTTATAATACTAGAATATTTGAAATTCTTGCACTGATGATAATGCACATGCACTTTCTTTTTCAGACACCATTCAGTGAAGTAAGAAATGAGAGGTGTTTCTACTTCCACGCAACATGTCTTGTTCCAATTTCAAATTACCTTCGTCAAAAAACAAAACAAAAACACAACATTTTTTTCCTAATCACTTAATCAAGGATAATTTGAACAAAAAGGATTACAGAATAAAAAGTGAAGTTTATCTAAAAACTAAAGCTTTGTATCTATCAGACGCAAGAAAGAAAAAAAAAATCTGAAAGACATGGCGGAAATTGAAGACAAATATTTAACTCTAATCTTTGTGAGTTTGGTTGTCAGAATCAGGTGGCCCCCACAAGTTTGGAAAGTCTTGTTGTAAGCACAGCTTTGCTATACCAAGTTGTTCTAAGTTCACTCACCCTCTCATGTTATGTGATGATTCAATCTCACAGAGAATCTTTGGATTCTTTGAGTGAGCAAGACACCCCTCCAAGAAATGCGGTCATTTCCTCTGGGAACTTCACTATCTCCTACTCCTATAAACACCTCAAAAATATCACCTTTCAACATTAATTTCAAGAAATCACTCACTTTTCCATATTGGGGTTCAACTTCTCCTCACGAATTCTCTTTCTCACAATCAGGTGCCTAGTTTCTCGCTCTTTGTAAAAACTCTGTTTCACTGCTGGATTATCCATGCTTGATTTTTTTTAAGGAATTCAGTAGATAGGTTTTTGAATTTGATGTATTAGCACGTCTGTGTCAAACCCTAAATTTTATTATATCAAGTGGATTAATGGGTTTTTTTAATTTTATCCAATTCTTGGAAAGCTGATGATGTCTGACCATTTAGTCAACATGTCTTAGGAAGGCCGGCTATAGAAATTTGTGGGAAAATGAAGAAAAGTAAACGGAGGAGGATAAGCTAAATGGTTTTACGTGAGTAATATCTGGGAAAACATGATTGTAAAAAATGCTTTTTTAAAACAATATTTAATGTAATTTCAAGCACAAGAAACAGGTAATGCCATTCTTCAAAGTTATTTGGAATTACCCTTCATTTAGTTCTCATAATCCTTACTCCTAAATTTTACCCTGATCATCAATGAGGAACATCGTATATAAGCATGGTTAAACTCTTATCTGGGTTACCCTTTTCAGTACTATGGATTTTTATTTCATCTTATAACTATTATTGTTTTGGTGTAGTAGTCAGAGAGGGGTGAAATATTTCGTATTCATTGGATCCAGTTTGTCTAAAGGGTGTATTCTATTAAATAAACTTCAATTATGAAAGGTAGTTTTATAATTTAGAGTGATGTTTTATTTTTCCAGAGTTTCGGATTTATTGTACCGCATTGGTTGCTTCAGTTTTTATTCATCAGTTTTTTTATTCACTGTAACAGCCCAATAGTTAGTGGCTGGTTTTATTTTGTAGAGCTTTCCGCTATTTTGTTTTTCATTATTATTTATTTCAGTTGATATGCACTAATGTAATAGGCCCAAGGCCTTTGACGGCTATTTAATAGTTTTTCTCTATCAATGAAAGTAACACAAAATTTACCGGGGAATATTGGTAATGTGTATCACGTTTATTTGTCTACAAAGTGGGAAAAGAGTTTTGTCGTCTCAGAGAGAAAGAAAAGGGAGAGTCAAACATAGTGAAGGAAATCCTTAGTATTTTGTGAGAGAAATGACAAAGGTAGTCAATGGAATGAGTGTGTCACATTTGTTGGAAAAGATCAATTACGACAATTGGTGTCTGCATATGAAGGTTATTCTTGGATCTCAAGATGTATGGGACATAGTGGAGGATGGATACAATGAACCTACTAAGGATGAACATCAGACAGTAACCCAGATTGATGCATTGAAAAAGACACGATGAAAGACAGATCGGCTTTGTACTTTCTATACAATGCCCTGGAAAATTCTGGAGGTGGCGTACAAAGGAAATATTCACGTGAGGCAGGTCCCAGAAGCTTTGATACGAGAGTTTGAACATATGGAGATGGATGAGAAGGAGGGAGTTGTCGAGTTTATAGCTCAAGTGCAGAAAATAGCCAACCGACTCGAAATGAACGGAGAAGAGATGCCTCCTAACCGGATTACAGAAAAGATCTTAAAAAATCTTACCAATGATTTTGAAAGTATCGTGGTTACTATTAAAGACACACATGATCTATCAACTCTCACACTAGAGGAGTTAGTTGGTTTATTAAAGGCCCATGAACTGAAAAAGAAAAAGAAAAGGAAGGAATCCGACTATCAAGCACTACATGCACACTTTGACTCAAATGCAACTCGGAATACTCAGAGTCAAAGTCTTGGAGGCAGAGGACGAGTAGGTCGAGGACGAGGTGGAAGTGGCCGAAGTGATAATGAGTTTTGCACACATGAGACCGGACATCAAGATTGGTGTGGCCGTGGTCGTGCAAGGGGTCGTGGAGGACGATCTAAGACAAGTGTGGAGTGCTTCAAATGTGGCAAACATGGCCAGTATGCAAACAAATGCAGATCGAGGAAGTGTTGCAAATATGGTAAACCTAATCACATTGCTACTGACGAGAATCCCCCAGTGGACAATATTGACCAACATGAGGCGATCCAAGCAGAAGAAGCTATGGAGCAGGACGCAGAGTATTTCGCGGTATCTCCACCATCAAATGAAGCTCTGCAGAAGGGCCTAAACATTATGAGCCATGAGATAGAAGTACTTAGGGGACTTATAACAGCATTAACGAATGAGAACACAGACATTAAGCAAAGAATAGCAAAGCTGGATGAGACTTTGGCCAAACATATGGCTAAGAAGAATTGCAGTGATATGCAGGCACAGGATGTAATGAGCAAGACCATATTGGATGCTGCAAAGGGACCGAATCCGCAGCCAGCACAGAGAGGGGAATCTTTACAGGCACTTCTGGACAAACTCAATAGGAGCTTGGCGGGCCTGCAAGGACGTGGTGTTGCTAGCTCATGTAAAGCCTCATCTTCCATGTCCTCACTCCTAGACTGGCTTAACAAGCCTATTATATCAGAATATGAAGCTGGTATTATGTTGGAGAAAGTGAAGGAAGCAATGAAGACCAAAGGTGTGTCACTTCCAGTTCAGCTGACCCCAGCTGCACTGAGAACTGAGCATTGCAGGTCCAGAGAAGCTTTCTTGATCTAGGTTTATTTGGCTATGAGAGAACACGGAAATGGTTAACCGGAGCTTGGATGACAATACCACATATCCAGAAGTCACAGATGGGATGAAGGAATGAAGCTCAGATGACAATACCAGATGTCTAAAGGGTGTTAAATAAACTTAAATTAATAAACTTAAATTATGAACGTTAGTTTTATAATTTAGAGTGATGTTTTACTTTTCAGAGTTGCGGATTTATTGTACTGCATTGGTTGCTTCAGTTTTTATTCGTCAGTTTTTTATACACTGTAACAGTCCAATAATTAGTGGCTGGTTTTATTTTGTAGAGCTTTCCCCTAGTTTGTTTTTCAGTATTATTTATTTCAGTTGTTATGCACTGATTTAACAGGCCCAAGGCCTTTGACGGCTATTTAGTAGTTTTTCTCTATCAAAGTAACACAAAAATTTACAGTGCAATATCTTTAGTGTGTGTGTGACGTTTATTTTTCTACATACTCTTGATTTGAATGTGTCTTACAGATTTAATGCTCTTCAAATCAAGGGTGTGTGTATATATATATATATATTGTAGTTTTAAAAGAGTTAGATCCTTGATACTTGTTATATTCTGTAATGCTAAAGTTGAAGAGGAATTAAGAACTGAGGGTGTGACGTTTGGATGTAGGAATATGTAGAGCAAGTCAAGTAGCTGATTTGTTCCCAACTGTGTCTCCAGAAATTATTGTGCGTGAGGCCAGGTTGGAGGACTGTTGGGAAGTGGCAGAGACTCACTGCAGCTCCTTCTTCCCTGAATATTCCTTCCCACTAGATTTTGTGCTGAGGATGGACAGATTGGTGGCCATGTTGGCAGGATTTACATTACCAAACGGTTGCAAGAGAACCTGTTTGGTTGCTGTTATTGGCAACTCACTTAGTGAAACTTTCTTGTTTGGAAGTGATGATTTCAAGGTTGGTGGTTTTGATGGGAAATTCAGCTTCAACAAGGGGTATGTGGCTGGTATATTAACAGTAGATACTGTTGCTGACTTTCTTCCTAGGAAGGGGCCCTTGCGGCAGAAAAGGTGAGTTCAAGAAGCTTGATTCTCCAACGTAGTTTTCTGTATTTTTTTTACTTGCATCATGTACGTGGTCGATATAATGTTGTCAACCTTTGACTTGTGAGAGTGTCTTTCATTGTTCATGCTTCACCATCTTTTGGTTTATATGAATATTGTTCTTAATTTTTACTTAAAAGACTGTTAAAAAACATATTAGAAATGTGTAACTAGCGTTTCTATCTTTTTCTATTTGAAAACTTGAACCCTTCAAAATGGCTAGCTTCTGATTTTTCTAATTATGTGCATGCTGCTGGGATCATGATATTCTTGACTGACACATTACTTTACCTCTGAATTTCTGCTGGTGTTTGTAATTTCTGTTGTTTTAAAATAATGCTAGGACTGGAATTGCATACATATCAAATGTGGCAGTCCGGGAAAAATTTAGGCGGAAGGGAATAGCTAAACTCTTGGTAGCAAAGGCAGAATCACAAGCCAGAAGCTGGGGCTGTCGTGCAATTGCATTACACTGTGATTTCAAAAATCCTGCTGCCACAAAGTTATATCAAGGCCAAGGTTTCAGGTGTATCAAGGTTCCAGAAGGAGCTAACTGGCCACAGCCAAAGACCTCACCAGATATAAAGTTCAACTTTATGATGAAGCTTCTCAACAACTAAGCTGCTTCTAAATCAAATTAGACATTGCGTAGTGGGCAATATTTATGTTCTGAAACATAATGTTTTTAAGAAAAAAAAATGCACATGGAAAAGGCAGTCTGCTATTGAAATGTGTACATGAAAAAACCAACAACAAAGAATTAGAGAAAAAATCACTTGAGAACCTTTTAGATTGCTCCAATAGCAGACATTTGTATATCACTTGGCATTCTTTTGTATCTAAATGCATTGGAGTTAAAATTGTCCAACCCCACACTTATGGCAAATAATTAGCTCCTTCCATCAAATTTTACATAAAAGACACGTTGCCAAGGTGGACTGTCCGTCCATTTTTCTTTTTAATTTTTTATGTTTTCTCATTTTTCACTTTCTTTTCGTTTTTTCTTGTCACGAGAAGTTGATGCCAATGGAAAGGCAGCACCTGTCTGGTTATTGGTCCAAAAGTATATCAAAAAAATGTCAATAATGTTAAATGCAAAGCACAAAAAAATTACACCGTAGATCTTGATGTCATTAAAATTTCTTTTTCATAGATATCTCTGATATTTCTAATTCACAAGACAACACACCATTCTCATGACAATAATTTAATTCATCCTCTGTTGCCGCTGATGCAAGTATAGGGAACCTCTTTGTATAACGAAAACATAGAAGCGAAAGCATTTCCATCAACCAACTCAATTCTTGTACGAAGCATTGAATTATGATGCTCCAACAAACTTCTTCAAGGCCGATGTGTCTAAACCTCCAAAGCCCTTTACAGCTTCAAGCACAGCAAGTCCGAGCTTCACAGCATCGTCATTACTAGGTGCCTACAGTGAATTATGTTAATTCTGATTTAGTTGCATTGCTTAAAATTTGCATATAAACACCACAATACGAGCTGTGCGGGCCTTTACCTCAATGTTAAGGGGAAGTACAGGATCATGGAGTGATAATCGAAGAAGGAACCATCCCCCATGGCCAGAAACTCGGACCTGGTTGATGATTAGATCAGACAAGCAATAAATTATTTTGGGAGCAGAAAGTCAGAAAAGCAATCAATTTAGAATTGTATGCAAATTCCAATTTTGGAACATGTTAGTCCTAATTGTCTCCATAATTTGTCATTGAAAATTTCATATCAATACTAACTAAAACAGGCTTACAATTTAGCAATAAGCAGGGACAAACATACCCCTTCGTAGTTCACGGGAGCCTTGTGCAAACTTGGATCAGAGCCAATTGAATTCTCTAATTGTTTCAGCACAGCTTCTCCGTATTCCCGAAAAGATCTAAAAGCTCAGACGTGTCAGTGAATTAATGACAATAATGGATGGATGCACACAGAGAACCTTTATACACTAGCTTACCCCTCTTTAAGATCTGGATGGAATTGGTTTATCTTTAATCTTAGTTCTGTAGCAAAAGCTGGTTCCTCAAGCCCTTCTATTAAATCAGTCAAAACCTTGCTTCCACCACCATTTCCAGAAGCTCTTGCTGAAGCAAGTTTATTTAAGATCTTAACCTGCAGAATAAATGTCATATTTGTCATAATTTGAATATTAAAACTAACCTTGGACCCGGCTTAGCTCGGTACAGCAGATGATAACATATCATTGGAACCTCTTTTCACCTAATTTGATCTATTTCTTGATTCTACAACACAGTTATATTCACAATCTAATGCAGCATAGTGTCAAGTCATGGGAAATTTAGTTCAAGTAAGAAGTGTACATATTCTTTGCCTATGGTCCTCTACTAATATCTTCATCATATAGTTGAACGGTTCAACTCCTGGGTACGTATAATATCAATTATTGATTAATGAAGAGCAAGTAATAGGGTGATTATTTCGTTTACTTAATGTGACTACTATAATATACCATTAGGTATGCACCATCATCAAGCCAGTGATTCTCCTTGAGAGCCCCATGTCCACTGGTTTCAATTGCCAAATGTGACTCCTCTCCTATAGAATTCTGTCAGCAATATTAGCACCACAAGTCAAATATTTAACACATGAAAATATGAAATTGAAAAATTTTAAAAAAATATTAAAAGAAATAAGACGAAAAATGCACAATCGAAGCTAGGTATCTAAACACAAATTATTTCTTAAACTGCTTTCGTTTTGCATTTTAGCCAGGTATTACTACTAGGACCCATTTTGAATAAATTTAGCTAAAATGTGCAGGCTTCAATTTGAAATACTGGCACAGACAAGCACAGGCAACCAGGCATAACTAATCTGATTCATAATTTATTGAATTATGGGCAAGCTTTCATCATACCAAACGAATAGCTTCATCAATCACATTTTTGTAGCCTCTCTTGAACCGATGGTGTTTGCCACCTAAGAAAAATAGTACCAGCAAGTTATTAACTCTAATCTGTTTTCAAGTAATTTTTCTATTCAAATTCAATGAAAAATATTTTAGTTCATGATGAAATCTTAAAAGAAGGCGAGAAAGGCCAACTAAAAGGTCATGGCAGTTTAGATTCCTACCGAGTTTCTTCTCGATAAAGGTAGTAAGCCCATCGGAAGTCACACTGTCTGTGACAATAGTTGTTCCAGGATGCTACAGAAAATGAGAGAAGGAAAAGACTGATGAGAAATAATTGATACAGGGAAATGTGAGGTTGAGAAACCGGGTCTGATATAAGCTAAAGTTAAAAACCTTACTTCCTCAAGAACAATAGCTGCCATTAAGGCAATCAAACGATTCCGATTAAATTCACGACCAGTGAAATCCACAGCAGCAGATCTACAGATGAAAGTGGTCGATGCTCAATAAATTTGAAAACGGTAGCGTTTCTATGCAATCTCTTAGTAATAAGAAGCTTACCTGTCCACATCAGTATCAAAGATAATTCCAAGATCAGCTTTGTTGTCGAGGACTGCTTGGGTTATAGCTTTCATTGCTGTCTTGTCCTCAGGATTTGGGATGTGATTTGGAAACAAGCCTGAACGAATACAAAATCCATCTGTTACTAACAGTGCATGTACCATAACCAGCTGAAATCACTCCTCCAGAAGAACTTATTACCATCAGGCTCCAAAAATTGACTACCAGAAGTTATTGCCCCCAGAGGTTTCAAAACCTTTTCCTATTCACCGAAAAGTAATATCAAATATCAAGTTTGATGCAAGAGCCAAAAACCTTAACCAGATAAAAACCTTCTAAAATTCTGAATGATTTCAAATTATACACAATAATCTAATCCATTAATTAATTTATGAACTAGTCTTTCCCAGTGTAAAGAAATGAAAAATTTCAGAAAAACTACTAAGATTCTATCTAGAAAAATTATTATCTTACTAAATTCATAATATGAAAATATAAAAAGGTCATCATCGACAATTTTCTCAGCTGATTTTATTTTAAAGATCCTATAAAAACACCATGTACGTCAGTTCCAGTCTTCCAGAACTCAGTAAAAATATCAAAGTTGTAAACATTACCAATAGATCTATTTTCACTGTAAATTACCTGCTATACTTCTAAATAAGTTTCGGACAGTGTGCATATGTTTGTAACAGGGATGGTAAGAGGACGGGGCAGATGTGGGTTTAACTATCTCATGCCCACATTCTACAAGTATGAAATTTTTGTCTTATGTTCAAGTATTTAACGTTAAAAGGATACACATTTTTTTATCCAATATCAAATATAAAAAAAAATTATAATTACATAAATATCAAATAAGAATACCTACCGATAACAATTAGACAAGGTCAATAAGTACAAAAAATAATAAAAATGATCAAATATTTATCTTAGAAATAAGTTACAAAATTAAGGACAAAACAAAAGTTAATATAAGTTTTTCAGATTACATAATAAATTAAAGATATTTTAATAATTTAAAACGGTAAGAGTACATACTCATCTCTGTCCTCATACTCACTTTAAAAATTTGGGTATTATCCTTCTCCATACATCCGTACATAGTCAATGCAGGAAATTTTCTAATTATGGAAAAACAATTTTTATGATTTCACATTAGATGAGCGAAAAACCAAAAGAAAACTAAATCATATCATTCATGCATATTGGCCCATGGTAAATCATATAAAAAAGAAGGACAGCTCATAGGAGAGTTATTAAGACACGATTATATGTACTTATTAAGCATAAAAGTTTGTCAAAAAACAAAAAGCTTGATAGAAGTTTTTCAAGAGTTATTGTGGATATACCCATTGGATAGAAAATCACAGTTTGTTACACATGTGAATGTAATTTACCAGAATCTTAACCATTGATTTTTTTTAATCAGCGGTTATAGATTTGCCCTTTAGTTTACCCTTTAAAGAACATTTCTCACTTTAGAAGAGTACAATGATCACAATATTTTATATAGATATTTCAAGTGAAATTCATAATACTAGAAAGTTATTAACAGACAAAAAAGTTAAGGAGATTAAATAGAACTTACTGCAAAAAAACCTCCTGCTCCATTGCCAGCATCAACAACTATATGAAAACCCTCCAATGGTTTCTCTGTGTATAAACAATGCAATAAACTTTAGCAAACAAGATCAGGAAATCAAAAACAAAAGGAAAAACTATAAATTTTACAGAAAAAACTTGAATAATAAAAACAGATCTCTAATTAGAGTTGCATTATTCTTCCTCTTCATTTAGAGAACAATGCATTAATTATATCCCCAAACATATTGACTATTGTATAAATACTTAAGTGAGGTCATGCCTATGTTTCCAGCAGCCTTGCGAACTGCTTTTACCAGATCAGATGTATAAGCAATCATGTAATCAACTTTCTTAAAATTTAATAAAGCTTTTTTCTCTGAATTCTTCAAACTTTCTGGGGTAAATTGATTGTATATGTCTGCAGCCCTCTCTAAGATATCTTTGATGTCAGCCTTCCCAAGCCCACCAGCATTAGTGAAAAATTTGAATCCATTTCTGTTGAAAGGCAGATGACTTGCTGTTCACATACAGGACATTTCATAGTTAGTAGACAAACCAGCATCCAAATTCATTTATCTATGAAAAATAAATTTACGAATTATCAAATCAAATTGGAACATAAAAACAAAAACAGCATTTACAATTCAAGGACATTAACAAACAATAAATTCAAAATAATAAGTGAATACCGTACAAAATAAAATGGATACACAGGAAAACCAAAGCTGTTGGTATTCAGTGTCTCAGCTTTCAAGTAAATCCATTCTACATGATTCGTTAAACTTTTAGTAAAAGGAGGTTGTGCTATATCCACACAAGGGGAAGTCTTACATATTCTGCCTCAATTTTTTATGTGCGGCTTATATATCTGTGAGACAATATCACTTAATTCCAATTGATTTTAAGATGAAATCCGACATGGTATAAGAGCCTACAACTCATTTTGGTAATTGCCTATTTTGATAGTCTAGCCTAGTTTGGTAGATACCTGCAGAATGGGGTGTTGGGAAGTCTCAAATGTTCTGCCTCAATTCTTGGAGTAAGGCTTATATATTAGTTGGACAGCTTCACATAACACCAATTGGTTTTAAGATGAAATTTGATACCGTACTCTCTATAGATCAATCCAAAATGACTTTTTGCATTAATGGGCAAGTTGGCGAAATCTTAAAAGTTAAAACAATGCCATTTAGAGCTTTATAATGTACCTGTAATCATAATAGATCCATCAGCAGGACACAAAAATGCTTCATCCTTTGTGAGTGTGCAATTGAACATGGCCGGTGTTGATGCTAATCTAGAAATGAAAAGACAGTATTAAATACATTAGGCCATGGAAACAGTTGGGTAATAATATTAGGCTGAAATTTGCTTTTAATTCCTATAAAATAAACATGTTTTTGACTTTTGTCCTAATGTAATATTTTCTTTGCTTACCATCTCCAAGAATTTTAAATAATTGATTTTTGTCCCTATACAGAATAAACAAGTCTTGATTTTAATCTTTATTAAATATTTTTGTCTCCAAATAAAAATCGCTTTTTTGGCTCTAAAGTTCGTATCAAGGTATATAAATAACATTTAATTGAGGGGTTTAAAAAAAATTTAGTGGTACACATTGTACATCAAACACTAGCAAGTATTTTTTGGGATAGTCAATTTCTGTTAAACATATGTAATTGAAGAGTGTCACATAACAGTAGGGACTGGAAATATTATTTTCAACAATTTTTAAGAATTAAAATCAAAAGCACTAATTTTGCAGACTAGAAGCATATTTAAGTTTATAATACCAAATATCAATGGAAAAATTTATCAAACAAAATAACATATGCTGAAACAGAAACACAGTAAAGTATGATCATATCAGAAAAAATGAGCTAATCAAATGGTTATGCATATAAGATGCAACTAAGAAGCAGGTGAACTAGTCATTATCAATAATCTTATGATATGCAAATTACAATAGCAGCTTAATAGTTACGGCTTATACACCCAAGTTAGTTTTCCTACAGGTGATTAGACAATATAATAACCATATAGTCAGCTAAAAACCAGGCTCAACAATATAGAAGTACATTAAAAAACCAAGTAATTCATTAGCCTTTAATTTGCAATTCGATTAGTAATTCCTTAGTAAATAGCAAAAGAAGTCCCAAAAACTAAGTGATTGTTTTGAGTTTTTGGCTAATTAACAGTGAACTCATTAACTCAATAGTTACTAGTAAGCAACTTTTAATTATTTCCAAACAACTCGATCTTGTTTTTTAGTGCTAACATCTTGTTATTTTCCTCAATACCTTAATATAAGCAACAGAATCTTTATTGGTTATCTTACTTCAGTGCCAGAAGTTCGTTACCAGTTCAGTCCTAACACTCAACCACTTTACAAACATAAGAATTATAAAATGCATGTGCTGTATCTCGTTACAAATTTCATCCCATTTTTGGGTACAAGCTCACTATAAACTCTAGCATGTCTCCCACTAACTTTAGTTTTTCTCAACAAGTAAACCCATCACTTTTGCCATCCCGAAATTATAATGTACTAAGAGGATGTCGTTCACCTTCTTCAGAGGTTGTAGCTTCAAACCAAAACTTTCTGCATAGTTTGATCAAATTAACTGAATATCCATGCTCAAATCTGATTATATTATCTTGAAACAAGAGTATCAGTGTATGGTATATGCTAGAACAGTAATTGCAGACATTGGGGATTTAAAACCAATAATACACTTTATCATGCAAACAAAAATGCAAATATTTTTCTAGAAAAAATTGATATCACCCACCCGTAGTGGACAAATTCTAGGCCAGCACCAGCGAGTCCTCGAGAAATTGCATTCTAAAATTTGAAAATGGACAAACATTTAGTTTCATAACCATCAGAGTTTTAACACAATCAACAATCACTTTATTTAAAGGTGGGTGTTAAAGAAAATGTTATACAGAACAATCTAAACCTGTAATAATTTGGCTGATATTCGGGTATCATGGCCAATAGAAACTCTCAAATGCTGGGAAGAGTCAGCTTTTTTCTTCTCCATTAACCATGCAGCAAAAGCAGCTCCTATTGCCTCAGCAACAGGTTCAGTGAGGTTAACTTTCTCTCCCTCGACACCATCAATAGCCACACCACGTATGTCACTGTTAAGTTAATTTCATTTATAAGTTTATATGAGCCAGTGTGCAGGATGTAAGCCCAATAAATGCTAGTTCTTTTGTTTTAATCAAAAGGAAAGAATGCTATTGCATCACTTTACAGGTTACAATCCAAACCAGGTTAGCACTACAACCTCCAGCATTTGTTATACAATTAATAGAAAAAATAAATACAAAAGAGGGGGACCAAACCAAAAGCCACTAAAGGAATCCGAAATGTGTACGAAATTCAAAGACAATACATAAAGGTACTTCATCTCACCCTGTAAAAATTAAAATTCTAAAAGCATAAGCAGCTAAACAATCCGCAGGCCTATTTCCCTCCCAAAAAAACTTTGAAAATCTAGATTGTATATTCTTAATAGACTCCAAAAACATTATTACCATATCTATTTCTTAACTTCCAAGGAACTCATGAACTATCAGAAGAAGCTTCACATTTAGAAAAAAATCGATCTCCACCCAAAGAGCTCTCAACCTTTTTGAAGAGTGATATCAAAAGCCTTAATATAACACCCAAGAGTTCAGCTTCAAATGTAAAATTGCTTGCCATCTTAATAAAAAGGAAGATGGGATATTTTAGCTAGAAGCTTTCTTTAAATAAAGTACAAGATTACAGTCATTATTATGCTGGACGTGAAAAGATTATATAGCAATTACAAAATATTTTACATTAAATAATTAACTTTTAATTTTTTAATGAAGTGGCAAAATAAGGTCTTAAGAAATAAATAGAATACTATAAGTTTTATTTTTTCTTCTATTTTGTCTAAATGCCTAGACATATACAACATAGACAGTGTACGGCAAAGCAGCAATTGAAAAGGTAATGAGCAAAGAGGATTCAACTATATTCCATGTTCATCTTTTTTCCTCTTTTTACCACTCAGAACCTTTACAGAGTACTTTGCTTCCTGATTTGATGTTTTCATCTCTTCCTTTTCACTTAGTATATTAACAGAATCACCATCCTTTGACTAAAATAAGGTATGAAAAGAAAAAACGATGGCCTGAACAAATTTCTGTTAGGATGAAAAAAAGCAGGGGCAGATAGTCCGCTGAAGTAGATTTTGTACCATATACACTTATTAGCTAGATTGCTTTAATAAAGTGATCTTCACCTGCCATTCTGAAGCTTTAGAAAATCTGTCTTGTCTAGATATGGCATAGCAGTAGCAGAAGCAGATGAAGAAGCTGCAACCAGAAGTCCAAATGAAATGGAAGGAACAAGCATCCATTAGAAAACACGCTAGTTAAAAACCAACGAAGGGTTGAATGTAAAGCAAATTCGGTCAAAAACAGGGGCGAAATGTATGCCTATATGCAGATACTAACACAATATTCTTACATCGAAGAAACCTGTAAAAGAAGGGTAAAAAGAGCAGAATTTTATATGTGTTTAAATATGAGTATTTTGGCTTCATATGAACCAGTATAATTAGAATCTAGAACAGACCATTGCAGTGAAAATTTCTCTGGATACTAAAATGATTCTGGGGTTTGTATAAAGTGCGCAATTGAATGGAAGAGGCAGTCCATGCCAACTTCCCTAGCGGAGAGGGAAGGTTTGAGTTGCGGGGATAAGGGGCAAAATAATAGTCCCTTCGACCCTGTGACTGTGAAGCGAACAACTGTGTATTCTGTTGGAAGCTGTGTGACACAAAAACATTTTGGACAATCTTCCCTGATGTCGCTGCATATAAACATTCACACCTTTATCAGATAATTGAGATTTCCAGGTAAACAAAAACTCTCCACCGATTACATCTTTGTGGTCATCATGTGGGGTGAATTATTTCTCTATCTCTAGTTGTTCACAGCAAAATTTCATGAAACTTGGATTGTACGAACACCAACACGTTCCGATTCCAATTATTATCATCATCATTATTATCGTCAAGTATTGAATAAATAATTCGATGAGCAATTTAAGAACGACGGCACGTAATTGAATTGAATGGATGAACAGAAAGAAGGAAAAAAGAAAAGGGTTGAAATGAAATGAGACCTGCCATGTGAGGGTGCTTGAATTGCCGTGACGGAGAATTAGAGACAAGTGAGAACCTTATTGTGTTTTCAATTTTTCTGTAACCTTCTTCCACTTCAGCTTAGTTCAGTTCCACCTACTGCGCTTTACAACAAACAAACCTCGCACACGTGACTTCATGTTACCCATCTCGCTATTCCAATTTTCCTATTCCATTTTTCTTCATATTCTTATTCCTTTTCATTTTAAATTTTTGTACACAACAGGGACAAAGATTATCGTCAGATAAACTGCACCATAGCATCCTCATCCACTCACCCAAAATATTTCTCATATAAAACTAATTTATCTTATTCGTGTTAGGTAAATAGAAATATAAATTTTATTCAAAAGATAAATATTTAATATATTTGAGATGAACAAAATTTAACTTGTACAACGAGCACATGAGATCAAATATAGAAATGTGTACTAAATTTAACTAGTTAGATTTTATCACATTGCTTTATCATTTCCGTCTTTTCGATTAAGCTCTATTTCTGTAAATATACTCTTTAAAAGCCCAGTACAAGGTATTCTCACAAGGGCATTTTCTTTATGCACCAACATAATTTATAACTGCATCTGTAAAAGTAACTTTTAGATTACCATCAAAATTTAGATTTTCATAACATCAACTACGTTGAGTTTTCCTAACTATAGTTTCTATAAAATACATTTTAGAACATAAATGATAACTTTCAAATTCAGTTCTTTTTAGAATAAAAGCTCTCTCTCTTCTTCTAAAAGAGTGTAGTGTAGTGGAGGACTAGTGGTGCCGTGAGAAAAAATGGGTTGCATTTCGATGGACTGTAGTTAGAATTTTAAAAATTATGACATACAGAAAAATAAACATGGGGTGCAGGAAGAAATTCCCCTATAGGAAAACAAACGCGTTCGGCCTAGTTTAACTTTTTGGGCTCCGATTAGACAAACCCATGCCTTGAGTGAAAATCAACCCCAACAAAAAACAAATTAATGGGAGGTTGTTTATATTATAACTTAGATGGTTTTTTCCACTTTAAAATAAAATTTAAACTGATCAAATTTAATTAGATTTGCTTCATTAATTTTTTTTCCATATAAAAATTAGATAGTTCGAATTGCACTTATCTGACTAAAATTGTGTTGATTCGATTAAAGTCACTGGGTTAGCTTAAAAAATTATTACAATTTTAAATTCTATTTTATGCTTTACCTACAATATAAATTTTCAAATTAATATTACTGTAAAAAAATTTGTATTCTTTAATAATTTTTAACGATAATTATGCGATTTCAATTAATAATATTATTTTCAATTAATATACAACATTTATATAACTACGATTTTATACATTGATTTCACTTGCAATTTCTTAAAAAATTTCGATACTAAATATAATCAAATGGACAATGATATTTTGACAATTTTTTTTTAATAATTTTTTGACAACAAGATACGTGTTATCATTTTATTGGACTGTTTGAATTTATGTTTAAAAAAATATTTGAAACCGACCTGCCACATATGTCAAAAAGTTATAAAAAAGAGTTGTTAAAGACACTTTTTCCTAACCAAATACATTTAAGAACACCGGATAAAAAGTTAAGACACGAAAAATGAAAAGAAAAAAATAGCAGAAAAGTTTAAAGGGTAAATATAATACATTTGACAACTCAATATAATACTATTTTAATTATATTTGTTTTATTTTCGAATATAAAATTCTAATACATATTATATTATTATAATGGACTGTAAGGTGGAAGTAAGAGAACAATGTGAGTGCCAAATAATCATTTTTCAAGTTTAAAATACTAAAAATTAGTTGTCTGTAAAAGTTTTTTCTATAAGAAAAAATATTATGAGCTCAAAACTATTAATTCTAGAACCAAACTAATTATAGTTATAGTTTGATTTAAAGTAAAATAATTCAATTACTCCAAATAATATAAAGCAATTTAATTGATTTAATTTGAATTTGATTTAGATTTATGGAATCAATGTAATCCAAAAAGAGTTATAATGGCTGGACTATAAGTAGATCGTCTACGTACAAAATACAAAATACTTCAAAATGAATCTCTATACATTTGGGCTGTAGTACGGTACAATCTTCTGAAAAGTTAAACAATTCAGTCCAAAATCCCAGAAAAGATCAGAGTCTAAGACTCAGGTTGAAGGATTTTATTTGATTTTGATATTGTTCTTATATGATATCATTCATGAAAAAATAAAGGTACTACTAAGATTTCATTGCTAGTAAATTTTAATACGAGTAATAAAAGATTGAATGTGCATATAATTTTGAGCATCTGGAGTGTGTGTAGAAATCACTGCATGAAGGAAGTTTTGCAATAATTGAAGTTAATATCTTAGAGTCACGTTCTCACTTTGATCACTCGCTTAGATACAGTGAACTCCATAGACAGATGACAACTAGGGCAATTTCACAATCACATCCATGTTTGAAAATGGTGTTTTTGACTTTTTAATGTTGGAATACCAACTTTCTGACTCAGGAATACAACCAGGTTGTTCAATTTCGATGTTCCATGTTTTAAAAGCAATACAAAATTTATGGTCGAACAAGACATGGAAGCAGATAAAGTTGACAATGGACAATCCCCAATCCCCATGTGGGAAATCTGATACATTAGTTGACTTAGGAAGAAACCTCTTGGGATCTGTGATTCATCCAAAAAAATTAACATGGCAGGGTTAGCCAACTATTTCCAGCCATTATAATAAACCTTCATTAACCTTCACATGCAAACCCTACAGTCTTATATTAAATTATTAAACAAGTGTACATACATAATCTTTGTCCAACACAAAAACACACATTGTGCCGATGTTGGGGGCATGAAATACTTCAATTGAGCTGTGTTTCTTGACCTTTCTATATCTTTCTTTGCTTCGGAAAAAAACAACTATATATTATACTAACAACATCACACGCACCCACACAATGTTGAGTAAGTCATAATCTCAAGTTCATGTGAGGGCTAAAAAATTTCATATAACTGGGATCCCAAGAGATCATTTACTCTTTTTCCTGCAACTTCCTCATACTTGGGGATCGTAATGTGGATTAATAACCTATTCCTTTCGCCATTTTATAGGCGGAACATTAGCTTTTTATTTTTTTCTATATTCTAATTATCATCTGCATGCCATTTCTTTATTTCTTTCCATTGATTATATCAACTTACAGAAAAATGAACTTTTTGCAGTATAATTACTGGTCAATGTCATTCGTACCGATATGCAGATTAACCATATCCAAACACCACTATTTATTACTTAAAATTATCTTTTCTGACTTCACCATTTACAGTAAGTTAATCAACACTTAAACTGAACTTTCTGTGTAAAAGTTTAATAATCTTACATATATATATAAGCAACTAATTAAGACAATTTTATAATGAAACAGCCCTATATATTTATACACAGAAAAGAAAATTAGGTTAGAAGTTAATACAGTGTTTCATACACAAGTCATTTATAAATACTAAACTACCAATTATTTGCGGTCATTCAATTATATAAAGCATGTCCAACGTTAACAATTAAACAACGCCATTTCCATCTAACCTTTTTTTAATTCTCAAAAGAAGAGGCTCACGTGCATTTTTCTCTCCAAATTAATGTCTTTTGTTTCATATTGTACCATATTACCACTTTCTTCTCTAGTAGACTTTTTAGGTATACCATCCAGCTAACACACAATATATATATATATATATATATATATATATATATATATATATATATTATATGAATGAACCTATTGCACGTCACAAGTAGCTAACATAGTTAACAGAATAGACTGAATTTAATTATTAATGAATTTTGCTAATTTTTCTTTCACATTCAACGACCTTGTAGTTTATATGTTTTTCCTTTGTAGAAATCAAAATCTAACGAGGCCCATAATCAAAGACTGATCCTTCAATCGCAACAACCATTATATGAATGAATTATAGATTTAATTAATGGCGGGTGACACCCATATGTTGAAGAGGAGATACACAGTGGAGGGAATTCAATTACAATACACTTAAATACTGATTTCGTTCCTAGATCTATGATGGTGATTTGTGAATTGAGGAGTGTTGTATCTTCTTAGAATTTTTTTTCTTTTGTCTTTTCATTGTTATAAGAAATAGAAAATTGAAATTGATGTGTTTTTTATCGTAAAACATAAAAAAAAACGTTTAATACTTTATTTTGTTTGGTAAATAAAAAAAAATATTATAAGAATTTGTAGAATTAGTTTATAATGCCAGCCCATGAGTCAACCTTATCTTATATACTAACCGATGGTTGGGAAATTAGATGCAGGTTGCTTCACATGATAACAGTAGTAGGACTAACTATTGCATCACCACTAGGATATTTATCGAAAAAGACGAAATGACATAACTATTATTGATGGCAATAGTTTGGCCATACTAAATTGGTGCAGAGAAAAAAGACTTCTAGAGTTAGTTTTAGAGCTGCTGATACAATAGTCAAGAATATATAACTGGTATGCTTTAAGCTATATTTCAGGAGGAAAAATGTTTGCATTGTTTAGATTCAATTTGTTCTGAGTGTTATATATCAACTTGTTCATAATGTTTTTAAAGCAGTTGGTAAAAAGCGTGTGCTTGCCTTTTGAGAAGAGAATAGAGAAAAAATAGAAAATGAGTTAAGCCATAAAAAAATTGGGTATCCGATAGTAAAAAAGACTAAAAAACAAAAGTGAAATCTTAAAAAATCTTGTGTTTTTGTGAGTTATTCAGAGTAATTTTTTGTATTGATTGACTTGTTTACCTTGTTGAGATCCATTTAAATGAATACATTTGCTGATGTGAGACAACTGTGTTTGTTTTTTAATTATTCCCAACATGATTGGTGTTGGAAATATTTGGCAGTATAGTTGTTACCACGTAACATCATCATTTTCTGTGTTTGTTTTTTTATTTTTGGGAGAAAGGGTTATGGAGAATCTTGGTGAAGTAGATACTTTTCCACCTAAGGCACACGGTTTATTGTCCAATTGTGGGGTAAAACGGCAAACGGAGTCTACAACAAGGTGCTGTTCCGTACTTGAGGAGACCCTGCTATTTGGTATATCTTTAAGCACAAAAAATGGCTGATGTTGCCTGCATTGTGATTATCAACTTCAACTTGATATCATATAATGTTATTCACCCGATCTCTGTATTGCCATTTTATATTGAGAGTTGATAGATATCCTTGTCTTAATGCTCCAATGTCCCAGAAAACTTGGTGTGCAGTGAGTGTATGTGTATCTTCATCCTGAGATCACCACCTATATGTGGGCCATACCTCTGTGAAATTCAAATAAGAAAGAAGATTTTTGTTTTATTTGGGACTGCAGTTGTTGATTAGTTGATTGTCCCCTAAAGTAACTACAAATAGGAAACTAATTAATTGACCATTTCTTAGTCTTGCTTTGTAAAACTAATCAATGCATCAAGACAGTGAAGTCTTGTAGATACTTATCACTGCTAATATGTCAAATATCTTCCCTTTAGATGGTTTGTTTTCCTAACTTATGTTAAGGTTTAATTTAGGAAATACTCCTAAGAAATAGGGACAAGCGAGTTGGCTTGCAGTAAGATTCAATTGTCACATTCAAACACCGTCATTTACGTTTTTTGCGGACCGTTACAATCCTCAAGCTTTACGTAGGACAACTACTCTGACAGGGGATTATGGTTTTTCAGAAATGATAAAAGCGTGGAAACAGAAAGGAATTGATAATTTTGGATAAAGATGACCTAGAGAAATTTATGGGAACATGAATATTAAATGAAGAAGACAATCTCTATGATGAGTTACATCATATCCCATAATTGGAAGAGGGATTCTCCCTCATAAGAAATGTAGCAAGAGAGGAAACTTAAGTGAGTGAAAGTTAACAAAAATATTACCCCTCTATTGTTTTCATGATTACTCAGTTGGAATAACAACTTATAATAATTATGATGTTTCTGAATCGAATGGGTAATATTTTTGTTAACTTGCACCTAAGTACAATTATGCCGAAGGAAAAACAACGCCTATACAACAAAGGAAGCACTAAAGCTGTTGAAATATGTTAAAAATAGTTAGCCGCACGATTTCCTCAAGAACTCACTGGCGCAGCAACTGAAAATAAGTTGATTTGTTACAAAGCAATGCATAACGTGTTAACGTTGTCGGATCCCAGATCAGCCTTGTGCTGATCCTTGTACCAGGGAGACCCTCCATCAGAATTATTCTCAATTGGGCTATTTTGGTGCACAGCAGAACCTAGGCCATCAGAAGCATTAGATGTCTTGAGTGAATTCCCCTCAGACACACTATTCCCAGTTGTACTTGCAGAGCTGGTGTTTGAACTCTTTTGCTCAGTGTGAATAAGTTTTCCAAATAACAAGATGTGGGGTGCTTTTGTTGCATTCGATTCCTTAAAATTCGGGATGGGATTTCCCACAGTCAACAGGCAAGATATGTCAACATTGGTCTTAGTACTAGTATTAGAAGTGCTGTTCTTATAGGTTCCGCAAGGAGGCCTAACAGGTTTTGTTGCATGGTCGAGCCTAGAGAACCCACCTAGAAGCATGTCTGTTGGGAGCTTGTTGAAGGGAAAATCAGATGGAGATAGTCCAAATTGAGCATGCCTGGCTCCCTGTATGCCTGCAGAACTACTATTTTCAATGTTACAAAGAGAGTTGGTATAATTCAGAAGATTGCTAGAGAATGATGGCATTGGGAGTTGGTTGATGACTTGAAAATATGGGTCATGTAGGAAGCGTTGTTTCTTTCTAGGAGGTGAGTATGCAGAGAGATTGAAGGTGGGCATGTTAGAGACTAGTTCAACCAGCCAAGGGTTTACACACTTCACATTCTGTAGTAAATCCGGTTCATCCCATACCACCTGAAATGTGACATCACAAATTATAGATTATTTTCATGTTTAACCATACTTTAAGCCAAAAGAGTACCAACCAACAAAAAAAACTGAAGACAAACATCCTGCCATAGTATTGTTAAAAGGTAAAGGTAACTCGAACTTCCAAAAGTAAAGCTCAATCATCAAAAGCACCCTATGGAGACAGTGCCTAATTGAAGCAACCATTTGTACTTGCTAGAAAGAATTGTCAGCACTGAACAGACACGCTTAAAATGATGAAAAACGATTTGCTACTTTACTGTAGTTCAACAGTTATTACTATTGACCGCTATTTTTTAATTGAAATGGACCTAGAACACTAAGAAAATCCATTTATAGAAAACAAATATATTGCAAATAAAAATGCCGCTGAATACAGCACATACAATTTGCACAAGTCAGAGTATGATTCAGCAACTGTTTAATAGGAAAGGCGCACAACACATAAATAAGAAAGATAAACAAAAACATTGCATCAGGAAATAATCATCTTGTCTGACAAAGTGTAAACTGTGCTACATCTTTTTTAAGCATTGAACAGTTTTAGGATGAGATTGAAAAGGAGTAAACTGGAAATCCAATGAATAGTGTAACCATTGACGAAGCAGTGTCACTGTTGGTCAAATCAGTACCACACTGAGAGAATAAAAGTATAGCCTCTGAGCAAAGACAAGTCGAGGAAGGGGATATGAACAAGTTATCATGTTAATGCAATAGTAAAAGGAAATCCATAATGGGGTGTGTTGTACCTGCAGAAGACGCCAAGGAGAATCAGGCCAACGAATGGGATCTGCAACCTGAACAGAAGAAATGGTGCCCATGAACCAGCTAATCCTAGAAGAATCCTCAGTTTCAAAGGGCATTTTGAATCTCATCCCAGAACACCACTGAATTTGCATCGCAGCCTTCACAACAGAAGCCTTAACACAAAACTCAGGGGAACTAGCTCTTGGATAGTACACAACCTCGAAGGGCCTACCATTAACAGCACAAGCTACGGCCTCAACAACAGATTCAGCAGCCACTCTTCCTACCATCTCGTCACCACCGCCTTTTACACCACCCACCAAGTTGCTCTCACTCCCACACAAGAATCCAGAACCCCCACCAAAGAGAGGGTTCCATCCGGAAGAGAACTCAGACCCTCCACCAATCCCCTTCTTAGCCCTCCTTATCCCAACACAAAGATCTCCGTTTTCTGCCCTCAGAAACACAATGGAGTCCCCAGCAACAAGCCTCTTCTGATTCACAAAATTGCTCCATCCAGTGGTCAAAAGATGCCTCCTAGGCGTCCCTCTATAGATATGCCTAAACTTCCAGCACTGTCCATGCATATCCTTGGCGATGATTGTCTGAACTGGAGGCTCAGCTGAATAGTCCAACCTCGGGAAGATGGTTTCTGCACAGTAACGAGGCACAGAAAACCCTCCACCATTGTTGGCATCAGATTGTGTGAGTGTCTTGGCAAAAGAGGTAGGAGGTTTCTCTTGACCCTCCACAGTGTTCCCCAAGAAACAATCATCCTCCAAATCCAATTCATGTTCCCTCAAAGGGATCAGCCTCATTTTGACATACACCTCATCTGTGTCAGGGTCTGCCATGTATTTCATGGCAGAGAGTCTGCAAGGGACGAGTGGTGGAACCCTGGTTTGGCCAAAATCTACTTTCCCATTAGCGTGTTCCGCGTGGCCCTGGGGAAAGTAGAAGACTTTTGTGTTAAGAGGTGGCATTTGAACCATGGCACCAGCACAGGCATGCCAAAGTTGAGAATCTAAACACCTTTCTGAACCCCTCTCCATGTTTTCCATAACCTTGAACATCTCAATGTAAAATATTAAATATCCTCGCTTTTCACGAGAAAAGACAGCCCAGAGAAAAGGTTTGAAGGAAATAAGGTGTGTCTTCTTCTGTGGCCAAGAAGAATAATAAAAGATGAAGGTATGGAAGGAAAAAGGATAGAGATGCAAAGAGGAGAACAGGGTTGTTTGAATGAAGTATGTGATATGATTAGTGAGATGGAGAGAAGAGAAGGTGGCTAGATTGTGACGGTTGATGAAGGAAGGAGAAGAAGATTGTTGTAAATAAAGAGAAAGATGAATGTGTTGCTAATTGGTGGATGAAGAAAAAGTAGAGAGAGAATGAGTGATGTGGAAGAAGAGAAGAGAAGAGGAAAGAAGAGTGGGGAGTGAGAGAGAGTGGGATGTTGGAAGTACATAAAGACACACACTGCTCTCTCTCTCTCTCTTTCTATCTCTATCTCACTGTCACACTCGTATGTGGTTCTCTCAGTTGCCGACCATAACACAAACATGAATTGAAAATCGACATTACAGTTTACAACTCACGTACTCATAAATGATAAAACCATATAATAATATATTTTTTTATGTCACTATCAAATTATATATAAATATATATATATGATTTATTTTCTTTTTTATTATTTTTAATACTGATTTATTTTTATTTAAAAAATATGAACTCTTTTCGTTTTCAATTTTCTTTATTAATCGGTCATTTATCACTTACTCAAACATTAAATATAATTTTATTCACAAAATATTGTGAGGTTTTCTTTATTTTTATTAATTTTAATTTCTGTAACTCTTTATATAAATTTGTATTAGATGTGTATCTTATCCGTATGTTTTTTAAAATATTAAAAAGAGATATATTTGTGCCTGTATGTTGTATACATTTTTTATTCTCACTATATAAATAATTAAGTTTACCTAATTATATGGTCAATATTATATATAATAAATTAATATAAATTGATAACAAGAAAAGGAAGTTACTTATTTCTTGAATAGTTGTTAGATTAATTTATATATATATATATATATATATATATATATATATATATATATATGTGTGTGTGTGTGTACATGTATATATATTAAATGTGAAATATAGAATAAAATCCAATGAACTAGTTTTTATTGATTTAAGGATTGAAGAAAATGAAGCACAGCACCTCATCAAGCAATTCAAAATCAATTAAACACCCTTAGTAATTAATTCAAAACTTTAATTTCTATCAATGCCTAACAAACCCTAAAAACCTACATGCAAAATTACAGAAAAAGAAGAATGGAAATCAAGGAAGATGAAAAGGTGAAAATATAGGTAATATATTTTAGAATTTAGATTTTATTGTTGAATTTTTCTATATTGTCCTTATATTCTATCTTTAAAATATATTGAAGTACACTTAGGATGTTTTAAAATGTATAATTTTTTTTAATATATTTAAAGCAATGTATTTAAAATGTACAATAAAAAGACAGTATAAAAAAATTTGATAATCTAAACTCGTTGTCATGATTAAAAAAGAATCAAATTTTCAAATAACGCTTTTATCTTTCTTAGCTCACACCCCCCTTAACTCCATGTTTTGTATTTTTTTTTTTCAGCCAAATACTTAAAATACAATTCTATTTATTATCTACGCCATAGATATAAAACATACAGACTACATCGAACCTACTATTGAATAAGTTAGAAATTAAATATGTTATAAATTTAATCATCACTGTTAAATCATTTTATACAACTATTTGAAAAATAATAAAATCACAAGACCTTACCAATACAGTTTTAATCCATTTTTATTAAATTACAGAAGTTTCTGAACTTTAATTAGGCGTTAATAAAATGCACGAAGGTTTTGGTGCAATCATTGAGTTTGGTCAATATTTTATTTAAATCCAATTTTTAACCACTAATTTAAAATATGATCAATTTTGAATTTAATTTGAGTGATATAATTTTTCTCTTAATTATAAAATGAGATATTTAATTATCTAATTGCTGTTTTATTTTTTGTTTAAGTTCTGTTTTATATAACTTGATTGGCAAAGTCCGTTCCTATGCTTTAATTAAGTCGCTAATATAAATTTTTCGAATTGAATTTTCTTCGGAAATTAAGTAAAGTCTTTAAAAGGTGTTTTTTTTATATAATTAAGTGAAGAATATATATATTTAAACTGCTATTTAATTTGATTTTTTAAATGAAAGTACCCGAAATGAAAGCTTAAGCGATGAAAAATCTTTAGAGACGAATCTTTTGTCAATGTTGGTCAACATATGAGTAATATTTTTTATATATATAATTTTGACTTTTCAAGAAACAACCTTCTTTTTCGCAAGGACACTTTTTATATTAGTTAACATTATTTTTTTAAAAAAAATACAATATTTACCTTTTAACCACAGTTAATAAATTTCAGTATATATTATTTTAAAACAATGCATGCATAATTTTATTAAAACTGTGATAAAAAATAAAAAACATGTAATGTGATATTTAGAATTGGTGATATCTTTAAGCAGAAATTAGCAATGTAAAATGGTGCAATAAATAAAGCAGCGACGCTCCTACCACATGCAAATAAAGGCATGACCTAAAGTTGCGAATATTGATACTACCACTTCTATTTAATACCAATACTTATCAAAACATCAAACTTTAAATGTAACACATGCAACAGATCGTATAATAAGAAAAGGAAGCTTTTAATGTGAAATCACGAATATTAATGAGGTCAAAAGGGAATCCAGCTCTACTCACAAAACACAACCAAATAAATAATACATAAAATAAATAAATACATGTACACACAGATACAATATTAAATAATTTCAAACATATATCAGAGAACAGAAACATCCAAGAATTTCTGTACCAACATTTAGCATGCTAAGTAAAAAAAAAAGGTTTATGAAAAGTATCTTAAGAAAAAAAGGAGATTCAAATATATCTGAAATTAAGATAACGTACCAACATTGTCACTCAATTTCTTTAAAAGAATTTCTTTAAAAATTAATTGGTTAAAAGAATTTTAAATTATTCAATCATGAAATTTTTCTACCTCTTTATCTTAGATTTCTTAAGATTGAGAATTTTTTTTTTCTACTTATAAAAGTTAGGATAGTATAGTTAGATAATATTTTTTTGACATATTTATCTGTGATTGGTCCATGGTTATGTTTATGATTATTATTATTGATTGTGGAGCAATTTTAAACCAATCACAAAATGACACGTAGATGATGTTTAAATGTTGTCAAAAAAATATTATCTAATATTATTATTCTAAAAATTAATATTTTTGAATTAGTTTTATGTAAATGGGGAAAATAAGAAATATAAAAAAGAGATGCATTAAGGGGAGGTTCTAACTCTTCGGTCCTACCCTAAGGCTAAGGCCTAACACAATAATAAAAGTGGGGTGTGATTCCTAGACCCATAATATGAGGAGCGGCAAAGGGAAAAAATAAAAATATAATAAATTTTAACAATTTTTTGAAATAATAGTTTCGTATTCTTCTTCAATTAAATAAATAAATTTAACGTTGTCCTGTGGATAACAAATATTTAGATTTATTAGAAAATGAAAATGAAAAGTATTGGAAAGAATTGAAGAATAAAAATTGAATTTGTATTAAAATTTGAATTTAATATGATTTTTGAAAGGAGTGTAGTAGTAATTTGAATGTTTTTAGGTTAAGGAAGGAATAAATAATGTTTGTAAGACAGGAACTAGAGTTGCATGCAAAAGCCAAAATATACGGTGAGTTACTGAGGTAGGCCTGCTTTCCAACACAAAACAAAGTAGAAAAGACACTTTGTATTATCAAATGCTACAATTTTTTCCACTTCTCTCTTCTTCCTAAGAAATGTCAAAATAATTAATTATGGAAAAATTACATTCATCTCTCATTTTTTTCATCTGGTTAATCAAAATACTATTTTCATTTACTTTATTTAATTTATATTTATATTTATATTTATTTTTATTGTTTCGGTTGTGGAATGAGAATTATTCAAACTTTACTTTTAATTTTTTAACATTATTTTAGATTATTATTGTTTTTACTTTTTTGTTTTCAATTTTCGAGTTGAGTTGATGGATAAATCAATTAAATATATTTCATTAATTTTAATGTTAAATTATTTCTTCAATTGTATTTATAAGTTTGGAGATAAATTTTTAATTGAAACTCGCCTCACTACCCCAAAAATCAATAAATATATTTTAATTATTTTTATTTATTATAATTGAAAACGATTTTTCAACGTTTCTTTAGAAACGTTAAATCAATTAATCATACAATATACTTATATTTTTCATAATACGATTAAATCGAGTTTAGAAATTCAAAATAATTTTTCTTCATAAATACAATGGTTATGACAAGTTGTTTTAAGCAATTTCGATTGAAATAAATTTTTTTCTCTCCAAATTTATAAAACTTGAAATTTTAAATAAGTGAGTAATAATATAATTTTATTTTTCTTAAAATGTAATTAAGAAGGTGCTAAACTGTTGTATATTAAATAAAACACGTATCGTGGATTGGAGTGTAGTAATTTCAATTATTTTATTTTATTTAATAAAAATATCTGTAAAATATTATTTAATCGAGATGTTTTTTTAACGGTTATTTTTTGTGGGTGATAGATTTAATAGTTTAAAATAAAATTTAATTGAGATAAGTAAAACTAAGTTATGCTACACTGAATTACTATTTTTCCTTATTCCGACGTGTCTTCAAAATTTACGAAGAACTAATTAGAAGTTTATACATTAAATTAAGTATAAATATTATATTTATTCATTATAAAAAAAATTACAAGTAAAAATTATAATTGTTTTCTTCTTTTGTTTTAATCATTTGGTACATTAAGTGAATTGAGGAAAACATATGATATTATCTGTCTTAGAAATTAATGAAATAAATGATGAGAGAAGAGGTTAATTTAATGTGATTTGATTGGAGAGAAAATGTATGTTATGAATTTTTATGTTCACGTGTATATTAAATTGTAAGCAGTGGAAGATGCAGCGAAAAACAACCTGAAATTGACGGCTGAACCTAAAATAAAAATATCAATAAAACTTGTTGTAATGAAATAGATACCATACCAACTCGATCAACAACAACTTTAGTTGTCGATCAATAACAATCAAACTTGTGGTCGTAAAATTGAGTATACACCCACTCATAAAAATACTTAACTTTTCATTCTTTCTCTTACAAATTATACTTCTTCTTTTTCAGAGATCACGCTATATCAATATATTTTACCTCTTTTACTCTATATATAGAACTATTCTCAGTTTTAAAATGAAAACAAAATTCTATTAAAAGATACATTTGATCCAAGTAATACTTATTACTTCCTCTAATAAAACAATATAGATAATTTATCCACTAGTGCGAAAACGCTGTTTAGCATCGGTTAATTTAGGATTTTAACATCACTTTTACAATCGATGTCTATACGGGTGACGTCTATGAGACGTCGAAATTCGTCAGAACCGACGTCCATATAAACGTCAGTTAACGATATCCACCGACATCTATATAAACGTCTGCTTATACTCACACCGACGTCTAATTATTTTATATAGACGTCCACCTATGATTAAACCGACGTCAACAAGAATATATAAAAAGGTTTAAAATGACACTAATCGACGTCTATGTTGTTATAGACGTCGGACATGGCTTTAACCGACGTCTAACAACGACTTTGTGTTTTAGTGCAGTTTTGATCTAGGCTTTTGGTAGCATTATGTAACACTCTCCTCTCGTTAGTTTCCCCACAAAAAAAACTTGCGTCTTTTGAATCTTCTAGTGCTTTCAACCCAAAACTGAACATGGGTCCATGGCTACTTCCAATTATTCAACCGTAATAGAAAAAAATTACGGTGTCAAGAAGTAGAAAAGGACCCAAGTTCCATTTTGGGTCGGAAGAACTATAAAACTCAAAAGATCGCCACTCTTTTAGTGAGGAAACTAGCAAAGGGAGAATGTTGCACTATGTTACCCAAAGAGTAGATCAAAACTGCACTAAAACACAACACAAAAAGGCCAATTTTAATCAGTTGAACGACAAGATAATCGATAAAAAACTAAAGAAAGTTTAAACGGTAAGCATAAGAAAAACCACGCACCTGGGATGAAGAGAGAAAAAGGAGAGGACGAAGACAACGACGTTATGAGAAAATACAATGCAATGCCGGAAGAGATAAAAAGAAGAGGTGCGCAAGGGAGTAAAAGAAGAGGAGAAGCAGAGAAAAAGGAGAAGAGATGAAGACACGATTAGAAACTGAGTGGTTAGAAGGGTCTGCGGTTTATTTAAAATGAAATTGGACATCGGTTGCGCCAGAAACCGACATCTATAGACGTTAGTGTTTGATCGGGATCCGATGCCTATTCTTCTTAAAGAAGTTGAAAAGATTGACGCTTGATTTCCTGTCAGGGCAGTTCACGTTGGTGCTCCTCCTAGCCGACATCTAAAACCCTTGAATTTGGTGAAAATAATCAATTACAGGAATGTAGACGTCGCTTACGTTCAGAACCGACGCCTAAATTGAAGGATTTTTGTCTTTCCGCCTTCCAGATAGGCCTTAGACGTCGCCGTTTGACTACGTGACGTCTAAGCGCCTGGGAATTTGGTGAACAACATTAATTGTAGCCTAGTCGACGTCGCTTGTTCAGGGGATCCGACGTCTATTCCACGTCTAGAGCTGAACCGTTTGACGTTTGATTTCCTGTCAGAGAGTGGAACGTCGGTGCCATTTTCTAGACGATGTCAAATTGTCTGTCTTATCACATACCTCGGGCAATTTGACGTCGGTTTGAGGCGGGTGTGACGTCTATGATGTCATAGACGTCGCCTAACATCAAAATTGACGTCTAGTTTACCAATATATTTATGATAATGCCACCGTGCAATAATAGACGTCGATTTTTCATGAAACCGACATCTGATGGATGATGTTAAACAACGTTTTTTCATTAGTGATTTTACTCCAATCTTAATTTTAATGTACATACAGAGTAAATTACATAATTTTTTTTTTCATAAAATGAATTTCTGAATTTCAAAAAATAAAATACACATTGCTACTACAATTGTCACTATAACTACATGTACTAACCTTTACTCACAAATTAGTACACAATTTTTTAATATGGTATAAAATATTAAATCTAAATTCACCATCAGATTGAACTGATCCACCAACATACTTAAAAAATAAAAAATCATACAATTGGAAATTTAATGTTAAATTAAAACTTCAATTCTTTAAGTTACTGTATATTGTGAAAAATGGAATTAGTGGACAAAAATAACATTCAAATTTAAAAAACTTGAAATTCAATGTAAAAAGAGCGACCATAATATTTTAATTTATTATATATGCATCATGTATAATCTATAATTCTTGATTATAAAGTCATATAACAGTTTATTATTTAACTGGTAAAAAAGTTACAAGATAAATAAGAGAAAAAACAAATAGATTATAGTTTATAAATAAGATGGAATCAAACGGGTGATTTATCAGTCGTTTTGATACAATTGTAATGTAATTAAAGTGATAAAAACTAGCATGAATGCAAACTATGATTACCAAAATTATATATTATATAAAGAAAAGTGAGAATAGAAAGAAATATAGTACATGTATTTTTTATTGTGTGTAAATGTTATGATTTACATTAAATAATGTAACTTTTATAGGTGAGGTGCACAATTTTTTAAGTCTTTTCATTGTCTTCATTAAAAGATTGGTAAGGGCCACACTATGCTATATTTGTCCTCCAAGAACATGATTTTGTTTTTAGGTTTTTCTGTAATATTTCTATATTCTCCAAACACTTCTTGGTAGCCAATCTGTTCTCTATTGTTCTTTAGCTCCTACATTTATTGATGTTAGCCCTAACTCTTAACTATGTTTCTTTTCTTCATCACCAACATCATCCTAATTAATAATCTTTTAAATTTCACATCATTTCAAACAAAACAATATCAAGCTATAATATAACTATGCGACCACATATATGGTTCTAAAATAGATTATAAGATAACATCACTCATTAATCGGTGTCATAAATATGATTTTATGTGATTATGATACATTTATAAAAAAAACAAGTTGATTAAACTTGAAAAATTCTGCGTTGCTTTTTGAAAATTATCATATCAAAACCTTTTTTTTTTACTTTTAAATTCCTTGAATGAAACACACTTACTGAATGATAAAAAAAAGGAAAAACGTATAGATTAAATAAAATGAATGATATATTATATAAATAGTAAAAAAACATTATGAAGTATTTTGTAAGTAATAAGCCACTATGAGTTACGTTCGAAACTTAAATGTGAGTTATTACCAGTCACCTTCTAGGCCTATAATTACACACACAACAGCATGTATGCATGACTAAATTAAAGGCACACAAGCTAATTGCTAAAGTAGTTTAATTGAATTTTATTTAATTTTTTCAATTTTAAGTAAGATTTCTCATTTTCGATTTATTAAATATTTTTTTTCCAACGAAATAGTTAGTAAAAAGGTATCATTGTTAGTATAATAATGTATGTACTTAACACAAGAATAAAAAGAAATGTAATTTATTATATTTAGTTGAATGATCGGATTATAAATATTAAAATTAAAACAATAATTTACAACAACACCGCATAATGTAGCAAGCAATCAAAGTTTACACTGTTTCATAATTTTGATAGTTGAAGCATTATAGTTAATCAGTAAATAATTTTGATACTTTAAGTATCCTAGAAACAACACTTAACCTCTAAATTTGTAAGATTGCACAACTTTATATAATGTTTTCGATTTAAATCTTATGCATGATTGTATTATAATAAAATTACTAGTATTGTTAAATAAAATTGTAAAGTCGTTGAGAATATTGAATATTGTAAAATTTTATGAATTGTTATTCTAAATTACCCGTTGCACTCATAGATTAACTTTTTTAGTCAAGTTTAAATAAAATTTAAATCTAATTAAAAGTTAAAGTAATTAAAAATTTATTCTACTGGAATGTAGTGTGTGTTCTCATGTCCAATGAAAAACCAATGCAACTAAAGTTCATACTTTTTTTTAGTGTAAAACTTATTTAGTGGATGAATTTTAATTAAATCAAAATACAAACCTAATTAAAAATTAAAAGCATTTTTTTTATTTTATTGACCGAATGAGCTTTTAATGAAAATTAAAAGCTTAACTATTTTTAGCAGTTACTCTCCATGCATGCACTTGGATCATTACTACGGTGGATGAACAGTGAAAACACCAAAGTTAAGGGAACACAATAAATATTTGAGGATGAGTAATGAGTTGCAGTATGAAATGTAGCCTCTCATCATTCTCTGTGTGCAGTGAAATGGTAGAATCTCACAGCAAAAGCTTCTGAAGCTGAAGAAGACAGCACTTATTACAGTTAATATATTTAATATATGTTATATAAGAATCTCAACCATGATTTGCATTCAAACATCCCTCATAAGTACATCACCTACTTTCAACACAATACTAATAACATTACAGTCGTTTTAACAACTCCAAGAACTTTCAACTATCGTCCTTTTATTCTAAAGTTAAGCGTTTGAATTAATTAAATAATATTGAAAAATTAAACTGTATAACTCGGTTTGAAATTTAACAAGGAATTTGATCTGATTTGAAGAAATAATGTTGTTTGTGTTGTGCAGCATGATTAATTGGTGGTAAGATGAAGAAGATAAGGAAGGAAGCAAGAAGAAAGTAGTACGTGGATATGTCTGACATGTGTTGAAAGATGGTTGTTTTGTGAGAGGATGGTTTTGAAAAGCAGTTCACGAAAGGCATCATTGGAGAAACAACCGACATTTGTCTGTGGTGGCATGAATTCGTTGTCGGGGTCTGGTAAAAACTGGAAATGTTTCACTTCCTTTCTTCCTCATTCGCTGTCACATGCATGCAGTAGCATTATATTAGGAACATATATGGGTATTTATTTTGTATGAGTATTTGAATTTTTGGAATAAATTAAGTTTGTGTTTGGAATAGAGTGGCTAATATAGGAGTAGAGAGAGGATACCTTTTATTTTCTCTTGCAATGCCATGCCCTACCACCAGTCTTTTCAGAGTAAGACACTTCACTAGGTAGTAGGAGTCACCTATGTTGTGTTCTAGTGGACATAACAATCAAGTACTTCTTCACATTTAATCAATTATTTTTTTAATGCAGATAATAAATAAATAATTGAAGACAAAAAAAAAATTGTTTCTTCTGGCTATGTAATGAGTCTCCTATAATTAAGAGAATGTCGTCATAAAATTATTTATAAAATCACTTATTTGCATTACTAAATATTTAAATTATTTGTACTATTGTTTAACCTTGTATTGTACCAATTTAATGAAGATGCCTCAAATTTTTGTGTTAAATATTATATGAATAAAAAATAAATTATTAAAATAATAAGAAAACAAACAGTAAGGAAAATTAAATACTACAGTAGAGACATAATAAAAAGGAGCAATCATCTGTCTTTAAATATCATTACATTACACTAAAATTTAATCTAGAATATTAAAAACAATTACAGAAGAAGGAGAATGTGGAGTCCAATAATATTTATTAAAATATGGTTGGCAGAAGAACGTGAATGGTTGATTAATGGCGCACGTGATTTTACGCTGCCGGAGGCTCCTCTAACGCCGAACCGTTGGCCGTGGCCGTCGCTGTCGCTTCTCTTGTTTCTTTGATCGGGAAAAGTGATAATTTTATTTTATTAGTTTTTTTGTATTCCGTGCAATTAAATTCTTTACTTCAACTCTCAGTCAGCTTCTAAACATACATTTTCTTTGTATTCCCCTTGTATTTACTATTCTCTATACTTTTCATAAACTATGTTAATTTTATTTTTAATAAACAAATATTTAATGAGTATTTGGATGATTATGGGTAGGACCAGGATGTATTAATTATTATATGGACAAATTTTTACATTGAAGAAAATGACATCTCTGAACACATTGTTTACCATACTTAGAATTTATTTATTTTGTTATATGTTGTAGTTTTATACTAAAGAATTTTATATCATGACTTATATCCGGCATGTAGCCAAACCATTGAAAATCTCGCATTGCATAAAATCAGTATATAAAAAAAAGTATGTTTTATTTTATTAAATTGATTTATGATATTAAGTTCAAGTTAAATTTTATTATTTTAATATGATGTTACAGTCACTTATAATTTGATATCAAAATTATTAAAAATTTTCAATAGTTGAAATTGTTAAACGTAACACCAAATATTAAATTTCTACGCTTGATATCCTCTACTCGAGAAAGTATATTGAAATTTAATAAAACATTTTAATTTCAAAATAATATTTTTTTTTTCAAAATGTTATAGGACATGAGTATGTAATAAATTTATTTAACCAAACTTTTTTAAAAAAATTGGTTGATTACTAATAGAGGATTTTTTTTTTCTTAATCGTTTTTTTACTAATAAAATTTAAAGTCTCACGTATATGTTATTGTAAAATAAAATATAACAGGTCGTGTTTCGAGAAGACATTTAAAAAAATATATATATGAAAAAATGGAAAAAAAAAAAAGAAAAAGAAAACAGAAGAACCTTCATCTTTAAGGTTGGGACCAATGGCATGTGAGGTATTAATGATGTGATTCTATACCATTCTTTTTAACTAATCATGTATGTGCCTTGCAAACTATTTAAGGACATCTCTAAAATACTATATTATTTAATGTTTACTATTTAAATTAGCTCTGTGACCAAACTGAAAAGTTACAACAAATACTAAATTATTTAATGTTTACACATTTTATAATATACTTTACTTAATAGTTTGAAAAACTAACTACTTTTTATTCTCTAATATTCCTACAGTGTTTTTTTTTTATTGAGTAAAAACCCAAATTATTTAAAATGAAAGTTGATTGTTAGTTTAGGTTGTATTTAGTATAACAAATTTTTAATCTTAAATTATTTTTTTAGTTAAACTATGAGGAATAATATTTTTAACAAAAGAAATATAAGAGGTTATTGATCAATCGATAATGAAAACTAACTCTTTGATAAAAATATCTGACATAAGATTTGTACCTTTCATAATGAGATTTCTTTTTTACACGTGTATTTAATAATTTAACATCTTTATAATGAAAAGGTTATAGTTATGGACTTTTTTTTTTTTAAAATAAAAGTATGATAGACAAAACTATATATAAGTTAATTTATTTGATTATATTCGGCGTGTATTTGGATTAGTCTTAGATAGTGCTTAACAAACAGTTGGGCCTTGAGGTTTGGACGGCAACAATTTCATAGCGCAAAAATAGAGGTGAACTTAGAATTTTCACGGGTACAATTTCCATTTTTACATTAATAAAAATTATTACTCCTTTATGTTCTCAAACTTGTCATCGTGAGCTAAATAAATTGTTTAACACCCAAAAAATTAAATATAATTATAAAAAAGTAAAATCTTCCTAACTAACATATTTGAATTACTTTTTAATAAATAAAAAATAAACAAATTATTTCTTCAAAACTATACGATAACGCATCGAGACGTTATAGGACATCATTCTATTAACGTTTTTACATTTTTAACTTGTTAACACGGATTAACATTTGGCATATAAAATATCGACTTAATTATGTATTTATTCCCTAAAATTTCAGATGAATTCAAGTTTGATCCTCCAAATATAAAAACAAAGCACTTGTTCCATGCTTAAAATACTCAATCTAACATATAATTTATAAAATAAATAACAATTAAAAGCAATATTTCATATTAAACATGTCCATTAAAAGAAACTGTAGTTTTTTCATTGAAGATAATCATACTTAACTCGGATGAGATTAACAGGAGTAGTCAAAATTTTCGATATTGAACCAGGAAACCTTGTATTGTATTTATTTATTTTTATTCTCTCCTTTATCTTAATTAATATAGCAAATTTATTAGATAAGCTTCAATTATCCATTTTGGAAGAAATTTCTCTTATTCGCTCTCCAAATTTACTGGATCCCCTCGAACTAGTCCAGCCCAAAACATTGTAAGTGGCCCACAACCAATTATAAAATTGTCCTATTCCTGAGGTCTAATGTTTCCTTTGTAATATTAAGATTATTGTTTATCAAATTTTTTTCTAATACGTCATTATTTCTGGAATTTATTTTTCAGAATACAATGTATAATTTTGAATTTTTTTAATGAGATAGAAACAGAAATTTGATAGGGTGTAGGAAGCAACATTCTGATATTAATTGCCATGGAAACCCAACGGCTACTATAACAATAACAAAGTACAACACAAACCATATCAATTTCCTGTTAAATTCGTGTTTCGAAAATCTAATTTAATTGCATTAGAGTTTATAGTTTTGTGTGCTTAGTATGGATAATGATAATTAGATAACATTTTTTTTATAATATTTGAATATTATTTACGTGTCATTTTGTGATTGATTCATAGTTATATTTATGATTATTATTATTGATTGTGAAGTAATTTTAGACCAACCACAAAATAATACGTAAATGATATTTAAATATTATAAAAAAAATGTTGTCTAACTATCATTATCCACCATCATTATCCTAAATATATACATACATTTGGGTTGATAAAGTTTGGTGGTCCACGAGTTCTTCCTGACTTTTTCTTTTACCTCCTTTTTTTTATAATAAAACATAAAACCTCCATGAACCTATGTATCTTTATAGTTTTTTTACCTCCTATTTTTCAAAAATGTCCATTTTTGTTATCCTTACACGTGACTTATTGCCGTGACGATAGAATTTTTCCCATATATCCATAAGAACATGACATTCAAAGGGGTGCAGGAAGAAGCTATAGAAGTAAGTATGACAAGTAAAAGTAGTTGTCCATTTTTATCACGTGATCCACTGTGTCTTGTTTAGTTTTTGTTTTTCCATGTGCCGAGGTATATATGTTTTTAAGATTTTAAACAGATGTCTCGTAAGAGTAATAGGCGAAATCAAATGACAACATGGAATTTTTCCTTCAAAGGTGGTATCTATGTTTTCAATAATTGCAAAATTTAGGTCTCTAAAACTTTATTAACAAATTTTAAAATTAATTTAAAATGAAACCAAAAATACTAGCACTTTCATTTTATTTGTAAAATATTCAGTGATTACTATTAGAACTTGTGTTTCTTTTTCTACAAAAAAAAAAAAAACATTATAAACGTCAATTTGCTTTTAATTTAAATGGTGAGTGAGAAGCATCGCTTTGTGTGAGACATGTTATGATTGGCCTTTTCAATAAGTGACTGTAAATTGTCCAAGCAGAAGCATGTGATTCTCATAATCTTTATATTGATGCATGAATTGAACAAAACCAACTCATTTGTGGTGTAAGAATTCGAGAGTGACAAGATTGTTTCTATTTATGCTATTCCCCACAACTTCTTCTCTTCATGCATAAACATAACTTTTTAGTAGCTCAATGCTTTTCTCCTTATTCCAGAGCAAGACTCATCACCTAAATACACCAATTATATTCATATATTATCTTTATAAAAGGATTCACTATACTCTCATCATGAATCATACATTGCAACTTACTAAATAGACTCGTTAAGAAAAATGAAAATAACTTTTATAAAGTATAATTAACTTGCTAATCTATAGAAGGTATATCATACTAAATTTTAAAAATTAACTTCTCTCTCTCTGTATGTATGTATCTCCGGAGAGATAATACAATTTTCTATTGAAAGAGTTGGAAGAAGTTGCTCTCAGTCTTGTGAGAGCCACCCAAATCTGATAGAGAACTTCAAACAAACTTTTATTAGAATAGATTCGTTAGACCTAAGGGGTTGGTGATGAAATTGATTTCATTCATATAGATAAATGTGTGTGATGAAGGATTGAGTGAGGCAGAGCAGTCACGGGTCACGTTAGAGTAGGCTTGAAAAAATGATTTTGAAAGAAAAAGACATGAGCTAGAGGAGTTGAAGCAAGTGAAATTTAAATGATTCATCAACCGAGATTACTATAATTTAATCTGTTGTTAGTTGTGAAGTTGTGAGAGATAATGACATGTTGCCAAATCCTATAGAATGAGCCTCAGAGTTGTAGTAGTTAGATTTATATATAAGCATTTTCCTTTCCTTTCAAAACACGAACCAGCCTCACCAATAACAATCATCATTTCCACACCTTTTTACTTTTCGACCATATCTACCAACTTAAGTAATTTATAACCAAAGATAACTAATCTCCACTTTCCTTTTTTCAGCTGAACTTCGCATGTGCAATCACTCCAGAGAAAATTTTTACTCAACTAGAAAACTTCTCCGCATCACTATTTTTAAGTTCCTAATTTGTAGAAGGAGCAAATTGTCCTTCGAGGAAAATGGTGGGTGTCAATGCCTATTTATGTAACATGTTATTGCGAAGCACAAAATGTGAGCAATATGGCAATGCTACCATCTTTAGATCTCATAAAGAAACTCTCCAACTTTCAAAAGAAAACTTCATCTGCAAGTTTTACTTGAAAACTTACCTATATCTCTCTCACCCACACACACACGTATGATATGTTTATAAAGAAGGAGTTAGAGGTTAGAAGAAAGCAAGGTACCATTACAAATTGAAAACTTTCTTACTCAACTCGAAGTTTTTGCTACAAATGAACTGCAAAAAGAATTCCCAGAAATAGGGATATATATAGAAAGGGGAAAAAATGAAAAGAATTCGAACAAGAAAAAGAAAACAAGCGAGACAGCGACTCCTAAATGACCTTAAGGGACCTACAATAACTAGACCTAAGACCCTACCCTTTTTGACTTGCATATGTCTACCCTTTTTTCCGCAGTTCTGATTACAATCTTCCCCTAACAGCTAAAAATATGATGATGATGATGATGATGATGATCACCTATTGCTACTATTCCCGGAGTTCAACCCTGTACAAAAACCAATGAACCAAAGAAATGAAATATCAATAAGAAATAACATAAGACAAGAAGACTGTAGAGGACAGCAACGAAAGGATCATGGCTCCTTCACATGACATCAAATGTACTCCAGGCTAAGGCTGCTGTTAGTGTTTGGAATGAGTTCGGGTGAGGCAGCTGCATTATTATTCATTGCAAAACCAGATTTCTCAATGCCCCTGCATCTCATTTCCAGCACCTTCTTGTGGGAATTCGAGTGCAAAGACGGACAAAAGGTTGGGCTTGCAGCTGGGCGATACTCCGGGTAGAGCCTCCCAGACTTGAAACGAACACCACATGCATTGCATAGTGTTTTTGGCCCCATTGGCCCTGCCCTCCACTGTGGTGTCTTCGTTATTTCACAATGCATGCATTTCCTGACCGCTTGCAATCCATTCTGGTTGCTATCACCGCCAGCTGCAGGAACTGTCACCTTCACTTTCTTCTTTTTCTTAGCCTCCCCACACCCTTGCTTTGGAATCTTTGCTACAAGTTGAGACTCGGCAAAATTCTCAGAGTCCGAAGAGGTCTTCGACGAAATTACATTTGGTTGTATGTTCTCCCCGACAAAGGACGAGGCAGGGGAAATGAGGTTCATGGCTGGCCGAGGATTGAAGGTGGCAGGACGTGGACGCTTGCTGCGTGCGCGTCCACATGGCACAGGGATGTAAACCTCCGGGCTTCGTGGCGGCGCCGGCACCGTCTTTCCTACGGAGCAGGAACTGCTGCTCTCAAGGACAGAAACTGGGCTTGATGTGTGGAATTGGTTGTGCACTGAGTCCTCCTTTGTGGTGCACGATGGCTCTTCCACTTTCTTCATGGTCAAGCTCCCCCCACAAAACGAATCCTCCACAAAGTTCGACAGCCATTCCAGTTGCAAAATGTCTTCATACTGCAATGCAATCACCACATTCATCAGAATCATATCTTTGCCTTGTCAAATTCAAATGCATTTACTCCATCTTTTTCTTTTCTCTTTATACAATTAATACTACTATTCGTGAAAAGCGTTTTGTGCTATGTTTAGAATATTCCACAGAACAATACGCGAGCTCTTCAAATTGAATGAGGCATACGAATTTGTGCTCACTGTGAAAAGGGTATCATCAAACATGGATAGCTACAGAGTGAGTGACCAACTTTTCTAATTATTTGTGTTTTGTTGTTGCATCATGTGATTGTCACATGCAAAATCACATGATATCCAATAATGATGTTCAAATAATGGAGAGGTATGGGGATGTGCTGTGCCACATGTCACCGACAAAACTAAGTGTCATTTTAGAATAATAAAATGACTTTTTTAAAAAAATACAATATAATAATGGTGAGTTAATAATGTCTCCCCAGCTTGAATTTAAATTCAAAAAAATTCAATTTTAAACTATATATACAAAAAAAAAAAAAAAATTATTCTGTCAAGTGTCTAGATATTTTGAAATTTATTATCTTTATAGTGGCTAGGAATTATGATTTTATTTTTGAAAAAATTATGAGCCATTTATGGAATGAGGACAATCACTTAAACAATGCTCCCCACAACTAGAACCAAAATTTCATGCTATCAAATACGAGTGGTGTCAGGCTGGCAACGGCAAACACACAATCAGAACCGTACGTGAAACTGTGATGTCATAATCTAAGTAATCCAACGGCAACATGGGAAGCCAGTGACGCTATCACATAATTACAGAGCAGTTCACGGAATTCATGTGAACGCGCCAAAAAAATTCAACAAAACAACAAATTGGATAAAAACTGCAGCTTTTTCTAACAACTAACCGGAACTGAGAGCTCGGCGGAGAGGTCCGAAGCGCTGTTGCCGGAGAACACCGAGTCAGAACCGGGAAAGGAATCGGCCCCGGCGGGCCAGATGCTTGCCAGCGAGTTGCAGTTTCCGGCGGCGGCGGCGGCGGCGACGGAGGGCAAGGTTGGGGCCCCACCCTCAACTTCCTCCACAGGAAAATCGAGAAGGTCGTCGATGTGGTCAAAGAAGCTACCGCAGTCTATCTCATCCATGAAGTTAGGTCCAACCATTTTCTCGGCAGGTGAAAATTCCCTGAGAAAATTAAAAAGTGGATAGAAAATCAGAGTGTGAAAGGAGAAAATGGAAAAGAAAATATCACGGCAAGGGTTGTCGAAGGGGGAGATAGTGGCCCATTGTAGCCATTGTTGCGTAAATCAAAATTAATATTTTTCTTTGGAATCATTAGAGAGAGAAAGGGAAAAAAAGTTAACAAAAGGTAACTGACATGCGTTGTTATTATTAATTACTTATTTTGATGAAATGAAAATCCGAAATTGAAGATTTCAGCATGCCAGTGCAATGAGTGCTGCGGCGCATTTTAGTATGAGCCGGTCCCAGTATGGCATTTTGATTTTTATCCAGAAAAACCTTCACTCTCTCTTTTCTATTTCCTTTGAAGTAACCGAAGATACGAAACCTCATTTCGGCTACCTCTTTTTTCCAAATTAAACAGAATGTTGTGAACATTTTGAAAAAAAAGAGGTAAAGCTGAAGAAGGCCAGCAAGCTAACCTCGTTCAACTAAGGAAAATTCAAGTTGAGGCAGAGAAAGCAAAAACGAAATAAAGAAGAGGGAAAGACAAAATCATGGTTAGGATTGTATAATTGATGAAAACGGTTTAAGAGAAAAGAGACTAAACTGTTGAAACTGAATTCCCTTGAATGGTAAGGTTGAAATTAGAAGGTGGGAAGGAAAAGAAAGCAAACCTGAAGGGTAAAAGTGGTATGTTTGTATGTTTGAGATGAAACTGAAGAAAAAGGTGCAATCTTTAAAGGTGGAAAAGCTTGACAGCAGAGGCAATGAGGAAGTTTGTGAGGAGGGTGGAGAGGTGTTTGGGTTTTTGAAAGGAGAGAGAGAAAGAGAGGAGAGTGAAGAAGGTTTAAATGGAAAGAGGAGGTTATGAAGAATGGAGAAGAAGAAGAAGAGAGAAAGAGAATGTGATGGGCACTGGTAGGTGAGGCTCCTTCATCATTGCTAGCTGTCTTTTACTACCTCCACTGTCGTGATGTTGAAGACTTCTTTCTCTCTTCTTCCTTTTTATTTTTTTTCCCTCAGATTAACCATGGGTCCCACCCTTCTCTCTCCTTTCCTCCATTCACGGCCAACCAAATTTTCAAATATAATTAACACCAAACGTAAATGCCTTTTCATTTTCAATAACCATGGATATGAATTACCTTTTCTTCTTCTTTGGGTTTGAGTTTCTCTGAATTGCAATGCTTCCTTTGGCAGAGAGAGAGATAGAGAAAAAGTGAGAAACCAAGAAGGTGCAGGCTTTGCATAAATAGAACAAGAGAAGCTGTTTGTGTTTTGTCAGCCTTTTTTTCAACCGCCGTTGTTTCAAACACTGTTCGTTTCTGCTTAGTCTCTGATTTCTTAAATAAAACAAAAGAAAATTACTGCGTTGGTTTACAGTAAAGCTGAAAAGTCAGAGTTTAGGAGCTTCCTGGAAGCGCGTGAGACACACTGAAAGGTTTATTACGAGCTGTATACAAGTGTTTGTTACGGGTTCGGAAACCAATGATTCTTTTGTATTCCACGCTGGATATGGTCACTTTGGATAGCCTCATTTATTATTTTAATTATATTTATTACGCATTGCCACTCAAAACATAAATTACTAGACTACTATTATCCCCTTCTTTTTTCCATTAATTACCGTTTTTACCAAGTTTGAATTTTACCTAATTCCCTGCCACCATATGATTGACAAATCGTAACTTTGCCTTTGTGGAAATTTTTATTCCTTTTATTCTTTCAAAAATAAGAAAAAGACAATTCCCATGGAATTACTTGCAAGTGTGGAGTTTTGGAAATCCCAACTTTGAATATAAAAATCTGAAAATTCTTTGTTTTCAGCTCAAAACCAACAAAAACAGTTCTAGAAATTCTTCTCAATAAACTCCCTCTTTTTCTGTTCCTCTTACACTGTTTTCTATTTTTACAACCAAACTTATTCTTTTAATAAATAATATACTCTATTTATTAGCCTTATCACACTTGTCTATCATGCTTTACATGCAACACTATAAACTTATATTTCAAACAACATTTTACTTCATTGTCTTCTTTAATTTAATCTTTATTATTTCGTCTATACTTTAAGATCCCAACTCACATCCATTTGTTTCAGATGAAATGTTCGTATTTATTTATTGTCTTGTGTTTTTTAATTCATCTCTTTACTTTGTTATTTTATTTTTAGAAAAATTACTTACAATTTTATTTCTATTCACTCCACTGAACCAATCTTTTTACAAAAAGAGAAAGCATTATCTGTCACATTCATAATTTTTTTTCTTACTTTCTTTTTTTTTTATAGAAAGTCTTATTAATACTTTAAAAAAAATATTTATGAATGAAATAAGATGATAACAGGTATTAAACTTGTCTAATTATTTATTTAACATGGTTGTCTATCCTGTATTTAAATTCAAAAACACTAATTAAGTTAAAATAAATGTGTATCTGTTTATTTGTATGATCCAGAGTGAGCATCCTGCTATTGATAATTATTTAATATTCTCAAGTAGAATGACATGAAAACAAACTCTATAAAGAAATTATACCTACTTAATTGACCTCTTTAAGTTAAAAGTGATTGCTTCTAACTATGCAAATGTGTGGTGGATTTTAATTTGTATCTCAATCAATTACTAAATACGGATACAATTGAATTCCCCATAACTTTATATACAATCTTATAGACAAATCAACAATTTTTCCAAATTTTTTTTTTTTTTGTAATTTATATACAAATTAAAAGAAAAAAAAAAACAGAACTGAACGAATTTACACTTATAAATTATAAGAACACACCATTTTCCTTTTAATACTTATTTCATATAACATTAAGAGGGTTATTATTATTATTATTTAAATATACAATTTATCTCTGCAAAGTAATTTGTAAGATGGAAAATGTTATTGTATGGTCATTCAAGAAAACATTGTCATGATATATATGATAATTAATTATTTTTATTCCAATGACTGTAATTAAAAGTTAAAATAACCCTAATTTTGCCGGTTTAAAGTGTTTGTATCAAATACTAATGTTATACAGAAATTTGACTCCACATTTTTTAAAGAAACATAATTGAGTTACCTTGTAATACTGATTTTATAGTTAAAACATCTGTAATGAAAAATGTAGACAGCAACTATATTCTGTATACCAGTGTTTTAAGAGGTTTAATATTTAGTTATTTTTTTATGCACATTTAAGTTCTGTTTGTTTCTACCGACAAAGAGATAAGAAACAAATAAATGAAAAAGAAAACTTTGAAAAATGAAATTTTAAAATACCAAAAACAATACATAACTTCACGCTTAATTTTTTCTATTTTCTTCAAAAACAAAATTGAAATATTATAACATTATGACATAAATATTTTATTATATATATATATATATATATAATAAATTACATAGAGAAATATAACAATTTATATTTACGTAAATATAACTAAATATTTATCTTTCATATTATAATAAAAATTTAAATAAGAATATTTTAATAAATAAATTAAAATAGGTTAGTTAACGAGATAATTTTATTATATTTTAAATTAATATATGAATAAAAAGTCAAACTTATTTTACAATTAATTATTTAAATAAATTCATATTTATGTTTTAAACAATTTTTACCATTGTTATTAATTTTATGAAATATTTATTTACAATTTTAATTCATAGTTATTTTTGTTACATTATAGTTAAAAAATATTTTTGATAATTGCATGATTTTATTATTATTTTTTCTTTACTTATATGTAACAAATTACTTAAAAGAAACTTTATTCTCTTTTCTTCTATTTACTCTTAATTTAAAAAAAATAATAATTATTTTACATCTTTCCTAATATCAACAAAATGTTATTAATAAGATTTAAAAACCTCACATACTAAGTTTTCCTCTGAATTATGTTACATAGACTGAACTAATACTCAAACATTCAACAATAAAAAAAATAGAAAATATCAAAAAACTAACTAACCCTCTCAAAGAAATTAGTTTACAATTCTAAAGTTTAAGAATTGATAGTTATTACCACAAAAAAAAAAAAAAAAAACTAGTAACAAGAAATAAAATATCAAATTAAATAAAATGTAATCCTATTTTTAGTTTCACATCTATTAAACCGTCAACAAAACTATTATCTTTTGAGTAAACATTAAAATAAGATGTAGCATGAGCTATTAATTGAGTCAAAATCAGTCATGTGCTTAATTAATTGGGAAGTAAAATTTGTTCCAGTTTTCCTTTTATATGATTAAACTTAAAAAAATTTAGTAAAAAGGTTAAAAGATTCTTTAACCCATGTAACAATGATTCGTTTCTGTATATAAAAAATAAATTTTAGTTGCAACATATAATATTTATTTCAACAACTATTACAATGTCTTTGTTTCATAACGATGGCAATAGAATTTTTAACATACCCTAATAAACATCAAACTCTCTATTAAAAAAGATAAAATAATCAAATTTTCTCGTTTTAGACAATATATTTTATTTTAGTTTAACTAAATTTAAACGAGTAATTTGAGTTAATTACCAAACCAAACTTTATAAGGAAAATACTCCCTTGGAATGCAAAGAGTAATGGTCAATAATTTATTAAAAATAATTTGACATGGTAATTGACTAAAAACATTATAATTATGGAGTACCCCTTCAGAATTATGAAATGCAATTTTTTCTTTGTGAGATTTTTTTGACCACAATTTAACTCAATCCCTAAAGGAATCATAATTGTTAATAAAAATATTATATATATACGTATTTATGGATGCTCACAGTGTTAATAGGGAAAAAACTAGTGTGAACAATGTCATGCACGTGGTTAATTAGTTAATCTGTCTCTCTCACTTTATGTGACTTAATCTTCAATTCTAATGTAAGAACAAGTAAATTGACTTTAGCTTGTATATAAATCATGTTTTTTAAATTTTGAGAGTTTTTAAATCCTAATTATACAAGTAAAGACTGCAACTTTTGCTAAGTTACTTTTACTGTGCTAAATACCAAATAATCAATTTTATTTTAATAAAAAAAAACCATTTAATTAAGAGTTTAGCTATGTTAAAATATAAAACAGAAAAATAATGGGTTAAGTTTTGGCTTTAATAAGTTTATGTAACAGTCATCAGTATTACCTATCTAGATATTATATAGTTAGAATTTGGTACTCAAATATGTGGACAACGAAAATTAAAATTGATAATAAATTATTTCAGTATATATATATATATATATATATATATATATATATATATATATATATATATATATATATATATATAAAAGATGATAGACATTAAATGTAAAAAATACATAGTAATATTTTTGTAAGTAAATGATCCATATATTTTTTTAATATGCAGATGATAAAAATAAAAGATAATTTTTATGTTTAATTCTCATAAAATACATTTAAATTTACACATGTTTTAGAAAAAGGTGGAATAGTTGATTAATTCAATGACTAAGATAAGTTTAAACTAAAGTGAAACGATAAGTTTTTATGTTGGTTTTGACATGTTCATGTAGCGATTTTGAATAACACTAAAAAATTTCTAAATTTAAATTTGTTCTTTTTCTAATAAATATAAATTTCAATCTGTTATAATTTTAACAAACATAAAATTTGACTTTTATAATATGTTTGATCGATGTAAAAAAATCTAAATAATATATATAAACTTTTCCTTTTGTTAGTAGATTACTTTATCAAACCTATTTTCAACACACCAATAACAAAATGAAAATGAATGAATTAATGTAAAAACATTTTATATCGTCAATGCGTGACCGTTAAACTCCAAAACATGAGAAAATAACAAGAAATAATTCTATACTAGTAAGTTTAATATTTATCACATAAGCTATTAATCGATAATGTAAAGGTTAAACATTAAATTACGATAAATAGTTGCATATTATAATCATTACAAGTAAGTTTGTATTTCTTTTTATAAGAAATCATCAAGCATTTTTTTTTAAAAAAAATTTTAAAACTATGATTTAATTAACAGCGTAAAACGTATAAAAAGATAAGTTCTCAAAAAACATTACACATTACAGCATTAACCTAAATCGACAATTTTAAAGTAATAGTTTAATCAACTTTTAATGAAACAGAATTATTCTTATTAAAATGTTTTAACGTGTACAATTTTTTATCAATCAGTAGCCTTTTATGCTATGTTAACAAACTGGTTGACTGTGTAAGATAAATCAGTTCATCCAGAGGCCAGAAAAAAAGAAGAAAAAGTTGATTATATTATTTGGTCACATGCAACTAACAGAGTTGAAATGGAGCACCCATGAAAGAGTTGGAACCGAATTAACCAACTTCACGAGAAAATTAATTCCATGTCCACTAAGAACTGTTTGACTGCCACATCTGCCTAAGATTATTACTTACTTTTATAGTCAAATTTATCAGTTTAAGAAGGAAAAAAAAAAACATCATTGACTGGGTACTTAAATTGTTTTGTCCTCGTAATTCTTAAAATTAGAAAAGGTAGTTCTCTAAAATGAAGCAACAGATTTTTAGTATAGAAATGAAAAGGAAAAAGGTTGAGAAAAGTGACTGCACAGCTGAAATGATGCGTTCAATTGGTCTGAAAATCTATCTAGTTATTTTTTTTTTTTATATATCTTATATTTTGTTAACTACCTTGAGTTACACTCTTTGAATCAATTCCTTCAAAAATACTCTGTTGTTGAAAGGGGACAAAGGGACACACTGCACTGCTGCTACTTCCATTCACCCTTTACTTCTTTAACTAACTTCGTTTCCACTCTTTGAATCCCTTTCTTCTAAAAGACTTATTCTTTCTTTTTTTTTTTTAAATTCAAAAATAAATAAAATACATTTTCAATCACTCTAAGTGTTAGGCTTAGCACCAATTAATCATATCCCAAATTCGCAGCCTTCAAAGTTTGTTGAAAAAACATCTCAACTTTTATTTTATTAGGTAACAATGCTACAATTCAACGTGCCAATCACTACACTGTACATTTCTAAATATATAAATCAACTCCGAATACGCTAAGTGCCTAACACGCTATTTATCGTAACATAATTACATTTCACCGTTTTCTGTTCGTTTGAGATCCTTAGTTTTTTAATCAACCATGACAGTTTTTTTATTGGACAATGATATTTTGACAACCGGACACGTGTCATCATTTTATTGATTTATTTAAATTTGTGTTTAAAAAATATTTAAAATAGACCAATCAGAAACTGTCAGATATGCGTTGTCAAAAAATTGTTAAAAAAAGTTTTTCTTTTTTTATTTTCCGAACAGATCATGGTTGGCATCATGTTGAGATTTGGAAGGTTGTGTTTATTGGATGAAATGGAAAGTAAAAAACAAAACTTGAGTTGAAGCCAGAGAGAGCGAGGGAAAAAAGAAACAAGATTTATTTTGTTTCTTTTCATATATTTCAACGCGCTTATACGCCCCCATACAACTGTTTTATACTTTTTGACTTCACATGCCAAACACAGTTCATTTAGCAATTAGCATAAGCAACTTTCTTATTTTATTTTCTTAATTACCTTTCTTTTTCCTTCTTTTATACCACGCAACTTTTATTCTTTTAATAATTCAACTAAAAGGTAACCCTGCTCAACAAAACCACATGCAATAAGAGTTAAATAATTATAATTTTAGTTTATTTATTTTAATATTTTCCTCCTTAATTGAGATATTTAGCATAGACTTAATAATATTTAAAGAGCTTTATAAAACGTGAGACATAGAATTAAAGTGTGACAAAAAAATTTGTTTGCCAATTGTCTTTTTTTAGAGAAGACTATCCCTAAACCAGAAAGCATAAATATATCTTCAAAAACAGGAGGAGTATGAAAGCGATGTTGCGCACCGACGCTTTTCTCTCTAACTTGCAAAAATATCACTTCCTTAACTAAATGCGAATGTAACGGATTTAAATGAACGACGTGATTGAACGTCAAACTCATCAAAATGTATGCAAAAATTGTCTTTATATATATATACACCCTTCTTACAACTCCTATTTCTTCTATAAAATATAATTCCACTGAAAAAATCGAATAATTAAACCTTTTGTTTTCAATATAATTAATAACACAATTTAAGATTCAAATTCAAGAGTAGGGATTAATTAAATCACAGATTCACGCTAATGTGTTGACTGTGATGTACAGATAATTAGGATTAGATAGCTAATCAAGTTGCTTTCTTAAATTAATTTATGGGTGTGTCGGTACAGTGAGCAAAATGCTCTTGTACTTTTTTTTCCTGTTGAGAATGGCACATGGGTTTGTATCCTTATTGTGCAAGCATGCATGATGTATAAACAAATATTCAATGCCAAATTAATATCCCTAACAAGAAAATATTAATATTAATGTGACCACATTTTATCCTACATAAAATTGTAACAAATAAACCGAAAAAATAATTAATATCAATAATTTAATTAGTGAAAGGTTAACAACTTTTTCCTTTTTTTAATAAACCAAAGGCATGCACCCTTCGAAGTAGAACATGTGTTGGGGGATTGTAATTCAGAAAAATTAGTTCTTAAATGGTCTCTTCTGAAATTGAAGATTTACCATTGAATGAAGATTTAACTACTTTGACGACCAGCCACTTGAAATTTAGATATTAACTATTTACTTAATTATAATTTATAATTGGAGTTCTTTTGTGTTGCTCCGCATATTCTCCATACACTTACTTTATCTCATGTCTATTATTCTTTTTATCTTTCCTGTCCTATATCCAGATATTATATAATATAATTCAATCGTGTAGTTTTTTTAGGTTAAATTATTAAATTGTATTAATCACGAATAATTTTCATTTTATAACAGTACTAATTAATTTTTAACCCAGTAGAGCGTTTGAATAGTTATCATAAGTTCAAATATTCAAACCTTATTATCATCACTGTAAAAAAAAAAAAAAAGACAAAAACTTGTGAAAATTTTATTGAATTTTTAAGTGAATAGCTAATTACATCGGACTATTTTATTTTATATAATTTAAATGGAAAGCTCCTTATCGACATAAACCATCAACATATGGATCGTTAAGGGTTACAGTTACACAAGCAAACATACACGATCGTGATCTTTGATTCTATGATTAAAGTATAGAATGTGCTTACATGATTAGATTTCTCATTTATGCTAACATAAGCAACACCAAATAATTAAATAAATCAATACTTTTATATTTGGAGTGGTTAATGTTAATTCGTTATATAAAGAATTTTTGCACGTATATTTTGTGAAAAAAGTAAAAAGAAATAGCATATAAAAGTGGAACGATGAGGAAGACGAAGGGAAGTGAAGGAGAAAATTAGGGAATAAGGAACAAAAAAAGCCTAACCTTTGTACTTACCTTTGATTTACCTTAATTAACCTTCCCAATGTAATGTCGGCATGTTACCTCCCATGCTGGGTGGGTCCCGCGTTGCATGTTCGAAAGTTCGGTCCACACGTTCATCAACGTGGCGAATATGGACTACCCCAGTTACCATGGACCCCACCCACTCAATTCCAGCAACACCACGTGACGTGGGGACTTCCCTCACGTGACCTTGCCATCGCTTATTCTCATTCGTCACCTCTCTCCATTCCAGCCAACCCAAACCTGCCACGTGTGGTTGCTGACTATTTTTCGTCAAAGCAACCGGTAACCATCCATATGTTGTTATGTCATTTTTATTTTAGAAGCAAAATCAAAGAGTATTAAGATATTTTCTGGTTTGGATGCATCATGTGGCGGTGGGGCCCACATATGGTAGTGCCGTACCTAAACATGGTCCGGGACAAAATGTGATCTCTCAGGGACTTTTGTGGGTCATGACCCTAACAGTGCCTACCCCACAAATCAGTCCTTAATTTAGGATTACGGAACCATTATCGGTTTAATTGCTATATTTAATGTAACCAAACATATCACAGTATCAAACGAAATCCCTCAATTATTAATATCAGCGTCACTGAGTTAGTTTACTACAAATACTGAGGACAAGTTGCCTGAATACTGTTATAGATAAAATACATCTTTTGAAATAGATAATGATTTTGACGTAACCCACTAGGATGTTTTATTAGACAGTGAAAAAATTGAATTTTTAACACTGAAACTAATTATCTAAATAGAGATTATGTTGTCATAATTCTTGATCCAAGTGATACGTTTGAAATGTGAAAAAAAATTGCTTGATTTGGTCTAACAATAATAGAGGAATAGTTAAATGAGAATTTTGGAAGGTGCTATGTTACAAGAAAAAACAGAAGATAATAAGAATGTCTGATCCGTTCAGGGTGTGCAGCTCACTGGCAGAATGCAGTGAGCTGTAAACTTAAATAAACACACGACAATGGAGAAGCAACGAAGGAGGGGAAAGAGCACCATTCTAAGTGTATGTTGACTATAGATAGTTTATTATTAATTTAATGTGAAATCATTGAACTTGAATAACATTTTTTTACAGTACTATATGCTGCTATTTCAGAACCATGGTTTTGATCCCAAAGCACATTCTTATTCCCCTCTTTTAATTTATTCTTAGCCCCTTTTATCTGAATAAATTTTCTAACCAAGTTGACAATCATTTCTTGTCACCTCTAAACTTATATTTTTACTGTATATATACATTTTCTTAATCTTAACGAAGTGTATGTTTTCACTATTATATTTATTCAGCATTAAGCTGACAGATTATTATCAGTGAAATCAAAGTAGATCAGCTACTGGTAGAAACTTTACGTACGTTACTGAATTGAGAAAAAAAAAATTATAATAATCAGATTCAGCGAAACCAAAATTTATTTTATTTCATGAAAACACAAGTTAGTTATAAAGTCGAAAATCATCGAAAACATTGGGCCAAAAAGTCAACCTTTTAATAATATTTAGAGAAGCAGTAGAAGGTATGAGAATAATTCAAAGGAAACATATTAGCAATGGAGTAGAATGTGATGATTGATGTTTAGTGTCAATTAATTGAATACCACATTGAAGTTTTGAAAATAACCTTTTGGTTCAAATGATATTGTCGAACCCTCGAGAGTTAACCATAGAAATGAAAGTCATACCTATTTGTATATAATCTATACGATATTCAATAAAGAATGGAATACTATATAAACAAAAATCTACAAGTTATAAATCATGATGAATTCAAAAGCGATTATTTTATATGGAATGATAATTTCATTCTAAAGTTATACTATTATCTAATTTATTATGATAATAAGATATTTATATAATTTAACCGTGTTAGTTCCATTAAGAATCAAACTAAACACATGATTGAAATATTATAACTCAGTTTAGAGTCACTCATTTTCGTTAAATTATTAAAATTTGTTATCTATGACGTTAATTAATGACATTTTTGCAAAAAAAATAAAATATGTGGTAATAATATTGTAACAGTTGTAAACACTACAAAATTTTATGAAATTAAGAAAAATCATTGACAAATCTAAGTTATCAAATGGATTATAAAATTTAAATTATTGATGAGTTTTACTAATGAATGCATTACCAACGGATATTTTCATTGGTAATTATCGACAAATAAAATCGGTCAGTAAATCTATCGATAATATATATTTTACTTACTGATGAAATATTTATTGGTAATTACTGACAAATAAAAACCATCGATAAAATGAGTGAGAAATTTCCCGTCAAAATCTGATGTTTGTGTTAATATATGTTTATTCTTTTGTCAAAATAGAACACAGACCTTTGACATTACCTTTCAAGCTTTACTAAAAATGTTATAAAATAAATTTAAATCTAAGTTATTCTATCAAAATCCAATTATAAGATAAGGATTATTTTCACTTATATATTAAAATTTGATATTATCTCTAATTGATATGAAATCTCTAATCCATACTATTAGAAAATACTATATTAGAAGTAAAAAAAACTATCAATAATATAGGATTTTTTCACGAAAAAATCATCATTAAAAAAGAAAATTTCAAAATATTTTAGGATTCTAACAATCAATAGATACTTTCAATCTCAATAAATTTCTGGAAAACAGATTTATGGAGAGATTCTTTCGTTAGTAAAATTCATTTATAAAATAGATTCTAATTTCCTTACAAATCTTAAAGTGTATTATTGGTTAAATGAAGATGAGTGGGGATAATAAGAAAAAAAGGATAAATAAGAAGAAGAAAAAGAAAAAGGAGAAAGAAGATTAACTATGTTTTAAATAATTGTTTATATGGTTAAAGATGTTTTAAATGTTTGTTTATAATATGTGTACACAAATTTTAAAAGTAAAAATTTAAAAAATTGAAAAAAAAACAGGTTCATCGTGTTAATCCATCCTATGGTACAACGATTTGAAATTTATAAACCATTTTTTAGTGAGGGACAAGTCCGATTTAACTCATTTTTGGCATGTCGAAAGCATAACGACCCAAAGCAGACCACCCTAAGGCCTAACTATATTTTTTTCATTACTATTCATATGCTTTCTAAGGCTTATAAGATTTTTATCATGAAATTATCTATTGATGATGTGATTCTGAAATTAAATTAAACTTTTATTTTATCTTAACTTGAGTTATTTTAAAAGATGAATTTTTAGTTACATTTAACTTATTCTATGTTTTATTTGAATATCGAATTAGAAATAGGAATTGTTTGGTTAAATCTCTTTCAACCTCACGTATCCAACTTTTATTGTAATGTGCTTTGAAATGTAGTGTTTATTCATATATGAAATTTGTCATTATGTAAATGATACTTTCCAAGGATTCATGAGGACTCAAAGAGATATTTCATTATGTTTGGTGCTATCAATTGTAAAGAACAATTAATTTAGACACTAATACAAAATAAACGGTTTTTCCAAAAATAAGACAAAGTGCATTTTCCCATGTTTCTCGCCTTCCAAAATTGCACACCTAAATAGATATTATGTACATGTGAAATAATACTTGAAAAATGTAGCGGATTCAAATAAACTTAAAAGTGATTGCATGACAAATTGAGCATAAAAAGAAAATCGAAGAAATTGAAATTCCTAAAGTAGGTAAGAAAAACCTTCTTTTATACATATGGAAGAAAAGGTGTCTAACGTTTTTTCTGCTATAATGTATTGGTACATGATGTAATATTGTGAGTGTGTTTGAAATGTAATTCTGTAGAGTTAAAAAGTTGTAGAAATTATAAAAGAAAATGGTACAGTAAATGTAAATGTAATGTGGCATGAAGTGAGTCAGTGGTACTGACAGTTATCTAGAGGTTAAACTAGTAGTACTAGTTGGCTTCTTCGCATGCCTTTTAGCGAGTATTGGTTGTAAGTCACGTGCGAGCTTCATCCACACAATAAGGGGGAATACTGGTCCCCACATAATCATAAACATCTTTCACTTCTGGCCCTCACGAAGGCACGTGCCACCTCACCGGAAGTAAATTTCGAAGGATAGTAAAAGCACGTGGAAAGAAACATACTGCACCGCTTCAAATATTATATTATTATAGTTGTTATTATTACTTGAGAAAATTATCTATAAAATGGAAATACAGAAAAAGAAGGAAAATGAGCGGAATAAATGTGGCCGACAGTTAAGGCAGCAACAGGTTAACCGGGAAAAAGAGGTTGATTACCGGTTAAGGAAGGGAAACGGAGCTGAATCCCATGCATTCGCCGTCGGTGCGTACTATTTTGACTTCCTTTTAACTCCTTTTTCCCAAACCGATCATTTTTATAAGCACGTAAATTAATTTCATGTTTTCAAATAAAGAATGACAAATAAAGAACAACTAATATTAAAAAATGGAAACCATGTCTGTAATATCCAAAGCAGAAGAAAAAAATATTTATTTATTTATTCGTAAGACACATGAGGTGTGGTGGAGAAGAGAAGAAAAAAAAAAAAAGGAATCACGTGACGGTGTCACGTGGGAGTGATTTGTGAAAGAGCGAATTAAACGGCGAGAATAGGGAAAGGAAAGCGATGGTTACATGTGAGGTGGGGGCTAAGAAGGTATTTTCCGCAATGGTTTTAGTTTTAAATCAAAGTTAGAATTATTAAATTAAGTGTGTTGTTGAAAAGACAAGGAAGATTTAAGAGGCATAGGAAGATACAACATCTTTGAATGCGGACATGTGCCATCACACAACGTGGCGACAACGTTGTTATTTAGTGGTTTCTATGTGCGGTGGAATTACGGTGTTGCCCCCGTGTACGATGAATGTGTCGGTGGAGGAAAGAAGGGCATTTTTGGGTTTAAAGGGTGGTTCCCATTTAAGGTAACGTGGAAAAAGAAATGGAAGAGTGGCAACCCACTCTATTTATCAATCACGATCACAATCATATTATATGTAAAAAAAATGAGAGTTGGATAATCGTTTTCACAACTCTGGTTGGACCCATTTATTATTAAATATTGACTCTCTTTTTTATATATAATAAGAAAAAAGGTGTATTAAATTTAGTTTGTCTTGAATTTTTGTTATATGGGGAGTGGTTTTTGTGAGAAGGTTGGATATTAAGTTTTGTGGGCCTATGGAAGTTCTAATAAGAGAGACAAGTTTGTCCCAAAGCCCAATCTTTGTTTGGAGTTATGTAGAAAATTGATTACGAAGGAAGTTGGCCCACACCCATAAACCACAAAAATGCCAAAAACACACCTAAGAAACAAAACAATAAAAATTATGCATAGATCAACATGGATGGAATCGTTCACGCCAATGACCGACACTTTTTTTTTTTTTTTTCGTTTGAAGTTTGAACTGAGAATGTTTTGTTATCCATAGTGTTGTAAGAATTTTTTGATGCATTTTATGAAAGTGAATGATATTCATGTGATTGAAGATGAAAGAAAGGATTAAAGAGAGAAGAAACAAAAAGATGAAGAGATCATAAATGAAAGAGTATTATGAGATATTATTTTGATTTTGATAATAATTGCACAGAAAAAGTAGAGTGGTGGTGAGGTCAGAGGACCATCTCTTTTGTCTTCACTCTATCAAAACAAAACTCATCTTCTCCATTTCTTCATGCTTTCATTTTAACACTAACTTTCCCAGCTACCAAATCATACTACTTTATTTATTTTAATCATGGTAAAAAACAGTTTCAGTAATTCTTTATGCAATTTATACAATTCCCATATAAATAATTATTTTACACAATTTATTACACTTTTCAATATTTTTTCAGTCAATTGAAGCTGTTTTCTTTTATATAAAAAATTAACTAATTTATAACAATCAGTTTTCAACCTATTATCAAAGCCTGACCCATCTTTGGAAAATGTTAAAATTCTGCTAAAAACAAATAAAAGGGAGGTGCGTTTAACAGTTATGAATCCATGGACTTAACGTAAAATGTGGGCTGAGCCCAGGACAAATAAATGTTTTTGATTGTAGAGAAATCTCATATACTTTTTTAATGATTCGTTATTATTAAATATTATTAAACCAACAAGAAAAATATAAACATTTTACCTTATTTTTTCTTATAGGATGCATTTCGATAAGTTGTACAACAATGTTATCATCCAATCATAAGAAAAAGACCAAATTCATTTTCACTGGAGAAAAGTGCAAATAAAATGACATATAACCATAATGTATCAACCAACCCACTACGGAGAAAATGTGTTTTAATATTTTTATTGTATTATTAATATATAATATCTAATATCAACATTACTTTATACAATAGTAGTAAATTTTAATTAACTTATAACATGACAAAACAGGTTAAAACTTAATAATAATAGGAACACAACTATTAAACAAATATAATATATAATATCCATTTTATTCTCTCATGTAATTTTCCATTAAAATTAAATTATCTTAGGTATTAGACACGGGAAATGCTAACCAGTGTTCTTATGACACTAATTAAAGGTATAATTAATAATTTTTTATTCTATTATGTTTATGTTAAAATCTGAAATAATTAATTTTATCAATTAAAATAATATAAATTTATATGACATATTTTTAAAGATGCATGCAACAATATTTTTCTGACACTTAAAAGTTTAGGTAATTAAATTTCTTATATTGCTAACTTTATGTCTTTATAATTAATAATTCATATATTAAAATATTGTTTGTTTAGCTAATACAGGAATTTTGTTACCATGAATGTTGCAAAAGGTTATTGAGAAGTTAGAGAAAGAAAACTAAAGTTTCAAATTCATATTTTAATTATTATTATTTTTTTTTTTGCAAAATTTTACATGTTTAACACTTTATTACTATTAGTATACTTGGTAGCTTACTTTTATTTTATTTTAGCTTGTTGGTTTTTATGGTAATTTAATTTTTTTATGTTTAATTCTATTTTAATTTTTAGCAACATTAAAATGTAATTATTTTATTATTTAATTATTTTTTAATTTTTTTTGTGTACATCAAATAAATTATTAATTAGAACTGTATAACATTTATAAATATGTTTGTCTTCCAAATGATAGAATCATGTTAATAATTGTTAAGATTAATTTAATATCACAATTCACTATAAACTTTTGCAAAATGTTATATATATATAGATATAACATTAAAAAAAATTGCGTTAAAATTCTGTTTGAAAAAGTTATTACCTTAAAATAATCATTCCATCATCCATAAAAAAATATCGATATTATACTGTTTTTCTCTCCTTGTCATAAAATACCCACTCTTCTCCTTCGACAAATCCAAATATAGGGCATTTTTAGCATATCAATGCAACTTTTCAATAAAAGCAGAATATAATTTTAATTGGGATTCTGTTTTCATTTAAAAAAAAAAATTGTGATTTGCATATTATGTTAAACCGTGACAAGAAGCAGGCAAGGAATTATTATTTTTTATTTTTTTCGTGTAACGATATATTAGATAAGGAAAGAATAATTGCATTGCAAACTGAAGCCCCAGCGGAAAATCACAGGAAAACTGCCAGCACCAGTATCGATTTTGACTGGTTGGACAAAAACATGAAGAATGCAGGGCAACAACTTCTACAACATCTGACACTTCTACTCCTTCCTTAACTTTTGCAAGTGCAGGAGTATCAGCTTGTGCTCCTCAAAGACACCAAGAAATTCTCAACTTAAAAATTATGAATTCACCAGAAATGCTTTCGATGCATCCATATGATTTAGTCGACATGTTCCAAGGAGGGCTTCCGGGAGCTCATCCTGTGTGTTGCTCTGCACTCAATTTTAAGATGTGTCATTTTAGTAAGGTTAACCAAAGTTGTTACGTGTCAGTGGCCCTTGGTCTTGTTACAGTAAGTCCAATACACATTTTACTTTGCAAAAAACTTTACAGTAATATAGGTGCTATTTGTTTTGTTATCTAATAATAATTAAATGGAGTTTTACTTTGTTAATTCAAGTAATATAAACTTCTATTTCATGGATTATGGAGATCAAACTTACAGAACCACATTGATCAATTACTTCTTTTACCTGTACCAAAAACGCCATTTCTACCACCAAATTGTTCAGGTATCCAAGAACTAGGCTAGCTACCCCTCTTGCAACTGTTGAGGATCCAACGTCGATATCAAGCTAATACGGCAAACATAATTTAAGAGTTAGCAGATAGAACAAGAGAAACGAACTGAAAGTGATGATCAAAACCTCTCAATATTACCAGTGCTGAAAGTAATACAACAAAATCACTAATGCTTTCCAAGCATTACTTAATTTGGCAATGTTACCTCCAAATAGTTCTTCCCACGGAAATAAAGTACTTCTAATGCTTGCCCCACCAAACATGCTTTCTTTCCAACACTTTGCTTTACTATCCATGATCCCTGGGAGAAACAAATCAAGTGGGGATGAAAACCATTAGATACTCATATTGATGCTGAAATTTTTATTTGTTTGTTGCATGCCATATTTAAGCAGAAATGAACCTGGGAGATGTATGGTATCAGCTTAAATCTAGAGTTCCTGTAAGCATCATCTCCATCCACAAAGCTCTGCAATACGGGATAGTCTTCCAAAGGACTTTTCAACATGTAATAAAGTGCAAGGGAATACATAGGAGTTCCAGGCATCTGATACATCATCAAAATAGTATTCATTATCAATCTTATACTTTAAGAGTGATGGATGTAACAATTAAGATGAGGCAATACTCACTTGTATGTTGATGACAAAAAAGAATTCTGGACCACCTTTTGCTGCATATTGCTAAATAAATCCAAAAGCACAAAATGGCAATGTTTAGCGGTTATCTTGTGACAGTAATTTTAGGACCGTTTTATCACAAATACACATATAGAAGACCGAGAAAAAGGGAATATACCTGAACTATGGAACCAGAACGACTACTTAAGTTATCTTCTCTTGCGTCCGAACGAAGCCAATCTGCACCAACCATTTGCGTCAAGGTGCCGTGTGCCTTGATCTGGAAAACAGAAATTTATTTACCCTTTAAAAGTAAACAAATGAAAAAAGTAGCATAAATTTGTTTAGTATAGTTTGAAATATTAGCATCTAGCTTCACTGAAGCCTTTCACAAATAAAAGTTATGATGACAGTTTCATCTCGTATAAAAATGAATTTGAGGCATAGATCTTTCTGTCTCCTGGGTTTAACCTTTGGCAATGCAGAAAAGAGAGGGTAATGATACTTTTTGTTTTTTTATTAAGAAATCGTATTTTCAATGTGATATATGCGCAAATGTGTATTACCATTCGACTAGTATGTTTTCACTAGTAATTGTAACAATGTTAGATAATTCATTAATTTTGTCTTCATGATTAAGTGAGTAAAATAGTCAAAACAAATTTTAAAGTTTTTAGAGATTCCTTTTACATCTTAAATATAACTCCAAAATGTAAGAATGAGGTAACATCAAATTAAGGTGAACACATAAAACACACCGAAAGGTTAAACTTTTGAAATACCTTTTGATGGTCTTGTAAATAATTTTCTCCTCGAACCAGAAACAAAGATGGATCAGAAGCAGCCCAGGTACAGGGTAAAGAGCAACTTGAATCCTTTTGAAGAGTGGCACCATAAGGGCATGATGAACTTTCCTCCCTGTTAGCGTCCTGCAAATCCATATACCCCTTTTTCTGAACTGCAACGCATGTAAAATATATTAAAAAGAAATATGTTATGCACATTCTACCTCAAAAAATATTAGTAAGAACTTAAATTATACCTGCAATGTCGTGTAACTTTTTTACCAAGCCAACAGCTGTTGATATTCTGGGGATAGACATACCCTGTGCATCCATCAATTCAATATCACCAGTAGTTGATATTATTAAGATATATCACTTATGATAAAAAGATTGTTTGATAAACAAAATAAACATATGTCGCAACGACAAAATCTTAATGTGTATTAGATTCCTTATATTAGAAAAAACATAATTGTAAACTTGTCTAAAATTAGAAACGCGGAAAAGTACAAATCATAAAAAGATTGTTTAGATAAAAAAAATAAACATATGACGCAATGACACAAAATCTTAATGTGTACTTAGATTCCTTATATAAGAAAAAACATCATTGTAAACTTGTCTAAAATTAGCAACGCGGAAAAGTACAAAAAGAAATAAAATAGAAATTCAGAAACCAATTAGAGGATGAATGTTCGTAAGCAACAGTACCATCTGATCAGAAGCCAAGTCAGGATGCCATTGATTGTCAAAGTGATCATACTCTGTTGGTTCAGGAACATCAAAGAACTCATCAGAATCGTTCATTCCCATTAAATTTGTACGACCGGAAGGTTCTACATGATCTTCTAGGACAATAAGAGGTTCCTCATACTTGCTTTTCTCCTCTGAAACTTCAGACTTAATATCCCCCTTTTCACCAAGAGTTAATCCAATTTCTTTTGTCATAGGTTCAGGGGAGGAATTTCCACCTTTGGTTCTAAATAACTCCCGAAGAGCTGCGATAAGGAGATTATAGTAAAAGCTTGTGAAATTTCAGTTATAACTAATGTGACAAGACAAACATAGATGACAGAACTTTGGAGTCTCCCACATACCTGCAACTCGTTCAAGCATACGAATAGTAATGGTCCTTGAAGATGAGGGGCGCAAATACAATTTCCAAAACTTCCAATCAATAGCAAGCATGTGTCTCACCACTGATTGCGTTCCCTTGTTTACAGGAGTCACTACAAATCCTCCACCTGCCGAGTGTTCAAAACCATTCTGTGGTTATTCTTGGCATTTTACCACATTTTAGGAAACTAATAAATATTGGTTCGAGAAAACTAGGAAGACATTTATTTTAGAGAAGTGTTGATTGGGATTTGAGTGGGGTTTTGGTCACCCTTGACTCATTTATAAACGGATTTTTATAGTTTGTGCCCGGGATACACTAATTCATATATTTATTATATGAGAAAAAATCTTTTAATTAAAAAACACTAATTCCAATTTGTATATTTTGTTATGATTTTAATTAATATGTTCTTTTAACAGATTTGAAAAGATAATTTAAGTACACAATTAATTTTAAAAGTATTTGATTAATTCATTTCTTTTTTGTTACGAAAATAAATTAAACTTAACACTGAATTATGTTAACCCCTATAATAATATTAAATTTATAATTTTTTAAGACATAAAATATTTCCAACTAAACATATACGATAATAATTGTTAAAATGTGCTGAAAGCAGCACACACTAAAAAATAAAAAATAAATGCTCTTTATTTCTTATTTTAGGTTGTTGCATCCCCTGTATCCCTCTGCCATTGTTATTTGGCGGCATCGAAAGGTAAAATAATAATCTCAAATTTAAAGCATACATTACTTTTAAGGCAAGCTCGGACATAGCCTTTCTTTGGTGGACACTTGGAATGGTACACAGAATGGTATAACAACACTGTCAAAGAATCAGAGATAAAAAAGTTAACAGACGGATTAAAATGAACCATATCTTCAGAACCTAAATGTTTTATACAGTACCATATGATCCATCATCCTCCCTCCTCCAGTATCTTCGTAACAACAAATCTCTGGGTTTCATTCCCCTGGACATGTGACATAATGACATGTTAACATGTTCGCTTATTGAATTATCATATACAAGGTTCCACACACACATATGTATATATATATCCTACCATGGTAACCAATCACTGTACAGCTCCATATGAACAATATCTGTGTGTCCATCAAGGTGATCAACCACCCTGCCTCGATAAACACAAAAGTCCCATCTGCAAAAAGCTAGGTGACTTAATATAAAAACTATACTAAATCATGTGGATCACATTTCCTATTTAGTGGTTCCACATTTCCTATTTTTCAAGTGAAGAAGACTTACTCCGATCTTGAGGGATCAAGAGTCATAAGAGTGTTGAAGATGGCTTCTGAAGTTCCATCAACCACACCAACTGCCATTATTGCCGGGTGATCACCCCAATGCTGAACAAGGAAAACAACTCCTTATTTTTTAGAAGAGTTGACCGCTTACTAAAATGAAAGTGTTATCGAGTTAGGAGCAACTTACATTTCCAAGGGCATCGCAATCTTTGGCTTCTTTGAACATCCTAAGTCCTGCATAAGGAATTAACTATATGAGATACAGATTAGTGCTGTAAACATGTTCTCTAGGAGCTAAAGCTTTACCATTCTGACAACCAAAAATCTTCCATGGTGAAGGGGCAATAACATCAGAGCTAATCGTTTCAGTGCCTATTTCTGTTTGAAGATTCAAGTTGATGTATTTCCAATCTGTGCTTTTTGAGCCTCCATTTCTGTTTTAACGAAACTCTAGATATTAAAAGGCACACTTTCCATAATATGATTAGTTTATTTTTAGATAAATATAAAAGAATACAGAAAGTTCAATGAATTGTAGGTACGTAAATATTATCACTGCCTTCTAGTAATGTTATAGCAGAAAGGAAAGGACTGATGAGTGTTGATTATGTTAATTTTAAAGCATTTTAAATAGTATTAAAAGTAGTTAATGTACCTCAAAGTTGAACGTCTTCTTCTAATACAAGCCACTAAATTCTTTGTTGGAGATGGGCACTCCTGAAAAAAAAAAAAAAACAATAAAGTATGCTTCTTATAACGAGAACACCGTCCACTCATTAAGATAGCAGAGTAGAACCTTCATTGCAGAATCCTGCAAGGTGCGTATCCATTTTGCAGCTTCTTCTGAACTACTTGCTCCTAACTAAAAAATATGAAATATAGATCAAGAATAATCAGTGAAAAATTGCCATAAATATTTTGCTCGGATTCTTAATTTCAACACACCTTAAGCTTATCACTTTGGTTTGTTGCATTATAAACAGTAAACATGAAGAACACCTGCACAATGCAAACGATTCGTAAACACAATTATTAAACGTTGTAGGAAACAATGCAGATCCGTCAAATAAATAAAAAAAATAAAAAGCATCCAGTGTTGTCCCGTAGAAAGAGCCGCAGGTTCCTCCTTACCTTTTTGTTCATACTCTCCCTTCCATTATCATTAACCCGAACGCAAGAGTCAATTATAGCACTTCTAACTGGCTCCTGAAAATTAGCATAACGCTTTCATCAATCACAATTAGCAAGTCAATCATCGCAAGAACGGAAATTTCAGAAATATTGTTGTAATTAAAATCTAAGAACACACATACCACACGTCAAACATTAAGAAAGCTATTATGAAAACATAAATTAATCCAAAGCCTTTAAAACGTTATCCGTTCCAGGATACATCAAATAATCAAACATGATAAGGAAACGTTACTCGAACATTAATCGTAATAAAATATGAAAATAACATGTATGACTATGTGACAGACACCAATGAACAGAGTGAGGTCCATTAAAGAAATTGATCTCTCGGGACAAAAAGTTTTTCATACAGAAGGACCTGAGATCAAACTCCTCACCACACACGTAAAGTGAGAAGAACAACGTTATATATGAATCGTGCGACGTGGATTATGTTGAAAAACAAAGATTTGATCCATAGAAGTATTTACCTCCGTTGGGGAAGCGGGTTGGATTTTGAAGCTTTGGAGGACATTGTCTTTGAGAATAAAGTACCTCTTCCGTGAGTAATGCTGACCAAAGCGATTGGCTCGAAGGAGATAAAGCCACCCTTCCATTTTGCTCTCACTCTGCGGAAGAATACCCATTCGGAAGAAAATTGGCTAGAAAGAAAGAAAACAGTGTTCGAATTTGTGAGAGGCTGCATGAAATGGAAGGAATGAGAATTAGAGCAAAGAAGAAAAAGAACCTGAGAAAGGGGATCGACGATGGCGATCCCCTGACCCCGCGAAAGGGAATCAGAGAATCGAAATTGTGAGGGCAGTGACAACGGTGGTCGTTGTTGCTCTTCTTCTTCTTGTTCTATTTCCTATGTTCCCGCTTCATCCAATAACTGTCTTCTGCGTCTTTCCTTCTACTTCATAACATCATATACTACAATCCCAATTTACCTTCTTGCCCTTCTCACCTTTTTTACTCACCCACCTACCTAAAATACATTTCCTTTTTTAAAATCACATCATTTATTTCTTCATCAATTTTTATATCATTATATTACATCAAAATTACTTTTTTTTTTCATTTGACTAAGTCTCACATTTTATCTCATTTATCAAAATTTTAAATCCCGATATTTTGCTAAATTTATTTTTAATTTGATTGCCACGTAAAATTTTGTAAACTATCGATTAAATAAGAGTATATATGTATGTGCCTTTTATAATCAAAATCAAAGTTTCATTTAGTTTGTATTTAATGAAATTATTTTTTATTAAAATTTCAATTCTCGTTAAAGACTAGCACTATAAACAATCACGTAATACACTTGAGAAGTGAGCATCTTTAAGTATAGTAGCAGTATCTATCATAAATATATCTTATTAGAGATAATCTTGTTCGAATAAAGTAAGATTTTTCTAAAGTGATAAAAAAGTGTTTTTTATTAATGAGTATTGTAGTAAATGGTTAAAAGATGTTTTTACAGCGTAGAGGAGAGGAGGGCAAAAAGGTAAATGAAGTGTTATGGTTGAATAGGAAGAAGATAAAAGGTTGTTTGGGAGGCAAGACAGTGATTTTGTTGTTATTAAGATGAGATTAAGAGATAATAAATCTTCAAACATGACTTACAGGGAATCGTTGTCTTGCATTAATCTGGGACGACAAAAATGGCTTTCTTTAAAGCCAGTTCCATTCATCTCTAGCTTTACGTATGTGTATGTTTTTGTTTTTAAAAATTGACATGGATGTTCTTATTTCATCCAATAATTTTAATTATTTTGGAGTTCAGACTTAAAATCATTGATCTAATAATTTTAATTATTTAGGATTCGAAATGTAAAATAGTTTATATATTTTTCTTACTTTTTGAAATGTCTTTTAATAACAAAATTATCATAAAACTCTTCCAAAACGTCTTTAAAGACAAAAATTATAACAAAAATAAAATTATAATAAAACATAGACTCCAAAATAAATAATATTTCAAATATTAATAATTAATCTTATAGCTGATAAACTCAAAAACAAAAACAAAAAAATCTTAAAAGAAAAATTTCTGATTATTGTAATGCGAATCTATTAATCTTGAACTATATGTTAGAAATTATTAACTTAATTGGAAAACTAAATTAAGTATATAAAACATCTTCCTATAAACAAAATAATTTTAAGAAAAATTTTCCAATTACTTTCCATAAAAAACTTCTGTATTCAAAGTGGACTAAAGCTTCCCGCAGCCCCATCAAAAGCTTTCCAAAAATGTTTTCCGTAGAATTTAATGATTGGTTTCTGATAAAAAAAAAATCTGAAATTATTTATTATATTTCGGAAAATGAATTCCGAAAACGATAGGAAGTAATCGGCGAAATGATGTCTGGCCATTGCTTCCTCTACCTCAACAATTATTAACTGCATTCCATACAAATAAAGAAAATTAAACGCTACACCATACCACCACTGTTGTCACTATCACCACTTTTATCATTACCATTATTACAAAAGAAAAAGAAAAATATTGTTGACAAAGAAAGAAAAAGAATAAGAGAGAAAAAAAACTTTTTACAAAACATTTTATGTAAAATATTTTGAAAAACTTATGTCGGAAAATGAAATCTTATTCTAAAAAGTTATTTTTAGAACGCCTTTCATGTGTTTTAAAATTTTAATTCTAAATATCTCATTTTGAAAATTTTAAAAAACTTGTTCCGAAAAATTTCAAAAACATGTAATAAGGTAAAATGTTATTTTCAAAATTTGGGAGGTACGCAAAGAAAGTGTGGGGTGCAGAAAGTACAAGCAACATTACTATACAATTTAACATAGCTTAAAACAAGACAATTTTTTTTTATTGGAACTAAGATGCCAAACAGTCAGACCAAAAACTCGGTTTAAATGGTATTTCTAACATTAAATCTACTTTTAACTTAAAATTACCCTATCCAAAAGGGCATCCATTTAAGTGCGGATTGTCTTTTCTTTCAATTTCATTCAAGTTTTGTATATTGATTGCTAAATTTCACATAAATATTTCTAATGCCTACATAGTAAAATCTTACAATTAAGTGCCTAAGATGAAATTGCCATTGGAAAATTGTACAAGCAGGTAAACTCTATAATTGCAATCAGTCCTCTTAGTACCACACAATATTGTCAAAAATGCAATATGACATTCCAAAACTAAGGAACCCTTGGATCTGCTCAGTCACTGCCTGTTAAGAAAGGCACAATACTTCAATAGAGGGCACGGCCAAAGAGAATGTTTTAATCATAAAAATAGGGATAATGATACTTAGACAACATTTTTTGGACAACACTTAGATGATGTTCAAATGTGGTAAAAAAAATGGGTCTAAGTATCATTATCCTAAAAATAGTTAGAAGAGGGATTTACCACATACCTTTCAAGAAACTTGTTAGATGTTCTTCACTTGCGTATGGAAAGATCAATGTGAAGATATGCCACAGAAGTAACAAAAAGCAAGAAAAATGCAGATACCAGCATCAATGGCTCAGCAAGCATGAATATAGGGTTAAAACCATAGTATACCTACCAAAAAATGAAAACATAAATCGGTTAGACCATACCAGAGTTTAAGGAATTCATTGTGTAGAAATTTATTTGGAAAATAAGTCCACGATTTCATAATATATTATATAATATGTTATGCCTTCCATTCTTGTAGTTGCAAATATTAAAGGCAGCGCTAAGTATTTTACATTACTTTTCCAGATTCAATTAAGGTTTCAGAAAGAAATTCTAACAATATAACGAGCATGGTAATAAACAAATATAGACTAATTGGTTTAGATGAGGAAATTTAAAGAGTAGTTCATTTATTTGGTGAATTTAAATTTTTTTTAAGTAAAATGAGTTGTTTGAACGAAGAAACTAAAAGAAAAATTGAAATTTATAAAATTTTGAAAGGAATTTCAAATAACTAAAATAATAGAATATGAAATTTGATCAAAATAGAAAGAAAAATGAAATTAACCTACAAGTCATTTTCTATTTATACACAAATACATATATATTGAAAAAAATTAAATTGTTAAAAAATATTATTTAAATATTAAAATTTGACTAATATGTTTTTGTAAAGTTTAATTTTAAAATAAATATTTTTAAAATGGAATTTTATTTTAAAAGAGAAATATAATTACTTTATCCAAACAAGAAAAATGTAAATGTAGAATATTTTAATTGTTTTATCCAAACAAAATATTTTAAAAAATGAAAAAAATTCAATTACAAACAATTCAAATATCATTCATTTCAATATCTTAGAATTGAACAAATGTCTTATCCAAATACAAGGTAAAGACAAGCCAACAAGGGCACGAGGACAAGAATCAGAGTAAATTAAGTAGTGATAGAGAGAGGAACCTAATGAGTGTTTTGTCGTCTGAGAATAGAAGGTAAAGAGAACTTTGTTTAAAATTATTTGAGAAAACCGGAAAAACATTTTGTTCTTGAATTTTACAACTAAGAAAAAATTACGGGCAAACAAAAGGGGATCTAAGAAGAATTTTTCCATACATCGTTTGTAAGCTTTAAACCAAGAATTAAGAACCGAAGGCATAACATTACCAAACAGGGTAAATAAACAGATTCAAGCCAAACACAATTTTCATCTGCAATAAGACCTCCATCCATTTGCATAAACCCGACATTGTTTAAAATGCCTCATTTGTTAACTGGCATTGCAAGGAAATATATGCTCTAGAATAATTTTTTTCCATTAACATGGTGTCAACAAATTTTTTTGCATCATCATCATCACATTTAAATAAAAGTAGCATTAGTCCCTGATTTGGGCCGCAATAAGCAAAATTATTATCTTAGAATTCGTGAAATGCTCACGTACCAAACCAGCTTTATAATTTTCTATTTATTTTTTCGCATTAGATTTTGAAAATACCTGGAAACGAATATTATGCTCAGGAACCACATTTCTTTTTTCTAGAACCACCACTGTCCTGCCGACGACATCAAGATATGAATACTTGGTCTGCAAAGTTCAAATTAAAACCATTTTAGCTGTAGGGAGTCAAATGCTTTAGGCTACAAGTACAGCTACAGCATGTGAAATTCTTCAATAGGAGAATCAAATATAACTAGAGAATAAAAATGAATTATCTTGGAGAAATTGAAGTTAAATTGTATATCTAGACAATATACTATTTTAGTCAAAGATAACAAAATGAAAAAATTCTTTAACATATTGATACACCCACCCCCCTTTTCCTTTTTGCAATAAGTTGTGTACTTCTATTATAGGATGGAGGTGCGTGGCGGGGAAGAAGAGAAGAGACTCTGAATAATTTATATTATACGTGATATATGTTATAGTACAAATCACTGCATCACTAATCAAGTTGAATACTGGTGCATTACAACGAGTACACCGTCTACTCAACAAGACTTAAAAAATAATAGGACCTCAGAGCCAGGTCCCACACTTTGGGGAGATTTTCTCAATATATAAATATGTAATGCACAAGTTCAAGGAAGGTCAAATCATCATGTATGATTGTAATTCGACCAGACAGCAAAGAAGTATATATAATATATTCATACATTATATCCTCAAATCATCGTGGTACTGATTGAAATGCCCTGTTTGGTAGAGGGTTTTTTTCCTGCCCTCTTTCAATTCTGTGAGCTAAATTGATCACTTTGAAAGCTTATATAGACATTGATACCTGATTATAAGATAGAGAAATGCAGCTGATGCAATTAAAAGTCACAAGTGCACATGTTCCATCTAAAGATTTAATGCAGATGAAGCTTTGACTGCAGTCGGAAGTTGTAACTAAACCAATGTTGAACGAAAATCATTATCTTAAGAGAACATTACCTCTAGATGCTGCTTTACTTCAAAAGGAATCTCAGCTGTGGGATCTTTGGATCCCTCCGGCAGCACAACCTGAATTTTAATGGTTCAACAAGAAGGGTAAATTAAACCTCCACGTTTGCGTACAAAAGCAGTTGAAGCAAGGAGAACAATTTTCAGCTACATAACAAACCCACTTTTACAATCAACTTATCAACCACTGTCTCGACAAGAGGGCAACCAAAAGTAAAATTGAGGTATCTTCTGCCATCTGGAGATTCAAAAAGGAAGTCTTGCAACGGTAGTCCATAGCCAATGACAAAGGTTGCTTTCCAGCCTCCAAATAGAGGATACCGAGGTTCAATTTCAAGTTCTGACTGCAATCAATAAACGTGTAAATAAGTATGAATCAGAAAACATGACATTTTACAAGAATGACTATGTTGAAAAACAAAAATGATCTATTTGTCATTCAAGACTAAACCCCTCAGTGATCTATATACATCAACAATAACACTTATATCGCCTACTCTTCATTAATATAGAAGCATGCCCATGAAGAAATCATCCCTTCCATTCATAATTGCATACTTCAGTTTCTACATTATGAAGTTAATGTCAACAAGTACTCCAGTAAAACATACATAAGACCAAATACAGAAGATGACGGTGCTCTTTATGTTGACATGAATGACATTACTTTCAAGCAGAAATAGTATCATGTCTCACTTATGATGAACACAGCCATGTGGTCACCTATTTGAGTTGACAGAGCACTACTTGTTTTCTAGTGTTCTTCACCCCAAGTTTTGCAAAAGAAAGAAGGAGAAAAAGAAAAGAAATGGTGCATGATGATGTCAAAGGATGGGAGAAAAATAGTCCTTTTTAAAGTCCCAAAAACATATATTACCTTCCGAGAATCTGTACGAAGATGTGAAGAGGAAATATTTCCTATTCCATCCCTGTAGTATACTGAGTGGACCCTAGGGGGTAGTTTTGCTAAAAGATGTTTAAATGATGAAACACCAGTACCACCGGGTCTAGTTTGATATTCAACCCTGCCAACAGAAAAACTCCAGTTATGCACACAAAAAAAAAAAAAATTATATATGGAGGGGAAAATAAAATGTCGGAACAAATTTAGAAGAATATAAAAATAATATATAAAACAAGAGATACTATAAGTTAATGTTTCAATAACTTTCATCCAGCTGAACAATTGGTAAAATACATGTTAAAACTGAGGCCATTTCAACTCTCGGAAGTTCAAATACTGGAGTGAAACAACAGAGTGAGTCCGTGCCAATTTATACAAATATAGAATAAATAACACAGGGTGCTTACGAAGAAAGTGCCAATCTATCTGTTCTTGCCTGGATGTGGTAAAGATCTTAAAATGATCCTTTTTCAGCAGTTAACTAATTTTTAAAAAACAATTCATAGATGCTGTCATCACATGTTGCCCTAAAACATGTAGTAAAGAGACAATACTTGAAGTTACTACCACATGCAAGGATTAATATGAAGGAAAGAAGATTTTTATTCAATTGATTAATTTGAAATAGTACATCAGCCTTTATATATAGAGAACTCTAACCCTATAGTAATAATTACAGAGCGAAATCTAGAATCTTCTAACAGCTTCTAAGAGCTTCTAGTAGTAAACTTAATATCTTAATAACAACACCACCAAATTATCAAGCCAGGAAGAATTGTGAGAAACTAGACAATGTTTCTAGAGGTGAGATGAGAACACTTTGACAAAGTACAACACGCATAAGAATAATAAGCATAAAACAAATAAATAAAAATATTAGAAAGAGGTCATTCCAAAATCTTAAAATGATAATTATTTCCTCCTGTTATCTTGACATGTATGTAATCTTTTTATTTCTTCTAAATTTTAACGGATATATATGTTCCCAAAGAACTGAATGCAGATCTGTAGCATCAAGTAAAAGAGAGATAACAAATATACCTTGAAAAAACACCTTTATGTTGAGCACCGGCATGGACCAAGCTATATCGCTCAGTGACTTGAATGCTTCCCCAGTGAGATATTTCTATTTCACGTTCTAGCTCCTCAACAACAGCAAATGGGTTGTTATTTTCAAAATGAACAAGTACAGGAGAATATGAATACGGGGGATGATTTTCGTATGGCCCATATTTCAACTCTGTACCAGCACGTTTAGTGGGGTCCACCACCGTGAATGATTCTACCCGAGTGCTTGGTGTCTTGAGAAAAGTTGTCTGTTGTTTGACATGATAGGGAGACAATAATATTGCACTATCACGGAAATAAACCAACTGTGGCTCTGATTGACTTATTTCAACTGGGAAAGGTTCCAGAGAACGTGTCAATATGTAAAGAACCTCTAGTGTTGTTGTTTCACCTTTACTTAGTGGAGTTGACAAAGTTATAGAGAAAAACTTAGTTCCATTTGGTCCATCAGGCTGCTCAGCAGATTTGACATCAAGAGGAACATAAGTTTTCTTCTTCCTCTTCCCAGAAGTTGCAGCGGCTTTGAGTAATGCTAGATGTTCAACTTCAGCAGGCGAAAAGGCCAGAAGTACTTCAGAAGCAGCAGATGTCCCCAAATTTTCAACCTGAAAGAAAAACTCTCCGAAATATAAAATCAACAAATTTTATAAATGATGATTTGATAGCACAATCCATCGAAAAGAAATAAAAATAATAATTTCAAGTTAAAATTTTGTCCAAACAAATACTGATTTGTTGGTCTAAGAATCCAAGACATGTTATAGACTTCAATAGACTCAATCATTCTTAGACCCGACACCACCAGCCGCCACCCCAATGGTTTTTATTTTTTCATGCATTTGCTAAAATGTTTAGTTGATGGCTACCATTAAAAGAATAAATTTCCATAGAAGGTCCTTCCCCTTTCATGTTGTGCATACCAAACATGCCCTAAGTGTTTGCAAAAGGTAACTCTAATAAAATTTGGCAAGAGTGAAACTCAGAAAACTCTGCATGGTTGAGATATGCTAATGTCATCACATTGTTTTGTATAGACGTAAGTTTGGTTCAAACCACTTTTCATAAAATTATCACGAATAAAATTCATCTAGCCAACTTAAACATGACTTTTACATGCCAGTACTTAATCAAATATTATACTTAAAGCCAAGTCCTTATTCCCAGCTGAACATGGAACATAGTTTACAGATATGCAAAACTTAAACCAAGACAAACACCAGACTTAGGACCTGTTTGTTTTCCATAAGCATTTCCAGAAGAAGAAATTAAGAAAAAAAAAATCCATAAGTTAATACTAACTTGTGTATAAACTAATTTATAAAAAATCTCGCTTCTCAAAAATCTGACTTTTCACTTCTACATAAACTAACTTTAGCCAATGAAAAAACTTATTTCATCTTTTCTTCTAATTTTCTTATCCTACACATGCTCGAGGGAAAAATTATCCAAACAGAATCCTACTATCAAAAGAGTAATAGTATGGAGAGTTACCTTCAATGTCAAGTACACCTTAATAATGTGAGAGGTCAAGTCAATCTGCAAGGATCGTTGGCATATTAGTCATGCAATATATAGAAACGAGCATTTGGACGGCGCCAAATATAGCGGAACACATCCAAGATTACCTCAAAAAAAGAACACAGAAATATAACAATTGTTTTGAAGAAAAAAATAAAAGTCGTCTATTTAATTAATCAAAAATCGTATTCCATAAACAGGACAAACTAGTCCACTTATACGCACCCCAAATCGTACACTAGAACTCTTTTTAACAAACGAGCAAGAATAATGTAATCTCAATTTTCCAGAACTCTAAAAAAACACAAGAGTAAGCAACAAAACAGAGATGGCACGCGTAGTTCACACAAGAATTACCGTTCAGATGAATCTACGATACTCATTGTTATACCCATAGAGCAAGTTCAAATTTTCTAGGCACTAATCAGCAGAGGAGAACAATTTTCCCATTATGACACGGATCTTGAGCGAAAGCCGACGTGCGTGTTATCGAGAAAAGAAAAAACTTACCCTGCGTTCGGCATCGACGATCTGAATGTGTTGTGAAGGAGAGGAGTTGACAATTGACAGAAGGGAGACAAAGAAGAGAAGGATTAACAGAGGTTGAGGGACCATTGCCATTGCAGGTGTTGACAGATGCAGAGGAAGACTCTGAAGTCTCCACTGCAATTTTGGGTTTATTAGATTGGGGTGAAGTAACTCCCAATTCACCGTAGACAATGCTTGGGTCGAATAAAAACAATTGGGTTTTCTGTTTCTTCCTGCACCCCCATAAAACTTATAAATCCCAGATTACTCTCATTAAAATTAAAACAAAAATATCAATTATTTTCATTCTCATATTAAAATTTATCTAATTTTTATTGTGTAACAAGTATATTTAAGGATGATAATAAGTTGGTACTATACTAATCTCAATAAATTTTAACTTCAAGAAGTAAGGAAATGATGGATTATAGGTAGTTTAAGTTTATAAGATATTTTTAGTTTAATAGACCATCACTTTCTCACTTTAAACTAATCTCGTATTTTTATACATGTGAAAAATAAAAGTGTTGGATCTATCTTAGTAACTTCTTTTAGGCATGAACTTACGTTAAAACAATTATTTGAAACTTAACATTTTTAGATAATGATATAGTATTGAAAATAAAATTGAGAGGTAACACGTGTTTCCTTTTCTAATGATATAGTATTTACTTACCATCATTGATCACTTTTATTTAAATGTATGTCAATTTTGAATCACATAAAACCATTTCTTTTCCAAATAACAAGTTAAATTCGATGAACATTTGTTAAAAATATTGTTCTACAAATGAAAATAACATGATTAAGTAACTTAATCATGACTGAACTAATTTAATAGATAACAAAACAATGTTTATATTGAAATTGATTAATTTTCTCTACTGGATCTAATAAATCTTTGTACATTTTTAAAAAATTGTATTAAAATTGTATCAAATAATTCAAAAAACCTTGATTCAATGCCATAATAAAATAATATACTTCTTAAACCTAAAAAAATTATATAATTTCAAGAATGATATTGTGTCTAATTGACCAATAACAAAACAATACATATACAAATATTATTAGAAAGAAAATAAAAATTTTAAATCAATTAATATATTATTATAAGACTAATTTAGGATTAGTGTTTCCTACCTTTTGTATTCACTTCATTCACCATGTTACATATTTGCAAAACAAATTTATTCTCCGGCGGAATTGAACCTTTGAAGAAAAATTGGAATGTGTTGGCTATAAAGTTGTGAGGATGTGGTCTTTTGTTGATTTTAACAAACCCAAAAGTCCATTTTTTTTTTCTTTTAGTTTTTTATGCATGCACTCAACATTTTTTTTAACTAATTTTGTGGCATCTTTTAACATGCCAAAAGTCGAAAGTTAAATCCTAGATAATGTTCTAACAATTAGAAATTTTAGAATGAAAATAAGATAAAAAGACTATGGATTTTGTTATTCATTTGATAAGTGAGAAGTCGTGATGTTATTTAGATGATTGTTGACAAGTTGATTAAGAGTATTCATTTTCTTTCTGTGAATGATAAGATAATGGTGACTAAATTGATACAATTATATATAAGAAAAATAGTGAGATCATAACATGCCTATCAGTATAATGTCAAATTGATACCCTAAATTTACATATAGGTTTTGGTAAACGTTACAAGAAGCTTTGGGGAGGAGATTAAGGATGAGTTCAACATATTATCCTCAAACTCATGGTCAATAGGAAAGAATTATATAGACATTAGAGTTGAGGATGTGTGTTCTAAATCATCTGAGGAGTTAGGATAACATGTTTCCTTTGATATAATTTACTTATAGCAATAACTATCACACTAGTATAGGCATAACACCCTATAGGGCTTTGTATGGTAGGAGGTGCAAGACTCCCTTATGTTGGTATTAAGATGGGGAATCAGTGTTGGCCAGTCCAAAATTACCACAACAAACGACAAAGAAGATAAAATTGATACTTGAGAGAATGAAAGCCTCACTTAGCAAACAAAAGTCATATGTAGATAGAAGGAGGAAACCATTAGAATTTGATATAGGACATCATGTCTTTTTGAGAGTGACTCCTACGGGTATAGGAAAAGCTATAAAAAAGAAGAAGCTTTCACCAAAATTTATGGAATCTTACTAAATATTGAGGAGGATCGACCTTATAGCGTATAAAATTGCTTTGTCGCCCCAGCTAGCCAATATTCATAATGTATTCCATTTGTCTCAACTAAGAAAGTACATTCCTGACCCAACTCACATCATAGAATATAATGTTATTCAAATTAAATAGAATTTATCAGTTGAGGTAGTACTGAAAAAAATTAAGGATCACCAGACCAAACAACTCAAGAAAGACTTATAAATCTAGTGAAGGTATTATGCAATTCATGAACGAGAGATTCCAGCTAAGAATTAAAGGAAGATGTCAGGAAGTCATACATTTATTTCTTATTTGGTAAGACAATTTTTGGGGACAAACATGTTTTTTGTAAGGGAGGATGTGAGAATCTCTGTTTTTATCAAATTAGAAAAAAACACTTTCTTTTTCCTATTCCCTAAACCACTTTCTCTCAAAACATCTTCTCATTTCTCTTCCTAAATTCTAACATTGTTAATCTCTTTTGAAAACATTGCACAAAGGGAATGATATTTGCTAAGGATTATATTAAAGCCCTTGATCAATCTCTCCTATAAGGTAATTCCATTTTTTGTCATTTTGTGTTATAAGTTGTTTCTTCCTCTCCATGCAACTCTTTTCTTGTTGCATGTGATTTTTTTCCTTCTCTTTAAAATCTCTTCCAATGGAGATACAAAAACTTTGCCTAAATCGTTGATTTTTTTTTTTTGTAGATAAGGGATTTTGAGTGTGAAACTGTTTTCAAGGAAGTACGATTCTAAGTCAAACTTGCATAAGGTAAGGGAGCTATTTTCCTTTACATTTTAACTTAATATTTTTGAATTTAAATTAGTGTGGTGTGTATGCTATTATTGCATGTTGATTTAAATACAATAAAGTTAAAGACATTGTTAAAAGAAAATAGTTAAATTGTGTTAGAAATGTGAAGTTGATTCAAGGTTTATTGTTGCAAAATTTGGAAGTTTCTCAGTATTAATGTGGTGTGTGGATTTTGTTATATATATGAGTTAAAAGCATGTTTGATTGATGAGTTGTTTGTAAACATGAATGAAGCGTTAATTCTTGAGGCCAGTAAATGTAGCATATTTGGTTGCTCAGTAGAGTAGAATATTGTGTGCATGTGTGTGTGTTGTAAATTGTGGATAAGAACGAGAAAGGTATGAAGTGATGACAATGGTTCTTTGGCACTGAGCAATACCTATGTGATATTTTTTCATATATGGAATGATTTATATATTACTAAATGATTTTACTTGTACAATACCTTTTATAATTTTTATCATATGTGTGAAAATGCATGTGTACGTGTGAGTTCTAATTTCAGGATTGTTAAATTAGTTATTTTCATGGGAAAATGATAATTTAGAATGAATTTAAGTGTATTGAATAGGACTTGGGATGTGGTACTATCCTCACTCTACAAGTATCTAACTCGCATAGAAGAAGATAACTAAGTGGTGAGAGTCAAGAGCTAGTATAGATAACCCTATGAGTAATGGAATAAAGAACTGTATTAAGACTATAGTTATAGTTTGAAGTCCTTATCAGTTCATTTTAAATGTGTATTAAAAGATCATCTTGTTATAAATTGAATTGTAAATTTTTTCACATATAATTGTTAATGCTAAAAGGACCATATTAATTGTTCTTGAATTTTTGGGTTATTACCATTTTTACCAAAAAAAAAATATTTTCTTTTATAAAATCAAACATGCATATGATTTTTTCTTTCAAAATATGTTTTATAACTTTTTTTTACTTTAGATATTATTATTTTAATTTATACTTAATTTATAGCAATTTCTTGATAGAAACTTGTAATAAATTTTATTAACGTGAACTATTATTTTTTATAAATATAATTCAATAGATTTGCTTAAATAAATTATTTATTACAATTTAATAAATATAGTGTTTAATGCTAATATAATAATTATTTTATTCTGACAATAGAATGTAATAAAGGGAGCATATTCATGAGCATGATTTAAGCACAGAGAAGTTTTGTTAAAGTAATGTAATATGCTATGTCGTTCCTTACATAAGTGAAAATTTAGTAGATGGTTATTTTCGTCTTCACAACCCAACCAAGATATAGTGTTTTATTTTTATTACGAGAACGAAATTATTCTAACAGCTTCAACAGAGAATTACTCTTCTCATTACACATTAGCATAACAGCTGTAGCCTATTTTTCTTCCTAAATTTCCACCTTTAGAACCGGAATCAGTATACACACTACACATTGGCATAACAAATTATTTCTGTGAGAGAAAAACGTGGAAAAAATCTCAGTACCCAAAACAGAAACAAAGAGAAAAAGGAGAATAGATATCATGTAGCTTTTAATTTTCTTTGCCACTTTGAAGGAAAATTTTGACGTTAATTAAGTGCCACAAATGGCGTGCATGAAGCTGGGATCCAAATCTGAAATGTTTTACCTCTATGGCCAAAGTTGGTCAGTTCTTTTCCACTTTCTTATTGTTTAATTACATCTCTATAATCTCTATAATCTCATAACCGATCTTTGTCCCTTCACGTTGTGTCACTGTTATAGCATGTTCCCTTCATCCTTTGACAAGCTTAAAATACTAGTTTTGATTAATCGGAGGAAGTTTATGTCTTGTCTATTAGTGCCTGATGAATGCATGCATGGAAGTGAATATGTTTTCACTGTTTCAAACAAAGTAGATCAGTTGTATAACCAACATGATAAACCTTTGTGTGTGTTTCATCTAAGATCTTTTGGATGCGTGGATGATTCCGTTTGTTGTGGGCTTTTTCCCAACAAATGTTCAAAATCGAATTCACAATCTGAGAACATTATAACTTTAATTAAATTTTACTTGTTCTTTGGTTTATAGCGACAAACTTGAAGCCGAATTCTGAACCCAGTTACATCAACACTGTCTATATATTCTGTACATAATTCATCATTTTCTTTATCAGTGAAATCTTGTTACAGTTTATCAATTATCACTAACCTCGTTGGCTTCCAAATGACCATTCTAGGCTGTGCTCAACTGGACTCCCAAGTGATATCATCATTGAAATTGGTAATACATCTTTCCATCTCCACAAGGTATGTTTTCTTACTTTCTATTGTTGCTTTCTAATAATATATCTCCAGATATATACCATGCGTTTTTAAGATATCATTGAATGCATCACAAAACAATAAGAGCATCAGTTATGCTTCAAACTATATACATTTGTTTGTTGTCATTACCAGTCACATTGCATGATTAATCCGTTTCTTGCACCAGTTTCCACTGATATCAAGAAGCAGGGAGCTAGAAAGTTTGATGAGAGAAGTACCATGCGAACCTGATAAGTCTGTTTTGGAACTGCATGGTCTACCTGGAGGAGCCAAGGCCTTTTTGCATGTTGCTAAGTTTTGTTATGGTGTCAAAATGGAGTTAACTGCATCGAATGTGGTTGGTCTCAGGTGCGCAGCAGAGTACCTCCAAATGAGTGAGAACTATGGAGAGGGGAACCTCATCATGCAAACAGAAAAATTCCTTAATCATGTGTTTGGTTACTGGACAGACACTCTCGTTGCTCTTAAAACATGCGAGGAGGTTTTACCTATGGCTGAAGAGCTTCACATTGCTTCACGTTGTATTAACTCTTTGGTGCTGAAAGTAGCAGATCAAAGTTTGGTTAATTTGCCTGTCTCATCAGGTCCAAGTGTTGCTCAGAGTCCAGAGGATGCACAAGTGTGGAATGGAATAAGCCTAACACCAAAGGCATCAGGTGAAGATTGGTGGTTTGATGATGTATCTTCTCTTAGTTTGCCATTGTATAAAAGGTTCATAGGAGGTGCTAGTGCACGAAACATTAAACCTAATAGAATTGCTGGATCGCTTGTTTACTATGCAAAAAAGCACATCCCCTTATTGGGAAGTCAAACAAGCTCACAGAGTGGAAACTCGTCTTCTCTTAAGTCATCTCTTTCTACCCCTTCTGAAGCAGATCAGAGGAATCTTATTGAGGAAATAGTGGAGTTGCTGCCAAATGAAAAGGGCATAGCACCAACCAAGTTTCTATTGGGGTGTCTGCGGACAGCAATGGCCTTATATGCTAGTTCATCTTGCTGTTCAAGCTTGGAGAAAAGGATTGGTTCTCAATTAGATGAAGCTGATCTGGAAGATCTTTTGATTCCAAATATTGGATTCTCAATGGAGACTGTTCATGACATTGACTGTGTCCAAAGAATGCTTGACCATTTCATGATTGTAGAGCATGACCTAATTGATACTACGTCTAATGATATAGAGGAAGACAGGCAAATAGTTGGAAGTTCTCAACCTCTGAGCCCAATGGCAAAAGTGGCTAACCTGATAGATTCTTATTTAGCTGAAGTTGCACCTGATGTAAATGTGAAGTTACCAAAATTTCAATCACTTGCTGCTGTAATTCCTGATCATGTCAGGACCCTGGATGACGGTTTATACCGTGCCATTGATATATATCTCAAGGTACAAAATAAAATCTGTAATTTTCCTTCCTTAAATGTAGCATAATGTGATATGGTCTATGAAGGATACTAACGGACTCAAAATTTCAGAATCATCATTGGCTGACAGACTCTGAGAAGGAACAAATCTGCAGGCTCATGAATTGCCAGAAGCTGTCATTGGAAGCCAGCACACATGCAGCTCAAAATGAGAGGTTACCACTTCGTGTAGTAGTGCAAGTCTTGTTCTTTGAACAACTGAAGCTGCGCACATCTGTTGCTAGCTGGTTCTTTGCTTCTGACAATGTTGAGAACTCGCAAAACCTGAATGCAAATCTGCCTCTGATAAGAAATGATGGCAGCATTCCTCACAACCCGGTTGTGGCTTTTGATAACATGAAAGAGAGAGTGGCTGAACTTGAGAAGGAGTACTTGAGCATGAAGCAAGATTTGGAAAAAATGATGAAGTCAAAGAGAGGTTGGAACGTTCTCCTTAGGAAATTGGGTTGGAAGCCTGTGCCTAAACCCTCTAATGCCAATGTCTCGAAGCCATGCCGGAAGTCCAAAATATCACCAGCAACTACAGCCCAGATGGAGGAAAAGGCCATGGAAGTGAAATGAAAGACTTGAAGTTGAAAAACAATTTACAATGCTTTTCCTTTTTCTCTTTGAAGTTTTAAGATCATCTAGTTGCTTCCCTTATTCTACTTAGACATTAGAACTTGGAAACAGTTTCTTTTGGCAAGGCCATTCTAGTCAGCATAAATGGCTATTGCCATACCCTCGTTTATGTTTAGTTGGAAAACTGAAGAAGCTTTTCTATATCTATCTTCTTCCATTCATGATCACTTTCTCCAAATTCAAAGAAGTATCTTTGAACATTCAAGTTTTAAGAGTAGTTCATTGCACAATGAAGAGAGACGACATCAGTAAAATAGTTTAGTTGAAACAATCCTGAAATTCTGCCATACTTCCATCTACTATTTGTTAGCTGTTCTTAAACGTTTTTCAACCTTTATCTAACTAATCTTATAAAGACATTGGTCAGTTTGCTATTAGTGATTTTTCTTTTATCGAAAGTTAGAAGTAGAAAACTTCGAACAATATGTTGAGAAAGAATGTTGGCTATATGTTGCTTGACTAGTGTAAGAAACAAAACATTAGAATAAGTGTCCAGACATGGTTATCCAGGTTGTTATCATGTGGGAGTTGTACTGTAGAATTTAAAAAAGAGACACATTTAACCACTGTGAGGGTTTCTGCATAAGAATTATATGTTTGCAAAAGCATGATAATCAGAATAATGATTTGTTTTATAAATATATTTGTATATTTTGTTCATTTATTACAACGATATACTTCTGTTTTGTTTTTAACACGTACTTTTTATATTTATATGATTAAATATTTTATTATAATATACAATCTTAATACATATCATGTTTACTTGTCTTAATGATGTTATAAAATATTGACACCTCAAAGAGCTAAATAATCCCCTCCTATCTGCCAATATCTAATGAAAACTATTGAATGTATTGAAAGAAATGTTGTTTTATATAAAATATTATTTAAGAAATAGAATTATATTATTAGTGTATATATACATTTGGAAAAAATATACATTTTTTAAAAGGATTAAAGTTAAAAGCAAATCAAAAGGTGTTGAAAACTAATCCGAACACCGGATTAAAATAAAAAAAAAATGTATATTTAACTTTTAAATCTAAATCTGTTTCAGAAACTATTAGGCATAAGTTTCAATAATTTTTTTGGAATATAAAATTTAAACGTGTTATATCAGTATGGATTTGGACTAAGTTTTCATTAGATATTGGCAGATAGGAGGGGATTATTTAGAAAACAGAACATTACCATTTAAAGTTGTTTCTTCGGAACAAAATTACATCGAAAAAATAAAGGAAGCGAAAATCTTTGGTGTTTGAGAAGGACTTGAGTTGTGAAGAGGTAAGTTTTATTGTTCTTATCTCACCCTTCTGCTTCTCACAATTAAATCACTTCCGACATTATCCAACTAATCATTTCAATTCATTCCCTTTCTTTCCAGATCAAATCGTTTCCAACAATTAAAAAAAAAATTACATTTTTCATTCCCAAAACTGAAGCCCCAATCTTCTGAACCCTAAGGTTAGTTAACAATTCCATATTGTTGGCGTGAAAGAAGCCTTCTTCAGTTTGTAATCTCATCGAGGCTTGTGTGTGTGTGGCTGGAGTTTGCGTATATGTTTTCTTATTGCAACTCTGTGTGTGGCTTGAACATTACATGTTTGATAGAATGCCAAATCTAGTGGCATGAATGAATTGGTAATCGGTTGGGTTTTCTTTTCACTCATCATGACACTAGGCTGAGATTTCAGGCCAACATTTGAATTCTGTGACCATTAATAATGACTACGGTCCAGAGTGAGGAGGCAGCAAAAGGAACTGCCACAACTGACAAAGCATTCAAAAGATGGGGAAGGAGAAGCCCATTTTTGAGATACGGCCTTCCTATGATCTCTCTCACCGTCCTCGGCTCTCTAGGCCTTGCCCAACTCTTGCAAGGCAGGTTAGTTACTGCCCAATAAACTGTGTTTGAGAGAAAATAGTTGACGTGTTTAGGCTTTAGAATTATTACTGTGTTTGTCGTAATTTTCACTGTCATTCAATCACACGCACACGCACATTTTTGTTTACTTTACAGCAACTATCTTTAAATTTACGTTTACCACATTTTCTTATTATTTGACAATGTAAATTTCTTGTAGAGACAGTGTATAAAAGTTTAACCTTTTGTGTTTACCCAACCCTTCTTTTTTCATTGCTCATTCTGTTTTTATTCGTCCTCATTCTAAAATATAATGCAACTGTGTCTGCCCAGCAAGGATATTGCAAGGGTGAAAGATGATCAAGAGTGGGAAATAATTGAAACAAGAAAAGCATTGTCTAGGACAGGACCAGTGCATTCGTACAATCCAAAACAGATTTCCTTGGACGATGAGCTAAAGGTCTGTTTTCCTCTTCATTAACAATACAGCGTCGTCTAGATTGTCCATGATTTAATTTCTATTTGTTGTTGCATAGGCTTTGCAACAAAAGGTGGACATTAACAGCTATGAATACAAGAAAATTCCTAAACCAAATGAAGGCCATCAAGACTAGTGTAGAGTTGTGGATTGGAAACAACTTTTGTCAGAATTTCTCATGTACCGTTCTGGAAGTAAATTTTTATGGAGTCAAAAGCTAATTCCATCTTGCTAGTGAAGGTGGTATGGCCCTTCATCTTTAGTGTTTTGACTTTTGCTTACGACATTATGGGAGTTGAAGTTGAGATAAAATTTTGAAATTTGTGTACCGAGGATTTTTAAGTACGGTGCTGGGAATAGCTAAAGGTACTCCCTTGGCTCTAAGGGTGAAAAAGTGTAAATGTTTCTTGTCATGTTTTAGTTTGTCTTTTTTCCTATCTTGCAATGATGCACATTGGGTGTTATAACGATAATCCTAATGGAGCCACAACTTCGAGGCCAAGGACGAAAATATCCATACACCACGTAAGTGGTCTCAAAAGGAAACGAATTAAGCCTCCTGGTGAAAGTTATGAATTATGATCAAAATGTATTTTATGCTTTCAATGGTCCTAGTGACCTAGGGTAGCCAATGATCTCCAATTTTTAGCCAATGCATCCCGAAAAGTTTCTCGTCACTTTCTTTGTATCACATCAATGATCCTTACTTGATTTAGTCGGTCTGCAACCTGTGTAGTTAAAAGGTTAGTCTACATGATGAGTCATAGTCCATCATCTAAACACATGGCGAAAAACAGGAGGACTTGTTTACAATGGAGCAAGAGAACGGGATCACAAATAACTAGAATAGAATGATAAAGCACACTAGAACTAATTATAAACAACATGTCCATGTATGGCAGGGATGGGTTCACTGGATTTGTCGTTTCAGACCTGCTTGCACGTGACTTTTATCTGTGTAATACATTAGTCACATGTGACTTGCATGGTTTCTCCCTATATGCAAACAACCTAGAGTGCTGTGTAAGAAAAAAACAAAATTCTGTTGGACCACTTCAGACATCATACCACTGCTTCTAAGGCAATGGAGTAACAATTTTCTAATCCCAAAACCGTAGTTTTTTAACATATGTAAGAAAATTATTCAACAATGTCTACACAAACTACTACAATTGTTAAACTGGATGTTTAACTTAATTTTGTAAGTCTTACCACTAATCTTATATTTAACACATTCTTTTAGTAATCACTGTCATCCAAAACATATTTTTTTTCTTAAATAGTAATGCTCATGTAGTCAAAACTACTTATCCAAATAACGTTAAATCGTGCCATCTGTTCCAATCATAAATTTTATTAAAAAAGTTATTTATCTTTAAACAGTCTTATATAAACAAATTGACCTAAAGTTATTTATTACCAAAAAAAGAAAAATACGAATTCGTTTATTGCAAACTTTATGCAAAACAGTCTCCCATCTTATCTCACTCAGTTGAATTAATTTGAATGGATTGTCGACACAACTACTAAATAAAGGAAATGACCGGAAAAAGAACTGATATAGTCCTTATTTTTAACAGAACACAATATTTGAAAGGAAGAGTAAGTGTAAAAAGATTATAATTGTGAGATGAAAAAAGCAAATAACTTCTGCTAGGAAGGGCAACATGATTTGAAAACAGTTTTTAAGACTCATATCTATTAAAAATCTTATTTCGGTTAAAACTAAAATTAATTTAAAATATATAAATGAATGTAAATTTCAACCTATAAATTAATTTTGTAAGATTAGATTAAATTTAAAATTTACTAATTAATAATAAAACTGATTTTATAAAATTAAATTAATTTTAAATTCTACTTATTAACAATAACATGCAAAGGTATGAACTTGCACAACCTTTAATATGTAGTACAATAAATTTTGAAACAAAATTAATTGGAAATATTAAACTGTTTGAGTTTTGAATGTACTAGTACAAACTCTGCATAAAACTCAATTCGTGGACAAGTTGTATTATTACGCAAAGTTAGGCTGCATTCAACCATTGTCCAACTACCATTAATCTGGCAAGAGTTCCATAGAAACAAGAAAACCTTCGTATCCAGTTCGATCCAGTCCGACCTATTACGAATTAGTCACCTAATTAGCCAATATAATTCAATTTATTTCTTAATGAGTTAAAAAAATTTAAACTCAACTCGACCTATTACAGATCGCTAATTAAACCGATTGATTCACTAACTCACTTAATTACAAATTTTTTAAAATAAAAAGAATAATTTTTTAAATAAAAAAATTACAAACTTTTTGTACTTCAAACCTAAATAAATTTTACTCTCAAATGTTAAACTCAAAACAATTCAAAATAATTAAAAAAAAATTAATCCACATATAATAAATCAGAGTGTTTTCTAAAATTTTATAAAATAATAAATTAATAAAAATAAAATTAATTAGTTGATAAACCAACCTAACTCATTATAAGTTCAATCTAGAGTTCAATCTAGACAAACCAGATTTAAATAAACTGAATTTAAATGAGTCAGATTGAAAATTAATTTACTAAAAAAATATACTTTTTTCAATCCAATCTGGAATGAACCAAATTAACCCACATATTATAACTCATTTTGATATTATAACTCATCTTGATGCTCTAATGCCTATAGAAATGGAGATATCTAAAAGACAAATGATTGAAAAGAACAAGTTCAGAAAGAATTGAAAAGAACAAGTTCAGAAAGAATTGAAAACATATATTATACTGATGAGATCATCCCAACCATTTGCACAGCTACAAGCTTTATACCCAGGTGTCCCAGAAAAAAAAAAAAAAAAGGCATTCTTCTGTATGTACACCACCCCCAAAAAAACGACATAATTAGAGGAAAGAAAAGTGAAGCCAAAAGAAAACCTTTTAACCCCCAAAATAGAAGAAACATAGTGTAGTAAATTCCTGTCTACTGCCCTTTTCTCCATTCACCCTTTCCTCAATATTTTATTCATTTTTACATATATCAAACAACAAAATCACAGCTCAAAGAAATGTTCTGTTCATGACTCCCGTTTACTACCACCCTCTCCCACATACTTTATAAGCCAAAATCCCAGTTGAATCACCGTGGGCTTGGTTGTGATCTGACTGACAACAGAGGCTGGAGAAGCCTCTGCCCTGATGGACTACCTAGTAACGTGGCCTGAGATCGAGTAAGCATCTCAGCCATTGATGGTGTCTGATATGCCTGAACAAGACTCGACCTATCAGTGGAATCACCTCTTGCTGTTGCTCTTTGCCATGAATGTGAACTCAATCCAGAAAGTATATATGCTCTCCCAGATGCTTCATACACATGTCTACTCGCCATCCGCTCTTGCATTTCCTTAAGCTCAGCATCTAATGCAACACATAGGCGATCGTTCGATTTCGCCGAAACAGTCTCCGAGAGCATCTTTCTAAAGTTTTCAAGAATTAATATTGCTCCACTTAGGTCCCCCCGTTCAGCTGCAACACGAGCCTGGGCCATTGCCTCGGCTGCTTGGAGCCTGTTCCGCTGTCTGTCCACTTCAAGTGACATTACTACCTGCCCAGAGATTTCTGTCCGCTTAATCTTAACTTCCTCACTTTCTATTGTTGCCGTTTCCTGAGTTAAGGGATCCTTGTATACACATTTCACCTTTATCAATGATGTTTCATTGCCAGATGCAGCAGGGACATTAACTGACACTAGAAAATCTCTCTCTTCATCGGCATACAGGTCTCCGACTTCAATCAATCCTTTGCGTCCATCCGCCACCACACGGGTTGGGTAACTTCCTGCTTTTAGTGAGACAAGACTGAGATTTGGGTGTATACACTCAATTCCCACTTGAAGCTCCTGAACAACTACGCTCAGAAGTCCTCCAATGCATTGTGCAAACGCATCCTGTAATACGGCTTCAGTCTCAATGAATGAAAATGTGCCACCAGAAATCTCTGAAATGGAGTGCATCAGTGAAGCATCGTGATCTGCACCAAATCCAAAAGCATGCACAGGAATTTGAAATCCTGAACTATCATCACCACTGATAGAAGTGGGCAGAAGAAACTGGTAATTTGGTTGAGGCTGGTTAGTTCCAGAGCCATTGACAGTGTAATTATCTTGACCATCGGACAGCAGGATAATACTGGCAACTGGATTCTTTTCCTTTCGATCTTCCATTATCTTGGCACCTTTTCTCAGCCCTTCTGCGATATTGGTACCACCATTTGCAACCAAAGAATTAACAGCTTGCAGTGCCTGCTGTCGCCCAGAATCAGTCATTCTGCACAAAGGAAAGAGGCGGCGAGCTGTGGAAGAAAAGGCAATAACAGAGAGTCGGTCATTAGAGCCCAGGTTCTGTATGACAAACCCCATTGCTCTTTTGAGTAGTGCAAGCTTAGTTCCAGCCATGCTACCACTCACATCAAGCACTGTGACCAAGTCGACAGGGGCACGTGGAGTCTGAGAAATCTGTGCCAAGTTTGCCTGGTTTCTACTAAGGTTTTGTCTTTTAACTGCAGCTGTATCTGCGGAAGCAGCAGCTTTGAGATGAACCAAAACTGTGAAGTTAGAATGAGTTTTGGATCCCAGAGCAGCAGATACTTCTGGGAATGTTTTAATCTCTATAGCTCTAGCAGCCTCAGTATCTTCAGTATTCTCAATGCAAGGACTTCGCTCAGAAAACACATTTTGATGATTCAAGGATTCATCATCGTCAAATATGCCTGGCTCAGAAGCCTGATAAAGTGGCACAACATGCCTCCTATTTAAATCTCGGTGAGGATGAGGTAGGGGTAGACGGTGGACCACTGCCATCAAAGCATCATTTTGGGGCCAATTGATGGGACTTGGTGAAACTCTGCCAGGAATAGGATCCAAACTGGGACCCGATAAGGGTATTTCCTTCCACTTTGCTCTACACACCGGACATATTTGGTTTCCATGTTTCACATTTGAAGCAATGCAGTGGAAATGGAAGGAATGTGAACATTCTGCAGTGAATATAGCATGGCCGGATCCTTGCTTCATTTTGGTTAAGCATATTGAGCAGGTTTGCTGAATGTTTGAAAATAAATGCTAGTAAGAACATATATAATATTATGTAAATTATTTCAGACTTTAAAGGCTTCATGCAAATAAAGACAGTACCTGTATCAAAAATCAGTTCTAGTTCTAATAAAGGAAAAAGTCAAACAAATAAGAAAAGACAGTAATATTTTAATTCCAGTACTCATATTTGATATACGGAAGTTAAAATTTCATTTTCCAACCTTAAGTATTTTAGCTATTTAAATTCAACATATAATATGCACAGTGGGAAATAATCTTCAATAGTCGAAGATATGTAGTGTTTGAATATTACCAAGTTACTTAATAAAATACTGTTGAAACAAACAACTCTGAAAACGACAGAGGGCAAATGCAATGATACATTGACTTAAAACACCCCTTTGCCATTACGATATTTCCTTTTCATATCTAGCATGTTGCCAAAATAAGGCTTAGCTATCATTCATAAGATCCACAATAAGCAAAAGGCTTTTCAATTTCAGAGATTTAGAGGGGTAGTGAAAAACCTAATCACCTTGTCTAGTCAGTCAGGCACACCTGAATGCTACAGAAAGGGACTAAAACAGCATTTATACCGTCGCAAAAGTATTGCAATCAAAAAATTGATTATTCAGCAAATCAGGTCTACCAGTCATCAAAAACTGCTACTATGACTTGACTAGATGAATAAGCCAACCAATACATCGTATAAGGATTGCTTTTAGAAGAAAAAAAATTCTTGGCCAATAGAAAGGAAAAGAAGGAAAAATCTTATCCATAAAAGTAATATGCAGGACAGAGTAATATCAGCTCTAGGCACATAAAAAGTACAACTGTTCTGTTGATACAAAACTTCTAAATCACTTGTCCCTTGTATACACTTTGGTACAAGTCAATAAATAACAGCTCCAAGCCCAAGTTGCAGTACGGTAGAGGTAGGCTGAAGAAACCAAATCAACACAAGGAACTCAACAACTAAGGAGGCATTTTGGTCCCGAAAAAATGGTAAGACAGCCCTGAATATAAGTCCTTAATTAAACACCACGTGCAATTCAATGAATAGTTCAAACTCATTAAGCGATACTACCAAACGAATTCAAATGAGCTTCACAATTAAATCACAAACCAACCTTATATCAGGAACCATGTTACAGAAGACCGATATTCTCAGACACCAAAAAGATGCCACTTCATTCCCATGAACAGCATAAGACAGTTCATTAAAACAACAAAACCGGGTAATATCAAATCATTACTTCCCTGACAAAAACATCCAAACACCCTTAAAGACATTTAATTTCCTTTTACGTTAACAAGGTTTAACACGGATTCATTTCTTATTTTGAACACGGTTCAAAAATTGCTTATTTTGCGTAAATTCGTTTCTTGTTCATCTAAACTTTCACAATCAACCAGACCAAAATAGAACTTGTCAAAATATTTAAACGAAAAACACAAACATACACACGGGAAGAGAAAGAGAAAGAGAGAGAGAGAGAGAGAGAGAGAGAGAGAGAGTAAGTAGTTGGAAATGAATGAGACCCAGACCTTGGAGGATTTGCTGCTACTTTTGGAAAGTTTCAAGCCGTGAAAAGAGGAAAGCGGCGTGGTGGGGCGGGAAGAGCTGGTGTTCCAGTTGGCCGGAGATAGTAGGGCGGCGTCGGAGAGGCGCTCGGAAACCACCGTGTGGGGCGGCGAATCGTCGTCTAACGTTCTGGGGACGAACATGCAGAGGTTGAGACCAAGCGCGACCTTGGCTTTCTTCCACTTGCTTGCCATGGTAGGAGACGTTGGGATCTCTCTGACGGCGAAAATGCTGCAACCCAGAAAGGAAAAAGCTCCAGGCCGAAAATCCCAGATCTCAAATGGCGAAAAGCTTCGAGCTTTGCAGAGAGAGAAGAAATGGGGTTTTATGAAAAGTAGGAAGAGAGCACGAAAACCGAGGCCATTGAATGAATAAATATATGCGTTGGAAGAGAGGGATGGCAGGAGGTACTAGCAAGCAATATAATGTAGCAGCAGCATGGTTTGAGAAGGAAGTGTTTGGTTTGGTGTGGTCGTTGTTAATATTGAGGATGTTACGTTGGTTGTTGTTGATTGTTGTTGACGTTGTTTTTGTTGGCGGCCATGGACTAAGTGTGGTCTGTGTGCTGGAGATGAGTGTGTATGTGTGAGTGAGGAGTATTTTGACCTGTTTTTTAGGCTCCTTTACCCAAAAGATTAAAGACAGGGTAAAAGCCATCAAATGAAATCATTTTCAAACAAATTATTATTATTATTATTATTATTATTATATATAAAAAAATTTAGAAAGCACGTTTTGGTTGAATGGGAAAAGTTGGTTGCTCTACTACTCCTTGCTTTGCTTTATTATCTCCTCTTTACTACCATCAGATCATATCATGTCATCATCTTCATCTCTTTCTTCCTTTATTGCTCCTTCCTCTTTCCTCTTTCCTCTTTACGCTAACTATTCTCTTTTACATCTTAATCTTTTTCAAATTCTTCATTTAAATATTATTTCCAAAATTCAAGAAAATATTCATTCTTTTTCTTCCTATATTATTTAATTGATGTAAAAATATATACACAGTAATATCATTATTTTTCTAGTTTTTATTTAAACATATACTAAAAGTACTACCAAGACTTTTAACAAGTTACATGATAATACATTCGTGGGTCATTTTTATTTCTGCATTGTTTAGATAAGGTGAAACTTCATTTATTTTTTAATTTCAATCTTATTATAATATATTATTACTATTATCGGATAAAATATATATAATAAAAATAGCAGACGATGATTAGCTGATGCATATGTAATACGAAAGTATTGAAAAAGCAATTTTTTTTGCTATCAAGTACGAGAATTTATTTTTTTCTATTACAGTATTAATATCAATTAAAGTGCGCACATTTTATGACAGACTCGTTATGATTGACTTGGTTCGGATATCGATTGCTGCATTTATTTAGGTTAACAAAATCTAAATTCATTATCAGCATTTATTTAGGTTTAAATTTCATTTGGACCAGTTGGTAGAGAAAGGAAGAAAAGTTGTTGGTTTGTAAACGAGAGAAATGGAATGTCGATTCTCGTGTAGTAATGAAAAACCAAACATAATTATTGTCTACCATATAATTAACTAGTTTAGTTTTTTAACCTAAATAGAGTAACAACATTAATAATAGTAAATAAAAATATTTTGATTCATTTCTTTCTAAGTAAACATTTATTTACCATTTCTTTTCTTTTCTTTTCTTTTTCTTTTTTCACTTCTTTACTTCTTTCATTTTTATTAGATGCAATATTGATCATTTGAGTTAATTATAATTGATTTCCATGTAAGTGAGTCATTTGAGTTATCTATATATTTTGAAACAACGTAATATATATATATATATATATATATATATATATATATATATATATATATATGTAAGATTAGTTCGATATTAAGTTTAATAATGTTTTCTAGTTTTTATTAAAATTATTTAATATTATTTCTGAATATCTTTTTTATTTCAATGTAGTCTGACTTTTGTTAAAAAAAAATTATTATTATAAATATGTTAACACTAATTAGAGAGTAATGATTGTTAAGTTTATCCAAAATAATTAGATTTATACAATATTATGTGTTATATTATCGTATTATTATGTTTAAATAACATCGATATTGATCTAATGAAATAAATGACATTGACCCTTTTTTTAATAAAAATAAAAACTAAACAATAAAACTTGAACAATTCTATAAAAATATGTGAAAAATTAAACTTTAATTTTGATACGAAAGTCGCTAAAAGTTGAAACACATTGTTTGTTATGTTTTTGAATTGACATATCAATGTAAAAGGTTTGAATATAGTTAACAAAAAAATATATAATTAATATTTTTTCAAATAATTATAAAAATTAGTAAACTAAATAACAACTATGATAAAACCTAATTTAATTAAGAAAATATACATCCCCTTTTAATTATCTTCCAAGATAATTACATTTTTAGTCAGCTTTGAGAAATACTTAAAAGGATCGTAAGAAAAAAATAAAAATAAAATAAAAAACAGTTATTCTACGAACGAACATTACAATATTTCTTTCACATAATAATTTAAATTATTATTTTAATTCATCTAACCAAATCCTCTATATCACCCAGTTGACTTAAGCTTTCATAACAATCAGCCAAAAAGTCAAATAAACTTTTGTTTCTCAAATTCTCTTTTCCCTTCATTTCATCTCTGCATTATCTACAACACTTCATACGCCAGCGTTTAGAATGAATTTGTCAGTGCAGATCATCGCCACCATCATGGAACCAACATTTAATAGTCAATTTGATATTAAGGTGTAAAAGAAGGAGAAAATTTTTTAGGCACATATTTTAATAATATTGAAATAAAATAATAATAATAATAATAATAATAATAATAATAATAATAATACAGTGTTATTATAATTACTCTGAATGAAAGCCCTTAAGGCACTCTGGGAGGATGTATGAAATGAAACCTAATCTAATCTAATCTAATACAGTGACATTAGTGACAAGTGTGGGCATAATCAAACCTAATTGATGAAAACAGGTTTTCAATTATTGCAATTTCAGTCAAATCCTCCTTTAAGCCCCTTGACCTTTATTTAATTATTATTTATGCGAAAGGGGTAAACTGGTAAATGTGCATGAGCATAAGTGGTTAATTTTCTGCTCACTCAGCCTAATCAAGATTAATAAAGTAGGGTTAGTGGAAGAAGTGGGAACATGGCATAACATAATCCTTTGAAGAGACAATGGTTTTTGTATAAATCTAAAAAACTATTTCCCATAATTGAGTATATACATGACTTTCTTCCTTCCATGGCCCTCCCATGCATCATCATGGATGATCATTGTTCACCGGTGAGTCAACATGCTCAGATTTTCTTAATCATTCAAAATATAAATTCCCATGCTTTTTATTTTCTAAATTCATTTTTTATTTGTTTACCCCTCACATGAGATGATGATGATGATGGTGGTGGTGAATATGGCACACGTGCATGTCATCACAGCAGTTGTTTTGTGGTGGCCTTGTCAACCCTGTTGACATTAGTGCCTGCCAATGGATCTCATCACATGCCATTCATTTCTTTAAATTTCTTTTTACCTTTTTTTTTCTTCTTCTTTTTCACCTTTGTTATTATTTTTTTTTTCAGTTAATGAAATTGCTTTCTGCTTTTTAAAATATCAAGTTGAATGGTAAATATGATTTAGGAGGTTGACCTATATGATGGTAATGGAAGGAAATGTTTGGCGTGCAAAATCTATAATTGCAGAAATCATATTCGGCACAGTGATGAGTTTTGTATTACCTAAACTACCCTAATTATGTTACTTAGCAATATAATTCACATGTCAAAAATGGCTTTTGAGTCAAAATCACGTTAGGGAAAGGTCCACTTCTTTTCCTTCAAGACCGTGTTTGGCCATTTTCGGATTTTTCTTCGTTACCTTTTTTTTTTTTTTTAATTTAGTCCAAAGAAACAGTTAATAATATATCCGACAAATAATCAATATACCGAATTAGTCTTTGACGATTCGAGCACCGGTCAAAATAATTTTTAAAATTATATATATAGAAAAAACGTGTTTATATCTGGAATAACCCACCTTGCGTTTTTCTTAATAATTTTAAAAATTAGAATCTTCGCCGTTTACATGAGTTATTATTCTATAAAATAATACTTCACTATGTGTTAAAAATTAAAATATAAATGTGAAAAATAAAGTCAAACTGCGTGTTTTTGTAGCAGCCTTACAAAATATAAGAGAAAATAATTGATAAAATAATTAAGATTGGGTGTACTTTTCTTCCCTTCATTTTTGTTGATGCTAAAAAAATAGTGTTTTAAAATTTAGAATAGTCATATAATTTTTCTTTTTGGAAGTACTGATAACGTCAAGGTTCAAAAATAAATTTATGAAATATATATAATAAAATTTTATATAAATAATTAAATTTCAATAAGATATATTAAACACATTGTATTCTACATATTCAATTCATATTTATATTGTTATTATTATTACTTAGAGACCCAAAATGGTTCAAAATAAGCATAGGATTTATGACTTATTATATAAACAAAATTAATTTAGAACAATAGAATTCATTAATCATATATGTATATTTTATTTACACGTCTAATGCTATAAATATATGACATTATTACAGGAAGTGTCTTTATCTCATAATTATTTTCTTCTTTTCTAAAAAATCTCTCTTATTGATTTAAGTATTGAAAAATCCTTGTAGATGGACATCTCATTGTAGTGATTTAGAATTCAGTCGCAGGTCAGATAAGCATGCTAATAAATTGATAATACTATTAACTAATTTATTTATTTGACTGATATTAGGAGTGTAATCAAGCCAAGTTAAATTTGATATGCATAAATCCATTACCTAAAATCAAACAAGCGAGATTTCAAGTTAGGCTAAGTTGAATTTATATTTTTCATTAGACTCAGCTCGTTTGAACTCATCTCATCTTTATTAATGTTTGATCCAGTTAAGTAAATTAAATAAATAGTTTTGAATTTTTCTTCTTTGCTAAATTTTTTAAATCTGTAAATTATTTTTTAGAATATTTTTATAAAATAAGCCCTATTATTTAATATTTTAAAGAATAATTAATTTAATATTCTATAAAATAAAATAAATTAAATAATAGTTACTTAATTATTGTTAAATCATATTTTTAATATTATCTACTAAATAAGATTATTGTTCTTTCCATGAATCAAACCCTCCTACTTATTAATTTCTTTGAGGGCAGGGATAACATACTGATTAGAATGGTTTTTTTAACCTTATGAATTTAATTTATTACAATATATTTGAAGTATTTAGCCTATTCCATGTTTTTTACAGCACCTTTTGACATGTCATGAGAGCATTTATTTTATACTATTATTCAACCCTATATTGTATAGTATTATTAAAATAATTTTCTGCAAACTTATTATTTTAGGAAATCAACACGCTCTTGGTTATCTCTTTCAACACATCACACGATGCCGAAATATGAAACAGTGGAAACAAGAAGTTCCATAGTAGGGTTGAGTAAGTCAGTTTGGTATTAAAACAACATTTGTTATCTCTTGTAATAATTATAATAATGAAGTCTTCTGTAAAGTTCTCCTTGAACATTACAAACTATTTGTCGTGCTGCATATTTTTCTAAATTTATGAAAATCAAGGTAATATCGGTCAATGAACCACAGCCTCAAAACTGGCGATGAATGGTCAAAATCTAGAGCCTTGAAATTTCTGCATAATAAAAAAACTTGAATTTATTGCAAAAATCGAATGCACATATATAAGAGCAATAGAAAATTCTCTTTGTGATTTTCTAGAAAAACTTTCTCCAACAAAACAGTTTGTTAGGGTTTGATCATTTCAATTTTTCACGGCCCATATCTTCCAGACCACATTTGACTTGACTCCGTCATTTCTGCAGTAACGATCTCCAAGTTTACATTAATAATTATAGTACTTTGTTCTGCATGACAGATAAGAGCATATCCTTGGAAGCAAACTAGAGGAGTTGACTTTATTAAGAAAAGGTTCATGTTGATCAATGACGAAACCTGATTTAAAATATGAGTGGAAAGTTGGGAAGAAGAATATATGCTTTTTGTGGATTGATTTGTTCTGTGCCCACCATTACAAAATAATGGATGTGTTTGAAATTTGGTGCATGCATGATGTGTACATGGCATGGTTATGGAGCAGTGCATGTGAATAATGTATATAGCATCCAAAACCTAGTTAGTGGTGAGGTTGTTTGAAATGCTTTTGAAAAATATGGAAGAACTGTGACATATCTGTAATTGGTGTATTGGGAGAATCAAAAGGATTTTGTTGTAATGGTGTTCCAAGGAAGAATGAAAATCCATAGATGAAGAGAAAAATGATCATGGTGAGGTAGCTTTGAGTGGTGTTGCCTATTCCCACTCACTTTACTCTCTCAAAAGACAATCTTTTATTTATATATACGTAAAAGTAAAAGAGAAAAACCCTAATCTTTCTAGGATGCAAAAAGTTATTCCTCTCCCCCACAAGAGACCATCAATAAGGAACAAAGACAGTGACTACTTTTCAATTTACTCCCTCCTTTTGAGGGCACACATGCCTCACACACACACACACATTGAGGGAGAGCCTATGAGAAAGAGAGAGAAAATGGGTTTTTTCCATCAGAGCTTCTTCCTGGTAATGAGTGGAGAACCATTAACAAAGAATCCTCATGAAACCCTTTGTGGGGAGGGGATAGGATTCCCTTTACTACCTCCAAATTGCCAGACTTTATGCTAAGTCAACGAGAAAGCTCAACCTTTTTTAGTGTATTAGAGAACCTCACCTCTCATGCTGCCTCCCACTTTTCTGTTTATCCACCTCACTTCACCATATTTATGTCTTCAAATCTAATCCATCAAACCAAACTTCAAATGAAATAATATTCTCATAAAATTAATCTGTCATTACCAAAGCTTAAAATAATTTCTTGAAAGGAGGCGTGTTTAAGATAAGTTAGTTTATTGTGTGTATGTGTAGAAAGGATAACAATTTTCTTGGCGCTGATTGGAGATGGTGATAGTGAAAGAATATCAGCAGATATAAAGCTCAAGCACTACATGTTGTTTTTGATTTTGTCCATAAAGTTATGATATTATTAGGAATTCTTATTATTGCTGTTGTTGTTATTGGTATGGAAATCTCGGAAGATATATATTAAGAGTGAGAGATATTAAAAGGAGTTGCAACCACGCAGATGTAGCAAAGGGAAGAATCAAAGAACAGTGGGTTTTGTTAATTATGATGTAACATGTGTTGATAATGAACAAGTCAAACCTAATCCATACATTCTGTGGGTCCATATGTTGAATATGATTGTCCGAGATTTTGCAAATGCAAGTCTCTTTCTAACCTTTTATTTAATTTTAGTGTGTGCTAGCTAGCTTGCTTGCTTGTGTTCTCTGCATAGTTGTACCTGAAACACATCAAATACCTGACAAACATGCAACGAAGGTTCATGTAAATCTTTGCCAGAGAAGTAATCTCATTGGGTTCTTTTCAATTTTCATGTTGGCATTACGCTAGAGTGAATTCATTCTCCTGTACTATGCAGAAAAAAATTCCCAAGAAAACTAACACTGTTTCGACAACCAAAAATACTTTTTTTTAAGGACAAAGATATTTTAATAACTTTTTTGACAACGGAACACATGTCATCATATTATTGGTCTATTTGAATTTATGTTTAAAATATATTTAAGACGGACTAATCATAAACTGCCACGTATGCATTGTCAAAAAGTTGTTAAAAGAAGTTTTTCCTTTTTTTTTAATCATGGCCTTTCACAAAAAACTAAAGCTGGAAATAGGATGCAGAGGGTTTCTATCTTCTATTGCTTAAAAAGTCCTACCAAAAATAATCTATTCCTTATGAAACCTTTCACAAAATTCATAAATCAATTCAGAAGAGGAGTATAGCAATCATTTATTTGGGGAAGAGAAAGATAGAGAAAAGCTTACCAAAAAAAAAATAGAAAAAGGAAAGGGGATGTCAAATTTTTGGGTCCACCTTCAAAAAAACTTCAGTGGGCCATTATTGAGTCCAAATATGAAGTCACACGAATCAAGGCCCAACTTTCATCTCCATTTTTCTTCGGCCCAAACAACGGAAGTGCCCATATTGCTACCATTTCTGGAAAATTTTGACAATCTCTATAAGGCTTTTGCTTCTGCATCGCATACTAACAACAAAAAGATTTAGATATCTTTTCTCATTTCACCATATTACCACTATCTTTGCCAGCATTGCATCATCGTTGCTGCCAAGGAAGAAACAGAGAGAAAGAGAGAACATATTGCTGAAAAAAAACTTCTTTTGTGTGGTACGAAGATATAGGTAGAAATTATGGAGGTGCGTAAAGAAATTCTCTTATCCCAATTCGATTTTGTCTGGATTGGAGTCTTCCCCATCTTGCTATCATGCACCTCCAATCCATAATTTTTGTTGACCATTCCAAAAACAAAAGAAAGAGAATAAATGCATTTAACTGTCCATAAGTTTAAAATAATTAATGGTAATAATCAGATATTAGGAACGTTATTTCAACAAAAAAAATTCGATATATTTTTTCTTGTTACCTCAAATTTCTTTTTCTGGGTAATTAATGATATATTTCTAATTTCTTATCCACATACATGAAATAAAGAAACATAACAATTTATGCCATGAATGTGTTTTCTGTTTTTACTTACCAGAAAATCATATACTCTCACTAAAAAATTAGATTGAAATGATATAAATAATGTCTTACTACCTAATATATTAATTTATATGATTTAAATCATTAGTAAAATATTTATATCTCCTTTCAATAATAATTCTAATAAGAATACAATCAAACTAAGTGACGTTATCAATCAGGTATCTACCTTTTACTTAATCAAGTTAATAAACACATATCTCAATTCAAACTCATTAAATTTCACAAAAAATAAGTCTTTTAGAAATCAAAATAAGTAAGTTGTTATCCATGACAAAAATAGTCACCAAATAACATTCATCATAAATCTACGACCAAAATAGTGATTGATTATCTTTTTAGCCACAAAAATATAATGTTTTTTTTTTCATTGATTTAGCCACTGAAATATATTATTTGTTAAATGTTTGTATTTTTTTTTCATCAGTATAGTTTCCGACAAATATTTTAATTGAATTAAAAGTTGTATCTATTTGTAATCAAATCAGTATTTGAAAATCAATTTTATTAAATAAAAATTCGTTTGAATTAGAAATTGAAATTTCAGTTGTTAAATTGATCTTCAATATTTAAAAGTAACCAGGTCTTTAGTGATTGATTAGCGAGTGAAATTTCAATGGCAGTTCAGCAACCGATTTTGAAATTGATAACTAACTTTTTTTTTGTAATTGGAATTCTCAATACTATTTATATTTGGTCGCTAATACCGCAGTTGTATTTGCGATCATTTTATCTTTTTAACGTTCGAAAAAATTGAAACATAAAATAAAAATATATATATATATATAGGGGTTTGCTAACTTGCGTACGTCTGTTGTTCAGTGGGTACATTTTAATAATGTGTATCGAGTTTCAGTAGACAAAAATACCCTTATATCATGAATTATAAGTTGTAAGGTTAAGGATATTTTAATAATTTTCATTCTCAAAATTAAAAAAATAAAAAAAGAAACCCCCGAAACCCTTACCCACCTCTCTCATTCCTCTCAATCCTTTCTCTTTCACTCTAACATTTTCTCTGTCATCCCTACTCTAGTCCCAATTGAAAAAAATCAGAAACACTTGTCTTGTTTTAATAATTTTCATTCTCAAAACTAAAAAAAACTCAAACTCTTGCTCACCTCCTTCATTCCTCTCATCTCTGCACTAGTCCCAACTAAAAAAATACTCATTATTAAATAAAATGGTTAGAGAAAAAAAAATACTTACATAAATAAAAAAATTAAAGCACCTAATTTTTTCTTTATATAATTTTAAATAAAATTTCAAGATTTAGAATTTTTATTGTTTGATTTTATCGTTGAGAATTTTATTGTATTTTGATTTGTTTTTTCTTTAGTAAAGGAAAACAAGTTAATGAATTTCTACAAAAAAAAAATTAAATGACCACGGAGCAATGTTACGTAGTAGTCTCAGAATGTAAAGGAAGGATGCTCATAAGTCTTGGTGCAAGTTGTGCCCGTCGGCTGTAATATATACAATGAAGATAATGAAAATAAAGAGATTATGAATGAACTTTTTTCGGAAGGTGAATATGTCAATGACTCAACTCTTTACAAAAGTAAATTGTTTAATAATGAGTGTTTTTTTAGTTGGGGCTAGTGCAGAAATGACAGAGAAAATGTTTGAGTGAGAGAGATGAAGGAGAAAGGGTTGAGAGGAATGAAGGAGGTAAATAAGGGTTTGGGGTTTCTTTTTTTAGTTTTGAGAATGAAAATTTCAATTGGGGCGTAGCGATGACAGAGAAAAGTTGGAGTGAAAGAGACGAAAGAGAAAGGGTTGAGAGGAATGAGAGGGGTGGGTAAGGGTTTGGGGGATTTCTTTTTTTTTATTTTTTTAATTTTGAGAATGAAAATTATTAAAATACCCTTAACCCTAAAACTTAGAATTCATGATATATAAGGGTCTTTTTGTCTACTGAAATTCGGTACACATTGCTAAAATGTACCAACTGAAAAATAGGCGTACGCAAGTTAGCAAACCCCATATATATATATATTAAAAATTATTAAGACCTTTAGATTTGGAGAGAGTAATTAAGAGGATTTGAGAGATTTGAAGATAATTTTTTTTGTTTTATTTGAATAGATTTGAAGATAAATAAGAGTGGATTTGGAAGTAAATCTTTTTAATTTGTGTTAAATTCTACACTAATTCTAACAAATTTTACTTCTAAATCCATTCTTATTTACTTCCTAATTCACTTAAATAAACAACAACAAAAATTACCTTCAAATCCTCTCAAATTTACTCGACTACTCTCTCTCAAATTCATTCAAATGAACAAACCCCAAGTAACAATGAGAAAATTGAGATATACGATTCTTCAAAAATGCCAAAAAGAAAATGTTTAAAAGCTATATTCTTATCTTCTACATCGGTTTCAAATGTTAATCAAATCATCATATTTGTAACTATATAGTTTGTCAAAAAGAAATCAAAGCATCTGAGCATACAAAAATTCTAAATTTTGTAAAGCTAAGATTAAAAAATACAAGATTTCCCATCCATTATTCTTTCTCCATTGAATTGCTATCAAGCCAAGTGAATAATTCAAATTAACTTTTCTTACCTAATAAAAAATATTTCTTTAGGAGTATATCCCTCAAGAAAAAATTAAGACGAAGATGCTCAAATATCTTATAAGTTGCTCTCCAAAATTGAAACATAACAAACAAGTATATCATTATAAACTTAGGTTAATAAATGTTTTTTTTTTTTCTCAATCGATCATATATGTGATGGGTTTTCTAAACCATATGGTCAAAAATGAGAAAAATAGAGCTAAAAATATAAAGAAAATACCAAATTAATCATAATCAAAATTTTATTCAAGATAGGACTTCCTTACTAGTATCCAAGTCAATAATTTAAAAAAAAAATATCATTACAAAATTATAAAGGAAAAATATAGATTTTTTAGAGAGTTAAAATTTAAAATTTTTTAAAAAGTAAAAAATAAAATTATTTTAAAATATATAGTTTTAGATTAAAAATATAATTACTATTTTTCGTTAACTTTAAACCTTATTTTCTAATGCCTTTAAAATCGAATCTTCCAAGCTAGAAGTTATTCTTGATTAGAAGAATGAAATCTTTAATATTATGTTCCATACTGGTTAACTAGTAATTTTAGAAAGATATTTAATGCTTTTATTAAGAAAGATAAAACATCTATGACATATTTACTTGCTATAAAGATTTATAAATATCCAGGTTTCAACTAGGCTAAAAACCTTATTCTCTTACACCTAAAAACTAATTTAGTAGTTGCAACTAGGTTAAATTCTCTCTCGTGAGTATGAAACATCTTTATTACTTTGAAAGAGGGACAAGTTAGAATTTGGTTAAAATGTTAAAATAAAAGTGAAAAACTAATTATTAGGTTTAGGTGTTACTTTTGAAAAAAAAAATATAAATTAATTAAAATAATAATCTTGTTTAGTATAACCAGAACAAAAACATAAAACTTAAATATACTTTTAACTATTGTTTTTTTCTCTGAAAAATATATTTCTGACTTTGTACTAATATTTTACCGATTGATCCTCTTTCTTATAAAAAGTGTATATCAAATATTATACCTAAATTGTTTTTTCATTTATCAAGTAAAAAAATAATTTTTTACATACAATTTAAATCCAAATAAAATTGTCTTTAAATGGTTTTAAAGTAACATATTCAATTTGAAAAGGAAATTTACTTTAATTAATGGACACATATTCTAGTTTAAAAGGATTATGTTGTATATATTTGGGTTTTGTGAAGTAGAAAGAGCATTTAATATATTTTTAATTAGTTTAAAAAGTTAACTATTTAAAGAGTTTCTTCTAATTATATATTTTTGTAGATGGAAAATATTCTTTTCAAACACCTAAATTTTTTACATTTATTTGATATCATTTTTCCTTATTTTTTATTCTTCTTTTTTGAAAAAATACAAAATTTTATATTTTTATAATCATTTTACCCTTATATTATGTCAAACTAACATAAAAATGTATCCTGGTATCATCATTCTTTTTGTCGATTATTAGAAACAATGTTTTTACGGGAAAGTTTTACAACACTTTGAATTTATATACAGAGATCTGTACCAAAAATGTTGCTGGAAAAGAGAAAATGTGTTGTAGATATCTGAATCTCATGTATATAGTTTGGTTTCTTAAACCACCTTCCATCTTATCTCAACATGCATCACTCCATTCTTTGAATTTATAAGATTGTATTTGTCATTAATGCGACCATTGTGCACCACATCTCTAAGGTTAATCTCCACATGCCCCAGTCTTTCCTGCTGCATACCATACACAATCAAACAACCTAATTAACGCTTATAAATAGATTGATTGAATTTATCAAAAATTCAAATTTCAACGAATCTGTCTACCTTTGACAGAAAACTCAAGTTCTTCCTCCTGCTAAGGACCTCAATGTGTATCTTCTCATGTTGAGGAGGCTCTTCTAGCATGAATTGGAATTCTTCATTCCATCGCGGGTGACGAGTTTTCTTCATCATCTGTATAAAATTTTAATTTTGGAATAAATATTGTGATGAACATAAAAAGTTGCCTGAAGGAAAAAGTGTACCTTTGTTCTTTTCTTTTCCCCTCTAAAGGTGAGCACTGCAAATGGGTTGTTGTGATGTTCCCCCTCAACCTCTTCTGCCTCTATTATAACAATTGAAAGCAAACCTGCTCCTTCTTGAACTTCATCATCGGATACAACATCAATTCCACTTTCCTTCCTGCTATATCCTTCAGAAGGTCCACCAAACTTGCTGCTGTCTTCTTTGAAAGGAACAAAAGTCAAGTCCACCACAATTTTCCCTCTAGGCTTCTTGTTTGGAGTTTCATTCAGATTTGTGTCCTTCAGTAAATCCAGTGTGAACTCTTTATTCTCATACGGCTTAAGAACCTTCAGAGGGACCAACTGCATTCCCAGCTTATCATGTGCACCAACCTTACAGACAGAGATGAAGAAAGATAGGATTTTTATAATACGCTTTTTCTGTCAAAATTGAACAAGTAACAGAAGAAAGACGAGGAAAACCTTGTCCCAGTCATAAACTTGTAATTGAAGAACTTGAGATTGAGGGTCTTTTACAACGATCTTGAACTTCTCATTCCACACAGGATTCAAATTCTTTCTCTTGACAGTGGTTTTCTTTGCTGGAAGTTTGTCTCCTGTAAGACTTAGTTTAACGTAAGGATCAGAAGTTCCCAACAAATCCATCTTTAAGAGCTTTTGAGCACGAACCACATTCACATGTAATATCCCCACAGGCTTCTTCATTACCACCCTATAAGAGATGTGAGGAAAGTATCAGGAACCATTTTTCATAGAACAGACAGATTTTGAACTTAAACATCAGCAATGCAGAATTTCTTTTAACAACAACATTCAGATCATGTTTTAAATAATAACATGTTTCTAGTAAGATATTGGATAGCAGTTTTTGTGTAATTCCTTCAACAGCAGAAAACTGAAAAATAACATGTTATCATCTTTATGAGCTTTTTAAGACAAGTCATCCTTCAACATCAGATAAGTAGCAGGAAACATAAAATTTTAGAAAGGTCATAGGCCAGAAAAAAATTAATAATGTTAACACAGAACTCTCATCATTGAATACAAACTTACATTGACTCATCAAGAATAGGGATTTCCAGGGTTCGAGGCCAGAGATAGAGATTAGCAACTTGTTTTTTTATTGTATCCTGTGTGCAACAACTATGTTTGTCAGGTCTCGAACTCTAATCGAGTTATGAAATATAATGGAAATTGGAAATGCGGGAAAAATAAATATGATGACAAGAAAGTAACAACAAAAATAGCCCTTTATAAATTTGTGCAGGGGTGTAAATAATCCAGCAGATCACTAAATAACTGAAGAATAAATGAGCACAGGAGTAGTGGATTATGCACAAACTAGAGCCACAATGTTCCGAGAGTTAACCATAATTTACCAGTAAGTTCAATACTACAAATATATGCAAATAGAAATTAAAAACAGAAGGTATAAAAGCAGAGGGAAGCACCTGTACAAATCTATAGATACCAGGTATTGACATGATATCCCCTCCAGATACTCTCATCCCAAAATCCACGTGAGGCTGGAAATTAAACATAATTAATTGCATAAGAAAGAATTTCTTCTAACTTTAAACATCAGAAAAGGCAAGAAATGAAAATAGGCTTGAGTACAGTGTTTCCTTTACCTTCTCCAACAAAGATACCACAATATTTGCAAAACATGGAAATGTAGGCACCAGAGGTCTTAAAGTTATTCGTGGTGCTGCAAATATTTGTAAGTCCACCAACTGCAAAGAATCAAAATGAATTTCCAGAAGGAAAGCATCATCTAGAAGGATCTCAAAAAAGAAAAAACATTTACCATTTAGGATTGTGCCTCAAGGCTTATCTGACCTGAACGGTGATCTTCAAAGAGGACACATACAAAGACAACACTATGTTTGGATTGCCAGCCCATTTGATAACTTGTTCCATCACCAATTCCTTTTCATTTGTTTCTACAACTTTCATACCTGCAAAATTACCATGTAGAAATTAAAAACAAAAAACAGTATAGTAGTACTTTAACCTATCAGATGGTAAAGACACCAATAAAATGTTCTGCAAACTTATATATGGTAAATTAGCCTTTTCTGAGGATGGATGGAAAAGCACATCGTAAAATGCTGTTTTTCTCACCAGGAATTATTCAAGTGAAATTTATTTTATGATGTGAATTTGTACTTCAAACATCCAAAGGATTCATCCTTAATCATGCATTTTTATGCAAAAGACTCTTGGCAGATGCCAGTGAGATTACAATAGAGATATATATCAAATATTTATGTTCTGGTTTATTGCAGTCAAGAGTATAACTCCCTTTGCCTTTCCTAGTATCATCACCCAGTAATTTCACTAAACGCGTGCTGATTCTTGCACCCAACATGCAAAAGAAAACAAAAAAGAAAAAAGCATTACAATCACTTATAAATCTCTGGGACTCTCAAGACAACCTTCTCGTTCACTTCCAAGATAGATTACATGACATTAATGTCAATCTGTATTTGTGTACCTTTTGCTGAAATGGATTGGTTAAAAATGTCCTGGGTGAAAATAATCCTAACTAACCATGTTCTAATCTGAAATTCCACTTTGGATGGTGAAATTTCACAGATTATAAGACAAAAACTAGTGTTTGCGGAACAGAAATTTGAATTAAATATTTGCACAAAAGATCGGGATTATGTAAGAAAAGACTTACCGCAGATAGTAGGAGGAAGAGTACCAAGACTTAACTTGTCAAACTCAATTGCTTTGATCTGATACTTCCCAATGTACTCAGCAAATATCGGCTGTGCCATGCTTCTAATAATTTTACAGATTGCCTGGACACCAAAACGAAAATATCATTGAAGAATCATCCAACAGGAGCACGATGAAACCCAAACCCAAATGGAATCACTGAAATACCGTGTCTAAGTAAGGCCACATATCCGACAAAAACTTGTTCAACCAATCAATCTGAAGAACATACAAAATCAATAACACAGTAACACCACCATCCTCGTAAACCTTAAAAAAAAAAAAAAAGCACGAAAAAAATTATAATATCCCGATTCACAAAACTAACTCGTTCGAATTCAGGCGTCTTCACCCAGAGAGGAATCTCTGGTAGAAGTTCCTCCAAAGCATGTGGGCCCAATTCACTAATCGGCCTAACAACAGGGTCCTGCAACATTGAATAAAAAAAAAAAATCAGATTTTGAAGATCACCCAGAATTCAAAACAAAAAAGGGTGTAAACCCCAAAATCAGTTCCCCGGAAGTGATCAGAAGAAATGTATGTGACAGAGTAAAGAATTCGAATAAAAGGGAATAAACATGCAAAAAGTTATTAACCTTGACGTGTTTGGTTTCTGAGTAGACAAAGAGAAAGAAGCCCACGAGGATTCCAATAGGTATCCCAAGAGTGAAACCGATAATCCCGAAGCAACTGCTCAGCAGCCCCATTTGGATGGTTTGGGTGAAGGGAGAAGAAGAAGTGAATGGTGGTGAAACTGAGCAGAGGAGAAAAACCCAAGAAAATGATTTAAGAGTTTCCGAGGAAAGCGAGAAACACTAGAAGGGTGCGATGTGTTTGAGAAAGATTACGAATGAAAGCGCCAAAGAACAGAGACACCGCACCACCCTCTCTGTTTTCATTTCAATGCAATACAATACAAAGGCCCTGCCTTTGCCTATGTTATTACACTGAACGCCAAAAAAATAACTCCTTCCTTTTTTGTACTACAAAATCTTATGTGTCATCCATTCCAAGTTGTTACTCTACTATTTCTCTTATTTCAAACTATATTTATTAGTAATTATTATTCTTGAAGACAAATATGTTTTAATCCCGTCATTTTTTAATTTCCATAAATTTATTTATTTGTATTTTAAACCATCCTCGAATTTTGTCTTTTCCAACAACAAGATTCACTTTTATAGTTTTTAGTCCCTATATTTCGGGGCGATTTTGGTTTTAGTCCCTCTTTCAAACTAAAGGTACAATTTAGTCCTTTAACTTTAGAAAACTTCGGTTTTAGTCTCTTTTACCAATTTTTTTTAACTTTATTTGTTGTTTCAAGCACGTTTTATTATAGCATTTGGATTGTTTACTATGTTTGACACATTTTTGCTTCAATGTTAACTGAGAAACGCGTTTGAAATAGCAAATAAAGTTTAAAAAAAATTGGTAAAAATGACTAAAACTAAAGTTTTCTAAAATTGAAGGACTAAATTGTACCTTAATTTGAAAGAGGGACTAAAACCAAAATTGCCCCAAAGTATAGGGACTAAAAACATATTTAACCCTGAAGAAAATAATATGAACATCATTATTTTCGTATTAATTATAAATTAATTGATGTCAATTAATTTTATTAACATCAACTCAGTTTCTTTTGACATATTTATTATTGAAACTTGATATCATAAATAAAACATTAATTCAAATACAGAGTCATTAAATCGAAGTTGTTTTAGGAATAATATACAAAAAAATTAATTAGATTATTTAGTCGTGATATTTTTTATTTATTTGAGTAAAATAAGTAATATAACTAAAATTCTTGGTTTTAAATTATAGATATTAAGATCATTATATAAAAAAGTATTATTGCTATTGTGAAAACAAAATTATAATATATGTTTCAATTTATCACCACAATCAATATTTAGTATTTAGGTAATACCATTATAAATTTGATTAAATATATGCTTAGTCCTTAAACTGATAAAATATATTCATTCAATGTTAAAAATCTTGTATTCATTTATTGTTAAAATTTGAGATGAAATAAAATAACTATATTCATTTATTTTTAATATTTAATAAAAGTATGAAAGTTTAAGCCAAACATTAATTCTAAATTTTAATTTTATATATAAGTTTAAAAATTAATAATATATTTAATCATTATAATTGCCTAATCTTTATATTTATATTTCTACCATGATATTTATTATTTTTATCATAATTGATATATATTCATTACAATTTACGCAATGTTTTCAACCTGTGATGAGAAATAAAATTTAAAATAATAAAAGGTAAAATTGACCCAAAATCTGTTAAACCTTTTTGAATTTTCTATTTAATCTAATATTGAAAAAAAAAAATACCGCATTATGCATATTTTAAAATTCACTTAAATTTTATCCTTCAAGAATTTATTAAAATATCTATATACGCATAAATATCATAAATATTACACTGTCTTAAATAAAGACGATAAATGAAAATAAATAAAGAAAGAGCGTATAGACATCCTAAAGAACGACATTACTCACTAGATAATGAAGTAAAATAATTGTAATTTCTGATATTAAACACCAGATAATGAAATAAGATAATTGTAATTTTTTATAAGTTAATGCACACGATCAGAAAGGACCAACTAAAAAAAAAGGTATAAAATAAAAAATTAGAACACCTTCATTCGAAGAAAACACATTCTCGTTACACATTGTTGATAAATACACATTGTGACATCCGGGCACTGACGAGGGCGGAGAGTGATCATCAGTGCAAGAAGCATGGTGCAGGGGCACGGATAAGGAGTGGTTCCTGACAGACTTTCAGTGAAAGAGGTATATGGGCAAATCGAACATACATCGGAATAAGAAGGATCTAGAGACTGTATAGATAAGAGACTATATGGTTGAACGATAGCTTAAAGAAATTAATTTGACTACATAAACAAATACATTTACTTTTTGGTAACCTAACTCATAAAAACTTTATTGTTAAACATGTTTAGTCTAGAATAAATGGATACATAACTTATGTTCTACATAGATGTTGGAAACACACAAGGCTTGACTATTAGTGCTTCTAATTTTATCTTTAGTTTTATGTAAAAGTTATATTTTAAAAAATTATTGTCAAATCAATATAAATATCACATCATTATTAATTCATTTGTGCATACTAAATATTTAACTGTTATTAAGTGAATTTAATGACATACTTTTAATTGAATTAAATTTAACAACGATGCAATTGATAAAAAAAAAATGAACTTATTTAAAATTTTGGACAAAATAAAAACTTTTAGTGAGATTAAACCAAATTTTTACTAATAGATCCAACAGGCATATCTTTGTTATCAATTCAAACCTATCATCCCCTTTCGTGGTATCCAACGCAGTACACAACTGTATTAAGAAGGTTTTCTAAACTTCTGAAAAATAAAAACTAAAAACGAGAGAGTTTGCAGTTACTTTTGTATAGTTTTTTTTCTTCTCCACTTCCACACTGGTGTTTTGGGATGGCAGTGGAATAGAAAATTTTAATTTTTCATACTTATCTTCAAATAAAAAGAAAGCTATTCTTATTCTTATATTCAAATTGAGTATTGTTATTTTTTTCATTTTCATTTTAATCAAATAACCAGGATATATGTGTCTTTATCGTTTTCTTATTATCTTAATATATATTAATTAACTATTATAAAAAAAAGGGTTAAATATGTTTTTAGTCCCTATACTTTGGAGTGATTTTGGTTTTAGTCCCTCTTTCAAACTATGGTACAATTTAGTCCTTCAACTTTAAAAAATTATGGTTTTAGTCCTTTTTACTAAATTTTTTAATTTTATTTGTTGTTTCAAACGCGTTTCTCAGTTAACATTGAAGCAAAAATGTGTCAAACAGTATAAACAATCCAAATGCTATAATGAAACGTGCTTGAAACAACAAATAAAGTTAAAAAAATTTAGTAAAAAAGACTAAATCCAGAGTTTTCTAAAGTTGAAGGACTAAATTGTACCTTAGATTGAAAGAGGGACTAAAACCAAAATCGTCACAAAATACAGGGACTAAAAACATATTTAACCTTAAAAAAATATAATATTATTAACTATTAAATATTAAAAGAAGTATTTTTGTTTTTTTGAATATCAAGTATTTATAAAAAAATATAATAGTGTATATTTGAAAATAAACTACCAAATAAAATTACATGAAAACTAAAATATTTATTAAATTTAAAAATATTAAATATTTTTCAAAAAATTATAAAAGAAAAAACTATTCAAATTAAAAAATATTTCAAATTCCTTCTTTACTAGCATTTTTTAAATCCTATCAAATTAAAGTACCAAGATAAAAATTCTAGAAAACCAAAACATTTATTAGATTTACAAATATTGATGAAAAAAAGTTGATAAAATTTAAAAATATTTTTTAAAAAATTATAAAACGAAAAAAATATTCAAACTAGAAAATATTTAAATTTCTTTCTTATTTCCATTTTTAAATTCTATAAAATTAAAGTATCAGATAAAATTTTATGAAAACCAAAACATTTATTAGATTTACAAATATTAATCAAACAAAGTTAGTAAAATTATAAAATGTTTACAATATATATATATATATATATATATATATATATATATATATATATATATATAAACAAAAAATATTTCAAATTAAAAACATTTTAGGTTTTTCTTTTACTTCCATTTTCTAAATATTTTTTTATACATTAATAAAAATTATAACAGATCATTTGAATCAA